>NC_048894.1:23661551-23940643 GCF_011077185.1 Oxyura jamaicensis
CCTTCCTTCCTTCCTTCCTTCCTTCCTTCCTTCCTTCCTTCCTTCCTCTTCCACTTCTTCTTTGCATATAAAACTATTTTGTCTTGAGTCAGGACTTGTCTTGCTTTTGCTCTTCCTTTTCTCTTCCCACTGCAGGTGGTGGTGGTGAAGTGGGTGAGCAGCTGTGTGGTGCTTGGCTGCCTACTGGGGTTAACCCACAACACTGCCATAGGCAAACCAGAAAAAGCTCACACTTCCCGATGAATTAAAGTGTACTTGCTTATGCCAGGAGAGAGCTGCCTAGCAGGTACAGGAACTGTAAGCATCAAAGCTGAAGATGCTGTGTTACATCTACAGCCATTTCACCACTAAGGTGACTATAAGGTAAGAAGAAAATAGAGTGACCCCACACATCAGTACATGAAATAAATTGACCACTAGAGGGTACTTGAGAGGTAAATCACGGGTGGTTCAAAGGGTCATTCCTAACCAGCAGCCTGCCATCAGGTGCCAGGAAAACCAAACCCTTTGCATTGCATCTGTGGAGGTACATTTGCTGTAACTCATCACTTCCTAACCCAGGGAGTGGGGTCTGACAGCAGCAGTCAGGCCTGAGATGTAACATCTGAGCCTGTTTGCCCTCCATTTATCTTCAGGAAGGCACCAAACACAAACAAGGTAAATTTCCACGGGTTCATAAAAAATGGGATTTAATAACAATCGCCAAAAAGGCAAAACATGACATGTCAGCTCTGAGAGCTTTTGGGGGAACAGCTTATGATGTGGACGCAGATTACACAGGTACTGTTCTTTCGTTACTGCTAAAGTTTAATTTTTGTCGCTAATGCATTTTGCTAGCAGAGCTTAAAGGTCACATCCCTAAGGATATGGCACCGTTTGTGTTAGCAGAGCCTGCCTTTCTCTTTGGATAACAGTCGTCATGGATTGAGTATTACTAGAGGACAAGTGAAAGTGAGATTGCAGGGGTGGGGGGAAGAGAATGGAGGGGTGTTTTGTGGCTTTACATCCATCTTCATCAAAGGAGGGTCACTAAGGAATTGCTGTGTTAACAAGTAACCCAGCTCCGAGCACTCAGTCCCACAGGCCGCAGCAGGAGAGAGCTTTTCAAGGTGAGCAGACTGGCCTAATGGAGGTTGTCTTCAGCCAGGGAGATTTATGAAGATCTACTTTACATTGGCAGTGAAGGCCTGATGGGGCTGTGCCCTCCCACAGGAGTTACAGCTGACAGTCCCGCTCGCTGTTTCACTCCTGAGGGAGGCAAGACACTCGAGGTGAGGGCCGGCTTGCCCAGCACTCCAAAGGTGTGGCATTAGCTGCCTCTTCCACACACATATGTTGCCTGGTTATGCGCTCCTCGGGTTTTGGAAATTCAAACACTTGGCCCCACACAGGTTCAAATAGAGCAGGAATGTAACTTAAGCACGCTGCGTTTGTGGTGTCCCTAAGGAAAGATGCTGGGGGCTGGGGGTGCTGGGAGATCTCAGACCATGTGAAGTTAGTGTGTGAATCCAAAAAGAGAATGCCCTAAGATCTGGAAAATGCACAACTCTGTATTACTCTGCGAGCCACCACCTGTGTCACACGTCGCAGATTTGTTTTTTGTCATCTCATCTTACCCTGCAAGCAATGAACAGGGCAACTGTGGCCATCCTATCTGCAGAAAGGAGATTTCTGCGGTACCAAGTGCTCCAGGCCCAATACTGCACTGTTTACAGCTTTAAACAATATGTCACTTTACACAATAATAAACAACTGCCAACCCTGCTGTCTCCTCTCCTCCAGAAATAACAAACCCAACCCCGTACCTCAGTGCAAAACATTTACATGATTAGGCTCACTGGTCTGTGTGATGCATGGAGGCAAATGTTTCCTGTTGTCCAACTTGCAATTGATATCTTGGCAAATATTTTTATTGGACTTGATAATCCTTACATTTGCAGACTGATTCAGCTTGACTCAGTGGCTGTGGCAGAGGTCAAGATTTGTAATGAATTCTTACCAAAGCCAGGCAAGGAGATGCAGGAGTCATAAAGTAACTGCAAGCTGCTTTTTATGTAGGGTGTATCTTTGGGGAGTTGATGTGAAAAAGGATGCTTTAAATAAAGTGCCTGGGTTTTTATAATGCAGCTGTCCCATTAAATGCAAACGAGCTTTAACTCTGTAAGATGCTTGTGGAAGAAGGCAGCAAACAGCAATATTCTTTAGCATTTTGTTCACGTTAATTTTCTTATGCCACAAATTGCAAGACTAAAACATAAAAAGCAGAGCCAAAAGCTTGCCCCTACAAGGAAGCAAAATGTCATCATTATAATAGCTGCTATCTCTGTGGTTTGCAAATTGTGCATTTCTGCCTTACTGGTTTCCTGAGATGGGTGGTGGAAATGCAGAAGAAGAAAAATAACCACCAACTTATGAACTTGATCAAAGCTACAAAAGTGATTTCACATTCCTGAATTCAATGAGTTTTCAACACTCGTGCCCCTGGAAACAGAAAAGGGTTGGGTGGGGGAGAGAACAAAGAAAGACCGTAACATACATGTTTCTGTCAAGTGCAAACCACACCGGGAAGAATAACAGAAACTGCAACATGCAGTTTGAAGATTTCTGCACAGCTTCAACCTCTTCCTTCCTCTGGCAGAGCATGTCTGTGTAACATCTCTGCAGACTGAGATTGTACAATTTTCAGGAGACAAGGGCTGTGTTTCTCTCACTGGCACCACACTGCTGTCTAATTTAGGCAAAATTTTCCTTGATTTAAAAGAGCCTGACATGTGCCTGTAGATTGCTCCCAAGCAGCTGCAAAGCCAGACACTTGTCAAAAATTTGAAGTTGCCTGTACCGTCACAGAAAGCAGAACACACTGCAGTCGTCTGGCAGAGGCTTGTCCTCCACACCTGATAAAGTTAGAGTTTACCTAGAAAATAGGGGGAAAAATGGGAATGTTGTTCCAAATTCACTAGGTGCTAGAAACATTGGTTTACATTAGTAAGACAGCATCAGTTAAGCATGGTTAATTACAGGTTCCTCAGAAACTATATCCCTAAGTGCCAAGAGAAAGCCACAGACTGAATTACGGCAGTGTTCGTGCAAGTCTCAGCCGGGCAGCGAGGCTGCCTGGTGTGAATGGTATGCACAGAAAGTGAAAAGGGCTCAAATACTCAGCTTTAGCTTCTGGACCAGAAAATATTATTTATGTTGACACCATTTTCCTCTTCATTTGGAGTAGGAGTATTCACAAATATCAGCATCAGATGTAAACAAAGATCAAACTATTTAACTATTATTAAGGACTTAAATGTCATTTTTTTGAACTTAGTAAAATATGCTGAAGTACTTGTGTCCTCCCTTTTTTCTCCTTCCAGCCTCATCTTTTTTTTTTTTTTTTTTTTTTTTTTTTCCTGTGCCCGTCTCTGTAAGGTTTCAGTTTCCACCCTGTCTCCAGTTCTTTCCATAATATGACATATCCGACATTAATGTGGCATTTTAGCTCCTATTTCAAAGACGCTACTGGGGTCATTAGGATTCCCACCTCTGAAAGCCTTTTTATCAAACACGCTGTACATTCAGGGGTTGTGCACAGGACTTTTTGCCAGTGTTACTGTACTGCAATATAGCAGGACAATTCCCATAATCTGGTACATCACAAGAGCCATGCACATAAGTGGAGAGCAGATTTCTACCTTGAGAGGCTCCACATTTGCCATCCCTGCTGCATTGAAGTAGACAGGTCTGATCCCAAAGAGCTCAGAATTGCAGACGGCTTGAACCCAACTCACCTAAATGCTTGTCTAGACAAATGTGCTTTTAATATTGAGTTAACAACTCTTAGCTTGGGCAGCATCTAATCCCAGTAAATTGCGTTAGCTAGCCTCATTAAAACCCAAGTTCATTTTAACCAGATAACATGTATCAAAATACAATTTGAAACAGGTAAACCTGGGCTTTAAAATGTGTTACCTAGCATATATTGTTCTCAAAAAGCACCTTCTTTCTGTTTTGGACTAGACACGGCCATCCATCTTGATGGGTTAAACTGATTTATTTTTCAGCAACGTTGGTTCAGTGGAGTTAACAAGATCAAACGCTCTCAACGCTCATTAAGCTGCAGGCTAACGCATCTGCAGGCGTGTTGGCTGGCTGCGTTTTGGGGAGCACGTGGGGAGTAGCCCAGCTTTCCACTTTAGGGGTGGGGTGCGTCCTGGGGGCAAGGCACCCTTGTCCCCCTGCTGCAGTGGATATGGTTTATGCCTCGGGCTGGAGCCTCGGTGCTGTTCCTGGAGGGATGGATGGAGGGATGGGGATAGATGGATAGAGGGAAGGAAGGAGGGAGAGAGGGAGGGATGGGGATGGATGGAGGGATCGGATGGATGGATAGAGGGAGGGTTGGGGATGGAGGGAGGGATGGACGGGGCCCGGGGCCGGCCCGCTGTCTCCCCGCCTCTCCCCTTTCAGCCCCCGCTTCCCCTCCGGGCCGGCCCGGCCCGAGGACACCGCCCCGCAGCCCGGCTCAGCCCGTCTCGGCTCGGCTCGGCTCGGTGGGGCTGGCTGCAGCCCGGCTCGGCCGCCTCCTCCCGGGCCCGGAGCGGGGCGCCCCTGCCCCGCCAGGCTCCGCCTTTCTCCTCCTCCTCCTTCACCTCCTCCTCCTCCTCCTCCTTTCTCTCCCGGCGCACCCCTCCCTCCCTCCCTGCTGCCTCCCTCCGTGCCCGCACTCGGCCGCGCTCCCCGCTCCCCTCTCCCTTCCGCGCGTTCCGCCTGCCCCCGGCTCCCCCCCGGGCCGTGCCGGGGCAGCCCGGGGAGCGGGACCGGCACCGCGCTATGAGCCCCGCGGCCGCTGCTGCTGCTCCCTAGGGCTCCGTCCCCGGGGGGGGCGGGACCGGGACCGGGCAGGGGGCTCCCCGGGCAGGGAGCTCCTGGGGGGAGAGTGGGCAGGGGCCGTGCCGCAGCCGGGACGGGGGTTGGCGAGGAGGGGGGTGCCCGCCGTGCGTGCCATGATCGGCTCGCAGTCCGCCGAGAAGCTCGGCAGGATGAAAAAGTTGCGGAGAACTTTGTCGGAGAGCTTCAGCCGCATAGGTGAGGGCCCGGCGAGGGGAACGGGGCCGGGTCCCGGTGGGGGAACGGTGGGGTGGTGGTGGGATGGGTGTGGGATGGAGGTGGTAGGGTGGGGTGATGGGGTGGTGGGATGGTGGTGGGGTGGTGGTGGGGTGGTGGTGGGGTGCTGGGCGAAGTCCCGGGGTGTCCACAGTGCTGAGGGGCTCCCCCGTGCCCACTGCTACACTTGTGGGGGCTCCGTGGGGACCGGGGCGCGTTGGGGTGGTCGCAGCCCCCCCCGGAAGCGTTTCCTACAAGCAAGGCCCGGGGAACACCGGATGGTCCCTGGGCGGTGTGGAGCTGGACCTGAGTTGGCCCGGCAGAGGGTAGGCTCCATTGCCAAAGGGAAACCTTGAGAAAAAACGTGGGAAAGGGAGTTGTTTTTGTGGTGTTGTTGCAGGTCTGGTCATTTATTTTTGGTTCAGGCTGCACATTCTTTTAAGTTGAGGCATGAGATGCTGAGGCAGATAATGCTGGAGCAGGGATTTGGGAGGCCAAACAAAAGAAGTCTGTCTGTTGGCTGGTGCTGAACCTTGTGCTTTCGCCGGCGCAAAGCATCGTGAGGTAGCGTTATCTGAATGCCGCTGCCGAGCGTGGTACCTCCCGGTGCCACCGCCTCACGCTTGGCTTTGACAGCAGGTCGTTTTGCTCCAGGGTCTGTTCCTGAGACAATGCCAAAGAGTTGCACTTGTGGGCTCGGACTGGTGTTTCTCTTGGTCTTCAGCATGATGCTGGGCTTAATTCAGCATTCAAAGTGTTAACACTGGCTGCCACCATCACCATGCAGCTGGGCAGGGAGAGAAAGCAATGTGGGTGAGGTGTGAGGTGGCTGCAGCCTGAGGTAGTGGGACAGCTGTGCTGGCAGACTGGGCAGAGGCTGGGACAGATGAGGGGATGCAGCAGCCCCCATCCTTGTAGTCTCACCAGAGGAGGGCCCTTGGGCAGCCCTCACCCCTGGGCTGTCCCACCAGGGCACCTTCCCTTGCAGTCGGTGAGGCTGTCACATGTTTCTCTACTTTCAGAGCTGCGTTGTCCCAGAGGGAGAAAAGGATGTGCCCAGAGCTGTGGCATTCAGTCCTCCCTCAACAGCCTCACTGAGGAGGCACGTTGAAATATGTGGACACTACAGCTTTGCACGTGTTGTGTGTGTGCTCAGCCTCTAGCTTGTAGGGACTGCACACCTGAAGTGTAGGAGATTGAAATAGGCTATCTGCCGTTTTTTTTTTGTCTGATTGAAAGATGGAAAAGACTGAAAGTTCATGTTTGTAAAAAGAATTTCAAGGGTAAATGTCAAGTTTCAATTCTGAAGTGAATATTAAGTTGCAGTTCCGTATCTCTCTGTGCCCGTATGAAAATAGCTTTCACCTCTAATCAATCTTATGTCATTTAAACAGATTTGACAAGTTTGATTTCAAAGAGAGGAGTTGGGTGTTTGGTCTCTCACATGCTCGTGTGCCTGTACATACATGGACACTCCTGTACAGGGCTGTGGGCAGGTTTTAGCCAGGGGAAGTCATTAACAAAGGAAGGGTTTTGAGTGCTACTTTATCATAGCAGTGACAGTCCCTTAATGCCTTCTTAGCATCAAGACCTCTCTGTGTGTTAATTTCTGCACATTTTAGTGGCTTTGTTGGGTCATTGTCAATCTTGTCATTTTCACAAATTAAACGTTTTAGTTTCCTTGGGAGCTTTGGCCTGCTGGAGGTACACATGCTGTTACATCTTCCCTTCACACTGGCTATTTGTGCAGCGCAGGAGCATGGGAGGCTGGCTTGTTTGTTTGTTGTGGTTGTTTTGTCATTAAACTCAGCTGCTACCAGCATGACTGCTCCATCCTCAGATGCTCTAATAGCGGGACCATCACACTGGGGATTGCATTGTGAGCAAAAACTCTAATTCATCAGTGTGAGGTTTGGACCTAGTCCACTCCCCAGCCCACAGCCACAGATAAGACCAAGCAAAGCCAACCTCTGTTTAACACACTCTTAACTTGCATATCACGAAATGCTCAGGTAAAACACATGTTCTACTTGTGTTTTGAAATTAAGGAGAGAAAACCAAAGCCCCATTAGGAAAGGTCTTCTGGCTTTTTGTCACTCTGGTTTTACACCTCTTTTTGGCAATAAGGTGTTCCCTGGTGAGATTAGTAAGTTACTGTATTTAATCTTGAGTTTTGTCAGTATTCTGTCCAGTTACAATCAATTATAAATCTATGATGATCTTTAAACTTTTCCCTCTCTGCTGCAGTTGATATCTTTTAATAGGTTCAAGTACACAATAGCGTTATGAACACAGTCACGTAAGCGAAACAAGAGTAATGTGGTATTCAAGTCAAATTGTGAGCTGAACCTTCCCCTGCTGCAGCAGCACCAGGCATTCCCCAGTGTCTGCAGTATCTGAGCTGCCAAATACAATTCTTCCCATACTACAAGACCCCTTAATTTTGGTACTGATGTTACTGTTAGCTTCTTTGATAAGAGGAGTGGAAACACATCCAAGTTGTCATTGGCAGTGTTGTTTTTTTTCTTTTTCACTAGAGCTTGTAAGTTAATACTCACTGAACTACTTTCAAGACCACTTTCTCCCCACAAAGAACTCAAAGTACTTCCCTCTATTTGAGAGGTTGTATCAGTAAGGAATTCAAAACTTGACTTTATTTTTTTATTTTCCCAGTGTGCAATGGTATGTAAATTAAGTAATGTTTGAAGCTATTTCCCAAAAGAAGAAAAAATGAAATGTGGTACGGATGTTCTGGATATTTCCCCCAGCATCTCTAGATAAAAGAGGAGGCAGACTTAAAACCAGCTTAGTTATCCCTGGGGCTCAGAAAGGAGCCGTTATTTTGTACCAACTGTAGCCTCAAGCAGACTTGGCCCATTTTCCTAACTGTGATCTGATACAGTTCAGCCACTGCATCCAGAAACTGGCAGAGGGTCATGAATTTGTCTGTATTGTATATCCTCATCCTGCAAAATGATGCAGGCTGGCTGATCCAGACCATAACTGTCAGAGTTCCTAGCATGAAGACCGTTTATTTTGCTGTTTATGAGCTGAAAAATGTGATGTGTGAAATTGTCTACCTCTGGAGCCTTCATCCCAAGGCTCAGAGGTAGACAATTGCCTTGTCCTATTTGCAAGTCTGGTAAAGCACAATATGACACCATGGTGTGTTGGAAAAAATGCATGTGGCCTGTGGTGCTAAGCTGAAGTCTATATTCTGAAATAGACAGGATGGCCTTTTATTGCAGAAATTACATGCTGACAGTTCTAGAAGAATTAACCATCTCTGCAGCTTAATGCACCATTTCTACTGGCAGAAGTTTTCTGCTGTTACGAGGGGTATCTCTTAAAATTTAGCACGTCATGAAGAACTTGCATTGCTAAGAATCCAAAAAATGTACAGAATTCTTTTTATTGATAGGTTTCCCTTACACAAACAGCCAAATTAGTTTACAAATTCTACTTTCCTTGCTTACACTCTGTTGTACGTTTACACAAACACATTATACTACACGTCAGCCAACTTTCTGAGTTTCAGTTGACTCCCTGTTTCTTTTAGCATTTAAAACTTAATTAGGTTTGGTTCTTAATTTTACACTTTGATAATTATGTAATGAAAATCAATAATCAGGAATTTTGTAAAATTGTCATCATCTTGTAGTTATGTAAAGAATTCCTGGCTATGCATTTGTTGAAGTGAATGTAGTACCCAAATCACATTTTGAGATCTTTTCAGTTCATGCCATTTAACCTCTTTTTATTTTATTTTATTTTTTAGTTTTTATTTTTTCTTATGCAATCTGTTTAGTCAAAAACTAACACCAGGGTCGAGAAAAAGGAAGCATTGCTGAAGGTTGTTCACAGTGCACTAAAAGTAGTCTGTGGCAGTTCTGAGCATCTATGTGCTGTTACTAGCTCCTCACTGATACAAAGGTTATCTCCACTAATCTCCCCTAATGTACACTTGCATAGCTGGCATACCTGAGATAATGAGAAGTGCATTTCTAAACAGTTTGTTTATTTTTTTTAATTGAGAGAGGCTTTTTTAACTTGCAAAAAAGGCTTGCATTAATGAGAAAACATGCTTATAATATCATTAGTTGTTAGTTGTGTAAAATATGCTGGCTTGATTTTTTTTTTTTTTTTTTGAAGGTGCTATGTGAATTTAATAATTTGTGTTGTTAAGCAGAATCTGATTAAATGAGGGGCTGGGACTCTCATATTCCTATTTTTGAAGGTTCATTTAAAAAAGCTGTTTTAGTCAAAGTTAGAAGTGAAAGTAAAGACAAGCCAGAAATATACAGCAGATCACAGATTCCCATTTCTTGTTCTGTTATGTTGTGAATTATGCTGGTTATCTGTTGTTTAGTAATTCCTGGAATGTCTTGGCCTTGTAAAAATCAGGAGTTTTGGTGAGGGACAAAAGCTTGCCAGCATGACCCAGGTGTATCATATTCCATATTTATAGCTTGTATGTCCTTGTGACCTGAGAAGTAAATAAAAAGGTTAAACGTATGTTCTTAAAGACTGGGACTGGTTCATTTTTTTTTTTTTTCTCTCTTTTCTTTATGTTCCAACTCATAATTTTGGGTAGCTGGGACTGACAGTCTGAAAATGTTTTGTCAGGCCTTTAAGACCATAAAACTGCATTTCATGATAAAAATGTACAGTGTGTGTGTGCCTCAATCTTCTCAGCAAAATCTTTTTTTTTTTTTTTTTATTTATTTATTTTTATTTTTGTTACTGAACATGAAATCTGGAATCTACATGAGTAATTGTAACAAAGCAATTTTCAGAGATTTTTTCAGAGCTGGTGGAATACATTTGTGGTGTCCCAAAGAAATGCCAATATGAAAGCAAACAAAGGCTGGAACATCTGTGCTTTCCTGTGCAAGGAAAGCTGTGATTTGTAGCTTGCTGCCTGGGGCAGACGTTGCAGAGCTGCAACACTTTTCTGCAGTGCTGTCCTGTGGCAATGCAGAGCTCACCTGCCTCAGTTATCCCTGTGGTAGAGCTGATATGGTTTGGGGTTTTTATTTTATTTTAAGCTTTTGTTTCTGAAGACAGGGTTTGGAAGAGGTGGTCGATTAGAAACTCAAGTGATTTGAAGGGAGAAGGAACACCTGAAAAGGGAAACTACCAGAGTTTAGATCCTTAAAGGTGCTGGGCACTGCTGAAATCAGTGAAATTTGGGTGCAAGAAATGTTATATTGCTTACGTGGTTAGGAGCTGTCTGGGTCTTCGGTCATTCAGGTTACCTCTGTCAAGTTGCAGACATTTGTTACTAAATGGAAAAGAAGTAGTGCAATCATCAGCTCAAGGGTTTGTCATATTTTAACTTTTCAAGAAAAGTCAAAGCAGATCAATTTCAGGGTGAAGCGTGCAGTGCCCAGTCCCTGGTTGTTCTGTTTGTGGTGTGCAGAGCAAAGAAAGGCCTGGCTTCTGACTGATGGTTCCAGGGGGGATTTGGAGAAGTTAAATTGTGTTCTCACTTCAGTAAAGACACCCAGTATGCTAAAGGAAAAAAGTTGCATCAGATTAATGCTTGCTACAACTTCAGAACTATTCATGTCTGTCTCGCTTCACCAGTTCATGTGATTTTGGTATGGTTTTCATGCTTCTTTTTTTTGTTGATTTCATGCTAGTTAATAGTGTAAGAAAGACAGAAATCTCATCTGTTTTAATGCAAGTCATGTGGTTTAAAGAAAAACACCAAAAGCCTGCTACAATTCATACTTCAATGTAAAGATTTAGTACTTGACAAGCTGAATAGGCATTTAGGTGTCTATTATGCTTTTGCTTTATGAAGTTCAGTCAGGCTCTCCGTAAAATGCTCTGTAAGAATTAAAATAAAGAAACTTGTGGACTTTTACTTTCCTTAACCTGGAAGGATAATATTTTTCATAAATATGTAAATTTAGTTTCTTGGAAACATGCTGTGCAGTCCTACATTCCATTTAGTTTCATATTTTGAGTATAAAATTGTTATTTGTGCCAGCATGTTCTTTCATAGTATGACAGGAAAATGTTGCTCTGTTTTTCTCTCTCCTGGAGAGAACATGCTCAATGTTCTCCTTTGAGAGCTTTGAGCTTTGTGCTCATTGAAATGCAGTACAAATAACTATTTCTTTTTTTTTTTTTTTTTTTTTTCTTTTTTTTTTAAAGCCTTGAAGAAAGAAGATAGCAGCTTTGATGAGGTAGGTTAAATATCTGTGTACCTCACACAGTCCAAATCTGCCTTAGTATTTCTCACTAGTGCTCAGAGACCCACAGACAGTAGTGTTACTACATGCATATGTCTTAATACATGTATATTGCTTGAACATGTTTTCATTTCCCAAATAACTACCAGATGAATTTGTTGGTTGAAGACTCTGAATGGAATGCTTGTTTTCTTGAATATAATAAAACTGAAAAGTCATATGAATAGTGTTCATGTAAAAGAGTCACATACAGAGAAATTGTGCATGCAGAGCAAATACTTTATAGAACTTTACGTACAGGAGTTCTTGTAGGTATGCAGACAATATAAAAATGTAATTTTTGAGAGAACACTATATAAAGTGCTGCTGCACTGTCTTCATATCGAATATCTCAATTGAGATAGGTTCTACTTGTGAAATCGAAACGCACATACACAAAACCAACAGCTAGCTGTATTTGTAACACTGGTACTTGATTATTCACTGCAGTCGTGTTTGGGATCTGTCCTATCTGCAATACGATTACATGTGTTAATTTTTAAAATATGCTACACTTCTGGCAATTCTGTGTCTTCCATATTGGATGCAGTAAGCTTAAGTCTTGGCTGATTACAGCGAGATAGCTGGTGAGTAATGCCAGATTCTGAAATAAATGGTGATGTAATGTCCTTGATCCTGGATCAAATCAGACTTCATCTCTTTCTGAACAGATCACATGAAATTTTATACCCCCTCTGCTGAAATTCACTAATAGCAATATAAATGTTTTATACTTTTCTGGCATGTTGCAGAGTTTGGATACAAGCCCCTCTTATGTCTAGAGCGAAGATCCTGGAGTTGAACTGGATCAGAAACCCCTGTTATGTGTCAGTGGTCCTGACTATTGCAGTTCTACTACAGCATTGTTAGAACTTGATGCCTTTTTAAAGCTATAACTATTTTGATAAGTGTTTGGTAGGCTCTGAATCCTTCTTTTACAAATCTGTTCCATTTTTGTTCAGTGCTTTCTTTATTCTGAATGCTTCAGTGTTATATCTGTGTTATAACCTACCCAATAAGTACCTTGTATTATACTTGATACAGAATTTGAAAGGATCTATAATAAGTTAAAAAATGCGGTTTTACAAAGATGGCAATTCTTCTCTCTCTTCCCCTTCCACAGGATTGTTTATCTACAGGTTGTATATGTTTTCTTTAAACTTGGCTTTCTGTTTGAACAGGAGACAACTTGAACGTGCTTTCTATTTAAATTCAGGGGTGTGTGTGTGGGGAAAAAATGTCAGATATGTTTTTAATGGAATCAGACATATTATTTGTGTGAGTTACTGCAGTGGTTGCAAGGGAATGCTAGTGGGAAAAATGCACAGAAGAATTTTCTTCCATCTCCTGTAAGTATGGAAGAGTTTGGTGTGATGTTAGTGTCAATCTGTTCCATAGTTTTAGGTGACACTTATTGGAAGGAAGAACACTGGGGATAGATAGTTTTTATATTGTCCTCATTAATCTCTTCAAATTCAATGCAGCAGTTCTTGAATCAAATGGACTGTACCATGTATCACTTAATTCATTTCTTTTCAAACATCCTTCAAATCAGAAAATAAAACAGTCTTTAGTAACAGCAGTGTACCTGATTGTAGTTCGATGCTTCTAAGGGAGAGGATGTTTACAAGCAGAGAAGTGTGCATGTTTGTTGGTCTCAGAAGGCTATCCTGAAAAACGCTATTCAGACCATGGCATGATATGAAAGGAAAGAATTCTAGTCTTCTGGCTAGTATACATAGCATTGGTATTGCCAGGAATGCAGTTATGAACAGGGTTATGATGACAAGAAATGCGAATATCAGATGAAAAGGAGGGAGAGGAAGTAGTTATCTAGGTAGTGTTTTGCCTCAATTTTTAGGCCTTATTATGAAAACTTGTATGGCCAATCACTGAAAATCTAATTCCATTTAACAACTGACACAGTCTCCCTGTTCAATTAAAAGAGTCTCCTTCTGTGGTGCAGACAGATGCTGTTTATCTCTTCTCAACAATCGCTTCCAGCTTCCTGGAGGAAAGTTGGCCTGTGAAGTTGGGACTGAACAAGAAGTGATGAACAAAGAACTGAAGGGGAAGACTCAGTGGATAAGGAGAATTCATGGTTTTAGACATTTAAATTGTGACCAAAACACTAGTAGCAAAAGCAGGCTGTCAGGCTGACCTGAAATCTCTGAGGGGAGACGGAAAATGGCATAAAGGGGAAGAAGACCTTCCTAAAGCTGCAAGGTCTGGGTTTGCAGCTAAGTCAGTTGTCAGGTTATTCTGCACCTTTTAGGTGTTGCATCAGGCTCTTACTTGTTTATCCTTTGGGAAATGCAGAGGAAAAAAGAGCTTGTTTAGTGGATCTTTTTATACCTATTTTATACTTGCATGCAATAGCTCTGAAATGTACAACACTGCAGGAAGTCTTTATTTTGAAGAGAAACTACTAAGAATTAAGATATCAAACATGGCAGGTAAGTGTGTCACATAATTGCTTTCTGTGTGTTATGAAATTAATCTGTCTAGTAAATTAGGACCAAAAGAATCATCATGAACAGCAAAGCCTATGAGTAAGATGCATGCCAGAATATGATTTTAGTTGTTCCTGAAGTGTTATAGTGATCTTTGCCGTGCATTTAGTCCTGCCCATAAGCTTAGAGCACAGCAGTAGCACAAAGGAGTAGTGTAGGATTTGTCACTCTTTTGTACCTGCTTTTACGTTACTTTGATTAAATTTCAAATGACAAGAAAAAAAATATATAGATGCTGCTAGCCTTTACTTCAGTCTGTGAAAACAGTTGAATTAATATGGAAGTTCAAATCCATTTATATCCTACTTACCTTCCTCAGGATTTATTGCATCTTCCAGAGACTCCTGTGAATAAACACTTTTTATGTTGTCTTTAAACTTTGCCTTTTCCTTTTTATCATACCAGTGTTTACTAGTCACCTTTTGACAACTGGAACATTGCCTTGATCCAATACCTACTGAAGTCAGTGAGAAGTTCTCATTGCTTTCAGTTGTTTATGAATCAGTTTCTTGTGGAATGAAATATAATTTGGGGGTGGGAGTGCAGGATGTTTTTGCCTGTTTTCAGGGTTACTTTGAGCAAGAGGAAGTAAGCAGAGTTTTCCATCTTCTTGTGTCCTGAAATATTGTTACCTGCTCTCTGAAGAAGGCCAACTGCAAAAGATAGTTGTCCTATTTCTTGAAGCAACCTAACCCAAACCCAAGGAACTTCCCTTCTCTCTGAATGCAGATTTTGGTACAGAAAGCATCTTTTTCATTCTTTTAGGCAAAATGTTGAGAAGGGATTATGTGCAATGTGCTGCCTCATTATCTACTCCGGATAGGAAGATATGAGGTAAACACCTACAAGGTGTAGTGCTACATGCAAAGAGCTGTCTATAAACAAATGCTTGGCCTTTGAGTTAACTTTTTGTGTGTGTGTGTGTGTGTGTTCCAGTAGTCTTCTCTGTTACAAGTAATAACCTCCAATTCTGCAGGATTATTTTGATGCCTGTGGACTTTTAGTATAACAAGAACTGTGGAATTTGGCCACTGTGTCTTATAAAGGTGCAACTACTTTCTTTTTCACTTGAATGTGATCGAGGCCAATTGCATATAGCTGAATTGCAGCTGAGCCCTTAAGTTGTAATTTAAGACCTTTAGTCATATGTATGCACACTGGCTGAATTAACATCCACATCATGATGAAATCAAAGTGAAATAATCTTAAATCTCAGAGTAATTTTCAGAGTAATTTATGGGATTGTTTTTTATGTATTGACTTGTATTGCTGTTGTTTAGCTGTATTTTGTTCAGTTTCAAGAGCATATCAGAGAAGTAACTGTAGTTCCCCCCCCATCCTCCAGTTTCTTATGAAATACTGTGATTGTGCCTGCCACATACATAATCCTTTCTGACCTCCCACTAATTTTGAAGTTGGCCAGCACTGCCCTCCTAGATACTTGATGAAAAAGCATGTGAGTTGGCTGAGGGACAGAGATAAGAATCTCCTCTGACTGAAAGGCTGGAATGCAAGGTCACGTAAATATAAGAGAATCTGCGTGGAAGGGTTATGAATACTTGGACCTCAGTAAAATCCTTAATACTCATCCACTCCTTACTTCATTTCTAGTCTCCAGGCATGAGGAAGCTGAACTTCATTTATTTAGTTGTTTCATTCATGGAACAACCTCTGTGTTTTTGAAGTGGAAGTCTGTGAAAGGGGAAGGAGTTTTGCCAAATTGCTTCTTGGTTCTGTAATATGCTTGCTCTTGCAACCTCTCTTTCAATAAAACAAAACCAAAAAGGCTATTCCTTCTGTGGGATGACTAAAACTAAGACTGCAAGTCTTAGTTTAAAAAACATCTATGCTTGAACCAGAAATCTTGTGTAGAGAACTTTTTGAAATCAAAGATTTAAAAGGAAGGATACAGCAGGAAAAAAAAAAACACAACAACAGTAGAGGTCTGTAAAGAATGAACAAGAGGAATACAAATGCAGTAATGCAGGAAGCACATAATACAATGAAAGCAACATTTTTTCAACATTTTCCTTAGAGTAAGTAGCTTGAGAGATCAGAGGATATTGGAAAGTATAGATATGGAATGATACCTTTACCTTCTCCTCCTGCAGCAGAGGATCTGGATTATGGGAGCCTTCAACAGAGGTGGAAGAGAAATAAATTTATCTTTCTTGAGGCTTAATATTACTTTTTGTGGTATCTTGGAATAAGCATTAGTAGTTTCACACCTGGGAGACTTGAAAGTGTGAGGTTGGTGTGTGACAGACATAGGGAAGAGCATGTGATACAAAGGGGTCTGGAAACCTGCTTGTTATCACTCCTTCTTGAGTGGGGATATTGCTCTTTATTGCTCAAGGTACTGCAAAATCATTACAGCCATGGCCTGGTAGTCTGCTTCTTGATGACTGTTCACATTTAAGAAGTAGTGGACTGGTGACTACTGAACTGATTTGTGTGGTGGAAAGTTCTAGAGAAGTGGTTTGTGGGTAATGTTTATGATAAGCCTGCAGACCTTTGGGGAGGGTGGAGAGAGGGCGTTACCAGCACTGAGAACTGAGGTTTGGCATAGGGTGTACGATGACTCCCAGGAGCAGCTCTCATCTGCACCGAGGTGCAGAGGCAAGCAGGTAATATATGGATAACAGTTACAATATGGGAATGAAGGCTGATGGAAAAGAGATTTGGGAAGAAGTGCTAGGAAAAAGAAACAACTAGAATTAAATCTGGAAAACAAACAGAAGTAGAGGTGTCAAAGCAGTTTCTAAATAATAAGTAGGGAGCTGGGTCAGAAAACCTTCATCCGGTGGTTCACATTAGTTTGCCAAAGATGTACAAAGTTGATTGAAACATCCTGAGAGATGTCTGCTCAGACATACGTCACAAAGTAAATGCGAGGAAACATAATTCCAGGCAGAAGATAAATTCGCTAGCAGTAACTTCCAGTACTGACTTATCACTTGGGACGTAATACAGACAAAAGTTTTCTGGGGGAACGAGGAAGATAAAAGCTCAACAATCTGATGGTTCCTGTGGGAGGCCTGTCTTCATTTAAGCAATCCTTGGATTCACAACGAGGTCTTTTTTGTTGATAGAGATTTCTTCAGTCTATCACCTTTGGGGGAGAGAATGGATGGGCATGATGTCTCCTGGGTCTTTCCTTTACAAAGGAGATTTCCTGGGAAGTGATTTGGTTGGGTCTGTGTTGCTACCTCTCCGAACTCAACTTCTTCCTACCTCTGGTACTGTTTACTTACACTACTGAGGATCTGGTGTTGGTTCATTGGCTCTCTAGAGAGAGAGGGCTTAGAGAGTAGCTTGCCCTGCAGATTTACTCATCACTGTTGCCACATGCTGGGATTTAAGGCCATTCTAACAAAGTATGAATCTGAATTGTGGACGGATGTGTGGTGTGACTGTGTGGGTTTGTAGCAGGACAGTATAAACATTTCAGTTCTTACAAAGATGTTCTCAGCTGCTTAAATCTTGTCCTCTTGAGAACTGATCATATTATTAATAAATGTGCTTCAGGTGAGCCTGAGGATGAAGAGAATGGATGGAAGACTGCAAACAGTCTTTCTACTGGAGTATGTCAGCTTCTTACTTGATTGGCTATGTGAGAGATGTGCCTTTAATCGTTTATAAAAATGCTTGTTTGTGAAACTTCTTGTGGCTTAAAAAAGAACACCAAACTTTGGAAAGCCTTACTTAACTTCTCAGAGAATTACCAAAATTCATTGTTTTATATGGCTATTAGAGATTCCTGTCACTTCCTTGTGCTGTGTTGCATGTGGAAGGAAGGAGGGTTTTGGAAAACATGAGATGCCTCAGAAGCAGGCCTAGGTAACCACAGTGCAAAGTAATAAGTAATTGGCAGATGGCAGAGAAGCAATTGAGCAAAACTGACTGGAGCATGGCTGCCCTATTGCATTCAGTTTCAAGGCTCTGAAGCAAAATCAGAAACCATTTGGAAGATTTTCAGGTTTACTTGATGGTGACTTTTTACTCAGAACAGTTGGCCTTGGTGGGAAACCTGAATTTGATGAAATCAAAATTTGAGAACTTTTCTGTTGTGCTCGGGAGGATTTTCATCTGGGGGCATCACTGAATCTGTTGAATAGCAGTGGTTTGACTCTTTGCCCAGCCACGTGTTGAGTCTTGCATTCTTCTGCCTGGTGTGTTTGTTGACAATGCATCCAGTTACCTTTCAGAAAGTTTACATTATTTACATTTAAAAAAAAAAAATAAAAATGAAACTGCTTACTCCCCTTCTCTGCCTTCCCTTCTCCTATGGGTATCAGATGGAAGAAGGGTTTGTGTTACTAGTTAATGTGTGTGTGTCTTCTGCTTAATTTTTCTTTGGAAAAAGACAAGACAAAAGATCAGAACTTGATCTGAATCCATGCCTATGGCAGTGATTTGTGAGCATCTGCCCAAAATGCTGGCATATAAGAGTTTTAACCTCTGTTCTGGTGGGAAGGGAAATGTTTTAGATATCAGAGAAACGTGACAAAATGAGATGAGTTTCCAGGTCTACTTCAGGTCTACTTTGTGTGGGGGGTGTTTCTGTGGATCAGACGAGTGGGTGTATGCGTTCCAGAGACATGGAGTCTTAATGTAAGCTGCTAAAATTTTGGTGAAGTGCACTTATGTGTAAATCCTGCTGTTTATTTTCTTTGGATAGATGGGATGTAGTAATTTATTTGTTACTCTGCTTTGTTTTATCTACCCAACAAAGTATGTTACATATGGGATCAGTAGCTTCTTGTTCTTGACCTTTCTGGGTAGTCTGGGTTGCAAGACAAAAAATAATTGTGTGTCCTTCTTGATGGTTCTATTTCCTACCTTCCTTGTACTTAGACTATATTGCTTTTTTATTATTTCTTCAAGCCACAGTACTAGCATACATATGACTTTATTTAAATGTTCTTCTCTTGAAAGTATCTAAATGAAGATAAATGGCTTCTGTCTATTTTTTTTTCCTTCCTGAGAAATTCTTTGTGTATGATGCCTCATCTGATGTGTTACAGTGTCACTGATAACTGTGTATTTGCAGAATGCCATCCACAGTAATGAAGGTTCTGAGTCAATTGACATCTCTTGCTTATTTACGTGGAAGAAAGAAGAAGGGAAATTGCAGGTTATACTTGTTTATTTAAGCAAAACGTATTTTATGTGCATGATGCAATATCATTTTGATGATGATATTAAGGCCTAAAGAAATTGTCATTGCCCTACACCTCTTTCTGTATTTATTCTGGTGTTTCGTTATCTTTCCTCTTCCAGCAAAGCTTTGTACTTCAGTGCCAGCTGCTAGTACTTTTGCTCTTTCCAGCAGTTTTCAAACTAAGTTTCATGATTCAAATGTGAGTAGCATAGGTTATTTAAATGTGAAATACTGGCAGTGATTTAATAACCACAACTGAGAGTGAACGCTGCTGAATACTTAATGATAAAACATGGGGGCAAGACCACTGACAGGGTCTGTAATGGTCATTATTCTCAATTCTAACTGAGATCTGGAATTGGGTTCTCCCGAGCTAGTTACTTAATCTGAATTAAGTTTCTCTGTAGGATCCAGATGTTCATCTTTTTCAGTCTTGAGAAATAGAAGCAAAGTTACTAGCTTTAGAAGCTGTTCACTGCTGTGCAAGCCCAGGAAAACCAGTGACTTACATAGATACATTTTTTTCCTGCTGACATACTCTGTAGGGCTTTTCTTTGTACATGAACTTCTGAGTCTGATAACACACTATGCAAGATGATGTACTTTCCATACACACACGCTTGAGGAATTTTCCTGTTTCTGTTAGAGTAAAATGAAATTCTTGTTACTGGTGGATTTTTAATTGTGCAGAATTGTGGTCAGTTCTATTTTACTTTAATAGGTTCTTTGTCTTTCTTTTCCTTCGCTGGAACTGTTTCACTGGATCTCTGGACACGCTGATCCTGAAACCATACCTGAGGCTGGCGTCATGCTGTTCTTGAACTTGTTTTCTGACTACAGTTTTGAAAATTTAACAGTCTCAGGAAATTTGTTAGAGGTCACATTAGTTAGGTCATATATGCCTTTCAGCTTTGATATCTGGAAGGCTTTCTGTTATCCTGAGGACGTTGCAAGAAGCAGTGTTGAGACTAGGACATGTATTTTGGTTCATATTATTTTCTTAGCTAATACCCTCTCAGCAAAAGCATTTTTCCTTGCTGTTTTGTTAGGCAACTTGAGAGAACAGTTAGAAGAATGTATTGATGTAGTTTTTAGTCAATATCCCCTTGCTTTTAATCTCCAGCTCTTTATTAACATACAGAGATTTTTCCTGACAGAGGAACAAGAGTTTTGTATTTTTTTTTTTTTTTTTCCCTGTAAGAAGACTAGTTCCCTTCCCTCCAACATAGGGTTGGTATGTTTAAACCACTTTTGTATTGTTTGGAATTAGTAGTTGTCTTCTTATAACAGTTTCTGGCTTCATTTTACTTTTCATTCACCCAGTACTGTGACCAAAACTGCATCAGTAGTTTTTGTCCAAGGACAGCGTCAGTAGCTCTTGGTTAAGTCTTAAGTCATATGTAAGCTGCTTTGATTTCTTCTGTGTTTATTTTTTTCCCCTTTGTTTTGTGCCTGATTTTGTTTATGGCTTAGCCTCAGCGTGTAATTATCAGTATTCACCATTTATCTTTCTTCTTTTTTGTCTTGTCCTTAGACTGGAGTGGTTTCCTTGTCCATGGTGACAGGGCTGCTACTGAAGTGCTTGCCAGTTGTAGAGGGAGCTGCAGGCAGCACGGGAACACAGCCAGAGGTGTGAACACGCATCCCAAACACAGTAGGCAGGGAGATCAGGGGAGCACCTGCAGGCTGCCTGTGGCCATGGGGCAATGGCAGAAGTGATGGTGGCTTCCATTTATTTACTGACTTTCTAGGCAGCCAGACTTATCAAATGGTCTCCAACCTGCCGTACTTTGCTGATGCCAGTTACTGATGCAGTTTTACAGTTACTATAGTAATCTCTACTTGCTCAAAAATAAAAAGTATAGCTTATCCATGCAAAGCATGATGCCACATTGATTAATCAAATTAATCATTCTTAGTTTCTTTAGATATGCAAAATGTCTTGTGATTGCAGGTTTGCTCTGTCTGGAGGAGAAAAAAAGTCTCTATATACATACATAAAAAGAAATTACCAGTTAGAAACAGGATGTTACAGACTTCTCATGCTGACCTTGGAGATGCACAGAATTCCAGAAACCAGAGAAGAACATCTGGAGAAATACTTGAGAGGCTTTATTTATTTATTTATTACTGCAGCATGGCTCAGTTAAATGTGATGCATCTGGCCATTGTCAAGTCGTGATGGAAGCTCAGAGAAGATGAAGGGATATGCTCAATTTGCTTGCTCTTTAAAAGGTATACTGTAACACTTGAGACTTTTTTTCTGTTCAATTTGGTAAGAAAATGATATTTTTGCCTTTGAAACCAAAGTTTGAAGCAAGGAAGTAGTTACAAATTAGACTAAGTACATGTACTTCTTATATCTCAAGAACAGTTATTTTCAGTGGTGTGGAGTGAATACTTAATCATGCTTTATATTTGGACATAAGACAATGTTCAAGCTCATACTTTGAGCCCAAAGTGACGATATTTAGCAAAATACTGTATCAAAAGTAAAAATCTAAGTTACTGTTAAGAAAAATGGTTCTCGTATATTTGAACACTCTTGCTGGGGAAGTTCTTTTTCTGAAAGTTGTTTTCTGCATTAATATCAGCAACGTTCTAATTGAGATACTGGTAGGTTTAGTGTAAGCACCAATTATTTCATTCTTCCAGAAGTGTGGTAGAAATAACATGGATTTTTACAGTTGAAATGATGTTTCATTTTGGTGTCACCAGTCAAGCTTCAGACAGGACACCTATTTGAATCTATGCCTGTAGAACCTGGCAGAGCTCATGAGTATGTTTACTACTCACTGATAAGTTGGTGAGTCCAAGTAGGGATTTCAAGAGGTTGCTAGGGTTCAGTGATGATTTAAGACTTTAGAGCAGATGTTCTGCTGTGAGTGAGTCCTCATTGTGGAAAATTGTGTGAATCCTGTTTATTTTATTGTCAAAGTTTGGAAGAATGCCATGACTATCTTCCATGCTGACTTTCTATCTCTTGTGAAAAATGCAGAGAGGAGGCCTCTTGGAGGGGAAGGCAAAAACTTGATTTTTTTCTTTTGCCAAGGAACGTAAATGGAATTAGAGTTATTTAGTGGGAAACTATTAATTATACTCAGATTGTGCTTCTTAGCTTCCTTCAAAATTTAACTTCAGTGAACTTGAACTTCAGTGAGTTGCAACCCCCCTGTTTAACCCCAGGACCATACTACTTAAGCTCATGGTCTATTGGTCTATCAGTAATGCCATGAACCACTCCTAGGGACAGTAACATCGACAATATATAAATACCTGAAGGAAGGGTACAAAGAAGATGGAGCCAGGCTCTTTTTGGTGGTGCCCAGTGACAGGGCAAGAGACAGTGGGCAGGAACTGAAACACAGGAGGTGCTGTCTGGACATCAGGAAACATCATCTTATTGTGAGGGTGACAGAGCACTGGCACAAGTTGCCCAGAGATGTCTTAGAGTCTCCATCCTTGGAGCAGAAGGAGATTGGAAGGCACTCCCGAGGTCCCTTCCAACCCCAACCATTCTGTTGTGATTCATGCACTTTATTGCAGACTTCTTTCTGCAATCTGTTTGAAGCTTTTTGCATCACTTGTGTCACAAGCAATTGACTTTTAGTTATGTTGTATATAAACACCAATGATATTTTAAATGTTTTTGTAAGGAGAGGTGATCTGCTTCAGATGTAATTCCATACAGTGCATTGCAAGCTTTTGTGGTCCAAGTTCTGTAAGGAATGTCAGAGGTACTGTTTCAAAGTTCTTGTTTATGAAAGCTTAAAAGAAATCCAGATGTGAAGATTCTGTAAAAGCATTTGTAGTGACAAGCTTTTCTTTAGAAGTTCATTCCTATCCATCGCTCATCTGCCTAAGACACCTCTGGAAAAATCCCGTTTCTTTCCCTCCCCAAGCCTCTAACACTTGATACTCTAGAGTAAACAACACAGAGCTTTGTCAAATGAGGGGAATTCTACACCATGTCTTGATTTTTCTCTTTAATGGGCACTTGTAAAACTAGGGGAAGGACAGTGCTAAAGGAAAGTGAAC
Source organism: Oxyura jamaicensis (assembly GCF_011077185.1). Lineage (NCBI taxonomy): Eukaryota > Metazoa > Chordata > Aves > Anseriformes > Anatidae > Oxyura > Oxyura jamaicensis. The sequence goes on from NC_048894.1 coordinate 23,684,597, forward strand.
AACTTTCTTTAAGTCTTGATCAGTAGTGGTTTTAGGCAGTATGGAGGAGAGGGGAGATACTGATGTTTGTATGTGGTTTTTCCTCTGTAAACCTAAGGGAAGGGGGAATATCCCATTATGTTTATTACTTACTGCATGTGTTTGTTTTCCTTAGTTTTCTAATTTAGTTGCTCTTCAGACATGTTTCATCCTCTTCACAAATTGTCATAGTGTGGAGTTATAAGAAGTGACTCTGGGCTGGTTGATATCTCTAAATTCTTGATCTAAAGCGTGGTCATTACATGCTTCCTGTGGTGAATGTCTCTGTTTATAGGCTTGCTCCTGAAATGTTTCTGGTGTTGGAACTGGCATTAGTATTAAGAAATATCATATGGAAAAAGGAGTCGTGGAACCAGAATGTGACCAGAATTTCTCATTACATCTTATTGGATATCAGAAGGACTGCTGGTTGTCATTTCTGCCTTTAATGTTTGAGGGTCTTACCCCTGATTTATAGGAAGGAGTCTGAGAGCTGGTGATGATAATGGGGCTATATTCCTAATGGGAAGGGTAGTGTTGTACCTATAACTTTTTGTTGTTGTTTATGCATAAAGCTGCCATCAACAAAGCACAGCTGAATGACTTGTATTTTTGGATGTGTGGCATACCTGTATTTCAGTTTTCTGTCTGAGATGGGCATGGGATCACGTACGTAACTTAAGGTGTAAACAGCTTCAAATTACCTTTCTTTCATTTGTCTGGAATTGCCCCTTTACTTTAATTGCTCTTGTTGTGGAGTACCTGCCATTCTGTAGTAGCAGGACAGCTTACATCCTGCAAACTTGTTCATGAAGCTCTGTCTTGATCACCAAACTTCTTCAGTAGAAGAGTTCAAAAGATTGTGCTCATTATGCTAAAAAATAAAAATAAAATAAAAATGGCACCGCTAGGCTCCTCCATGATCAAACTTGGGGACATTTTAAAACCGGGCCATGAGTAATTGTACAGTAAAACAGAATTATTAATTTATCTTTTTTTTAGAGAAGGGACTAAATTATGTCCACCCTTTCTGTACAGTTTTGGAAAAGAGAAATATGCATTAATAAACAACATGACTGTAATTAATTAATGATCCTCTGGAGAGGGTTTGCTCCCAGAGTAGCTAATTACTGTGTAAAATACTAAAAAATTAATCCCAAAGCACATCATGAAAAATCAGCCATGGGTTAGTGAATTGTGGTGATTGAAACAGATTGTTTTTTGTCTTAATGGCTAAAGTTAACAACTGAGACAAATGATAAAATGCAAAACAGAACTCCAGTGTTTAGGTGCATTTTGGCATTTCTAATTAATGAGCTTTTATCTGTGCCACTAAAAATAGCATAAAGATCTTAGTAGAATTAGTGTGAGCTATAAACCTATCTCTTTTTTATTACTTGTGGAAGATCTAGACAGGTCCTAAACGTTAGAGTCCTCAACTTCATCATTCCCTACTTCTTTGTTATCTGTCTTCAATATTCTGCTGGCTCTGTCAGTTTTCTCCTATTTCAAATAGAATTCAAGTGTTTTTTTTTGTTTTTAATTGTTCACAAAAATAAATTTCAGAAGCTTCCTATCCTATTAACATAGATGATGACATCAATTTAGGTACCTTTTAATGAACAGTTCATTGTGTGTTTCTCAGTTGGCAACTGGCATAGATTTTGCAACTGGCTTCCTAAATTCTTAGTAAATTTTTGCAAAGAATGAAATTCAGTCTGCTTTGTGCCTCAAGAGCTTCAGTGATTTCCAGGGAAATACATGAATATATCAAAAACTTGAACCGTTGTAGAATCAAAACCTTGATTTGTAAAATGGTACTTAGTAAGAAAAACAGGCACAAGGTAGTAATTTTTTTTTGTTGAAAACAATGGTTATTGCTCAGATAAATGTTAGCAGCATTGATTGATTGCTGACAAGAGGTGTAGAAGTGATTAACATGACAATGTACAAATCATGCCATAAATATTTTTGTCCCTTGCAACTGCAGCAGGTATATAAACTTGACTTTCAGGTATTTTGTAATGTGCTTTTTGAAAGAAACACGTTCTTTTTCCTTTGGAGAGAAAATTAGAATTATTTCATACTTAAGTTTCCTTGTGAAGTCTCTATAATTCTACTTCAGCCTAGCTGATGCATCTTTTGTACAGTTTAAGTGAAGCTTTGATGCATGCTTAGATACCTCCCCTTCTTCCTTTCCTTCCTCGCTCCTAAATCTTATTATGTGGCTTTGCTATGAACAAATGAACTGTTCCCTAGGCTGCTTTTCAGAAAATGAGTTTTCTCCCTGTGCAGTCTATTTATAAGTCTACATATGTTACATACATATATCACTCTCTCTGTAGACTAATAAATAAACTGCAGTGAGAAATGTATAATAAACTATATACATTATATAATTTATATTTTGTATATTATATAATATATAACATAAACAGTTATAAATAAGTATGTATAAGTAAGTAAGGATATCAGAAATATTTATAGTGTGACTTTCAATCTGTATAGGTAATGATTTAGAAACACTCGGTTCTCAAATATAAGTGAAAATTAGTTGGATTAGGCTTAGAACCAATGACCTTTTTTTTTTTTTTTTTTCTTGGGATGAATGCATGTACAAAATAAATTAATTGTTGTCTGTAAAATGATGTATTCAAACTACAGATTTCCGTGCTTGGCAGGTTGGGTCTTGACTTGGGCATTTCATCCTTCCTTTATCTGTTATACATATTCTGTATAAACTTTACCATCTGCATGCTTGATGTAAATCACTTCCCTCACGTTGACTGGAAGGATTTGGGAGGGGAAGCTAGCAGTTACATTGCTGGTGTATTCTCAGCTTTTATAGATAGGAGGCATGCTGCCCAGCTTCTTCTCTGTTTCCACCTTGATGCTCTGAAGGAGTTGGGGAGGTGACAGCAGAGGGAGTCATGTGGTTTTCCTTTGCATACCTATAGAGAAGGGGTTACCATTTTATTCTTTGCTCTTGCTGTCTAAGGTACTTTGTTGAGGTGCCTTTGGGAGTTCCTCTTGGAAAGGCTTGGCTGGAGCTGGAGAAAGTAAGAACAGTTATGGGGATATGGAACAGCTGTGTCGTAAGGAGAAACTGAGTAGATTGGGATCATTAAGTCTGGAAAAGACCACCAAGGGTGAATATGACAGATATGCAAAATTATGAATGATGTAGATGAGGTGATTAAAAATAAATTGAAAAGACAAAAGTTTTCTGTATAGAGCTTAATTGAATTGATCTCATCACCTCATGTTGCTGTTTCTGACTTCCCATAGTAAAGGTGCTCAGGGGCCTGTTTTGGAGGTAAAAGCCTTCGCAGGGCTCTTGGTGTGTGTGGGATTTTTCCCAAGATTTGAGAGAGCAAAGCATGTCTGGGCAGCCAAGCAGATGTTGGAGGAGGGGACAAATGAAAACCATCTGGAGGTGACTCTCACTGGAAGGGTATGTGCTCCCTCAACAGAAACCACAGAGCTTATCTGTTGAGTGTCAGAGAAAGCAGGCTGGGCGGAGCAGTTTGATCCAGTATTGGCTTTCTTACCTTTGGTTTTTATTGCTCAGAACTAGGGACGTTTAAAAATTGCAATGGTCTGGTAATGTTTCTTGGGGCTAATATCGTTGAACAATCCTGCTACTTCTGGCAAAACTCCAGGCATAGTCATAGATTTGGTTAATCTTTTGCAGTTCATGATTTATCTTTATCAGATGCCTGGCATAAGTGAACTTTTTTTTTTTTACTTTTTTTTCCCTGAAATGAGTTGTCTCCTGGAAGTCTACCTAATCTGTAGAGCTGCTGGCAAATCTGATGCAGCATAACCTGGAGCCAAGAAAGAAGAATGAAGAGAAGAATAGTGAAGAAAAATGGGAGCATAGTGAAGGCATCTACATGTTTTCAAGGAAGAGGAAGATGTCTTATCACTTAAATAAGATTCAAAATGTGACTTCATTCTCTCCAAGTTTTGTGAACTTCACAGGAAACGCTATTTAACATAATAAAACACTTGTTTACCATTAGACTTTTTTCTCCTTTCTGAATAATTCTTAAGACATCAAAATAATTTATATCTGAACTGTTTTCCTCCAGCTCCTATTAACATCTAGTTTTTTTTATTTCCATTCCTAGTAGGTACAGTTTTACCTTATGGCTTGTGTTCCTGTGCATTATTTTCAAATGGGACCACAGGGACTTGCTTTAATTTGTTTGTATTCTGTTTTCTTCAAGCTTGGATATCTCTGTAGGCATTTTTCTTGTGTGCATGTGTATATGCATGTGTGTTTTTTTTTTTTAACATCAGATAAGAGTTGTGAGTAAAGATTTCTTTTTTTTTGACTAGCCTAATTTTCTGTAATGTGCATTTTCTTTGAGAATTAACAACGCTTCATCTTTAGCAAAGATCATATATGAAGTTTTGACCTCTTTCTTACAGTCATGCTTGTGATCTGTATTTCAAAATTGTTTATCTTATGTTCAAGTATCTTGCTTGTAGCTCTTACAGTAATACATTACAGACTGTTGTGTATGTCAAACAATTTAGTTTTTGTACTATATATGACTGCTTTTGTGGAGTCACTTTCATTTCCCATTCTCTTCATGTTGGTGCTTATGCTGCAGAGTACTACTTATCTCAAATGAGCATTTTTTTTTTTTTTTTCCTAAAGGAACTATTAGTTCTTTATTTTTGCTCTGTTGTGTTGGAGTTTTTGCAGTGTTGGTGCTGGTTGCATGGCTATTGTTAGGGGTCTGTTAGCTCTGCCATTACTATTGAGGATTTGCATGAGCTCGTAAGTATGCAATAAAATAGCATTGTATAGGAAAGTTGCATACAAAAATTTAGACTGAAAGACAATTAGACAATAACTTATGTTGGAAGGGACCTCAGACGAAGTGAGAGAGAAGGTCTTGATGCTGTGCAAGCACTGCTCAAACACAGTGTTATCAACACTCTTTTGGTCACAGATAAGAAAAAGATAAACTCCATCTCAGCCAGACCCAATGCTACTTAGCTTGTTTTCCAGGTGACACTATAACAAACAGCAACAGGTATGGCAGTGCTTAAATGCTTTGGAAGGACATTAACCCAGGTGACACAGGACTCTAAGGCTAGAGCTCCTGCTCTAAGGACACTGCTTTAAATGTGATTTCCCAGAAAGAGCTGGCTAACAGGTTTTATGAAGGAAACTTTTTTTTTGGCTGTTAAATTTAAATGAATCATGATACCTCATGGTGCTAACTGACTGGTGACAACTGAGAACTTCTGCTAATAACTGCTGTTACTTAATATCTTTTATATTAAGTTTAAAAGGAAAAGTATGTTACATTAATAATTTCATGGCAGACGTGCATATGCATTTTTATAAACTGATCACACGACACACTATAGTGAATGCTGTGATGTTCCTTGAAGGTGTTGGACATTCTCTTTCTCCACCTTTCTTTGTTGGCATGAGTGCTATATGGTGACTTACTCTAAAGCTTTGGAGGTTTCCTTGCTGGAACGGGCAGGCCTGGAGTTCTGACAAAAGGTCTCAGACCTCTGAGAAAGTGAGGAAACAGCATTCTAGTTCTCTTTCATTTGTCTGGCAAAGCCACATTGTCAAGGACGTCTGTAGTTGTTTACAGATCAAAAGAGAAACAGTTGACCCATTCATGCCTTCTAGCATAATGGTATCTCGTATTTCTACTCTCGTATCTCCCTGTTTTCCCAGTAGATTTTAATGTGCTGAATGGCTTGTATTCAGGAGAAAATAATTAGGGAACATCAAGTCTTACATTTATTGATAAAGAGACGGTGGTAAAGGGAAAAATGAAAATATACTCTGACAAATGTCTATCAAAGACATTGAAGATTTGAAGAAGGGTGACTGGATGTGAGTATAACTCTTCTTTTATCAGTGCAAATGTTGGGGTGTGGGGGTGGAGGGAGAACTCCATCCATTTTTAACTGGAATGGAAAAGTCATTGTTACTGGTATCTAAGGAGGTACTCTCCTCAGCTGGGCAGGCTTTTGATACTGTAATTTTCCCAGGCATGGGGATGAGAATTTGCAACCAAGAATGTGGCTGCTACATTTTCTTGTTTAAAGTCAGAGAGGCCTGGCTACAGTTGAAGAATATTCATAGTTCTCTGGATGAACTTCTTCTGGCTATACAGTTTAAATAGAAAGTATTTCCGGAGTGTGTTGTTCGTTTGCATTATTCCCGTTCATGTGGTAAGTACTTCTGATAATTAACTGAAATACAGGAAGATGAAATAACTTAAACTGAAAATCCATAACTGAGGATTGAACTTAGATTTGGTATAGTCTACTGAGGTATTATCTGTTTCATTAAGTAAGTCGTGCAGGTGGAGTGAACCAGAGTTTTATTACCCTTCAGGTAAAAAGGGGAAAAACAGAGGATTTTGGGAATGGTTCTGTGCATGTGCACACATGCAAAGAAGAAAAAAAACCTTGAAAAGTGATTGAGCACTTCAGAAATGTCACATGTTCAAGGAATGGAGTTTCTGACATAAAGCTCTAAACATGGTATAATTGCATCAGCACTCATACTGCTAGGATGAATGACTCTTTGAATTGTTTTAACTTAGTCTGGGGGTCTTGTCATTTGAGATCTCCAGCAGACAAGAGACAAATTTCTATTTAGTGCACTAGAAAGAAGAGCAGGAATTCATGCTTTATATAGTGTCTTAGCTCACATACATTTTAACGCTTACTATCAAAAAAACAGTGAAAGAAAAAACAACTCCTATTAATTAATGAAAAAGAAACATTGACAGTATTTGACCAACCTTTGCCCAGAAGGGAATTTAAACAAATTTTAAAACATGCACCAATAATCAGAAATCCATGTGCTATATATGCAGGTAAACCATTGTAGCAATTATATGTGATACTTAAAAGGAAACGAGTGTGAGATGTATGTTCTGAGAGACTGCACATCCTAAATCTTCATCTGCAGTTCTTATTTTCCTAGATTTGTTGACATCTTTGCCCAGTAATTTATTTGGTACTGCACAGAATGAGTTCATGTCAGGGGTACATAAGGATACTGAGGGAAGAAAAGACATCTTGCCTTGTAGAAATTAAATTGGAAAGAAAGTGGCGCTTTCTAATAGGGCAGTAAAGGCTGACTTGCCTTTAACAATCAAAATAAAAGTTGAGAAGGGCTCATATGTTAGTGATTTCCAGGTTCCTAAGAAGGGCAGTTTCAGTGTCCAATCACATAGAAAAAGTGCTTCCTAGACAAATTATTTGAAAAGTTTATCAGTTTTCAAAATCCGATGGAAGGGAGTTAAAAAAACTTATTACAGCTAAGTGAGTGTATAAATGTAGGCTGTAAATGACACCAGTTTGATCATCAATGCTGTCTGTTTTCTTTAGCAGATAAATAGGGTAATTTTATCAATATATCTAGCAAGTGCTTTAATTAATATTTTTTTTTGGTGAGATTCAGGCCACAGAGAGTAATGATATGTCACTTCACCATTCTGCTTTCCTGCCAGTTGTGGTCCTGAGAGCTTGTCTCTGGTAGAGTTACTGAGGGAAGGGAGTGAATTTGGATTTCTGAACTCTTTCTATCTGGAAGTGCTTCATGCAGAAGGGTATAATTTTCTGTTTTACTCCCACGACTAGCTTCTGTATGTGGAAAACAAGAAATGTGTAGGAAAGGAACCGAACTGTTACAAAATGGGGATTTTTAAAGTGGTACTTAAAATTCTTCTTTAAATACTTCACCGTTTCTTTTCACTTATGTTTCAGGTAGTGGCCTTACAGGAAAGCACCACTGGTTTAATGTTTTTGCAAATATGTTATGAATTTTTTTTCTGGTTTTGTGTTGAGGTTTTTGCTGTCTTTTCAAGCTCTCAGCATTTAGTAAAATGTGTGACTCTTTTTTTGTGTGTGTGTGTGTCCAACAGTTTCCATGCATTAATGTGTCCTTGATTTTGATTTTGTTTTGTTCTTCAGTCAGAGGACAAAAGTATTTTCATACTTCTGCCATGCTTTATTTGCCATTCTTTAAAAATACAAGATAAACCCAGAACTTGCTAACGTATTGTGGAACATACACCGATTAAATGGATGTATATTCTGCTTGATCTTGCTCTTCTCCTGTAAGCACTAATAACCAATTAAAAAACAAACAAACAAACAAAAAACAAACAAAAAAAACGGATAGGAGCACTTCTCCATCACTGGATGGTATGCCGAATATGGTGGTTATATATTTTTGAGGACTGGAATAGAAGCTTGCTGAATGGACATGGGAGCCCCAAGATGTTTGTTTCTTTTGATTCCTTCCCTGGGTCGTCTTCTGGGGAGCATTAGCCATTTGAAGACAGCTATACATGCTCAGGAAGTAAACCTCTGCCTGAGTAGTTCTGCAAACTGTACTAATAAACCTTCAGATTCGTAGCACTAGCATGATCCCTCTAGGATGCATGAGTGCTTCATTTCTCTAAGTGTGTGTGTGCAGACTGTTTTGTGGTGCTAAGCAGTAGCACATGGGAAAGAAGAAGTGCACTACCATTTATTTCTCCCATCAGTGAGCAATGTGTTGAGGTATTAAGCAGATTATTTTGTAGATGTGCTCAGCACATTAGGGAACAAATAGGAAAACAGGCTTCTTTTCAGCACAGAAGGCAGAGAGGAGAGGGAAAGGGGTAATTAGAAAAGGCGGCTGGCCTGGTGGCATTGCCAGTGAAGGATCAGTGGAGAATGAGGAGGAACACGTAGAAAGAATTGGAAGCTGAGGCACTAGTTGGGAATGTGTGGGGAGTAATAGTGCATCTCCGTGGGTTTTTTCTTTCTGAATATCATACATGGAGATGTCCGTGAGGAAAAATATCCCCTAACCTTTTGTAGTTTACATGCGAACTGAGGCAGCTGGTGGGAGGGACGCCAGAGGTTGCAGCTTTGCTGTTTAAAACAATTTCCTCTAAGTGTTGCAAAAAATGAGCATAATGAAGCTGGTAGTGCTTTATGGCAAGAAATCACTCTGGAAGAGGTGATCTGATTCTATTGAAAACTATTGGGGAGATGTCATTAAAGGAAATGGAATCAAATAGATATCGGTAAGATTTTGCATTTTGGTGCATTTTCTCCTGGTGCTGGAAAATGATGCTGAGGTGTACTAAGACAGTGTGCATTGATCAAAGTGGAGGTGAACCTGATCAGTAACCTTCAACAAATGGCCCTGTGCTGGATCTGCATCAACCCATAGCACCTGCAGGGCTGGGACTGGGAAACATGTGGGTTTGATTGATTAATTAATAAAGCAGTGTCAGCAGCTGGGTATTAAGCACCTGATAGGAAAGTGTTATGAATGTACACAGCTGCAGACCAGTGCCCGATCTAAGCAGCATAGATGTGAATGGGATATACTCCAAATGAGATTAAGGGAAGCATCCCTTTTACTAATAACTGGCCAGATGAGTCATATGTGGAGGTATTTGGTACAGTTTCGGTTAGAGCTGCAAAATTTAAGTCCCTCTGTTTTGGGGAACCTAAACATCAGTGTGGAAGTGTGTCCCAGGCCACGCGCGTGTGCCTCTGCAGCCCAATGCCAGCAACGCAATGTCAGCTGATGCCACAGCTTCATAAGCTTTCAACTACCTATAAGTCCAGACAATTCTTTGTTCTTATATTTATATTTCATTGCCACAGTATTCATACAGTGTTAGAAGGCACTTTCTCCCGTTGACAAGTCAGTAATAACAAGCAGCTAAATAAAGGACTTCGGTGGCTGAAAAGCCAGAGCCTTCCAAACAGAAGCCCTGCCTTCGAACCTGGACAACAAATGCCGTGTATATGCCAAATATATGCTGTTTATGCTTTTCTTCTCAGATGTAGTAATTTAAAATTTCATCATATGAAGGATTGTATTTATTTTACTCATGTTACTAATCTGTGTAATTTGACAGCAAGTAGGGACATAAACTTCACTAAGATTCAGATGATAAAAAAAAAAATTGGCAGAGGTCCTGCCTTTCATTCTAACAATACTGAAAGTATGAAGTGGCAGCAGGAAACACAGGAGTGCATTTGGCTGGGGTTACAAGAGCTGCTGATTTTTGTTGTTGATTAATACACTATAACTTAAGGTGGTGGTGCAAGCGTGAGACATGGTTTACATTTCTGCAGTGCTTGTCTGCTGTGTACTTAGTTGGATTTTTTTTTTGTTCATTTGTACTTGAACCTAGGATAAAAACTAGGCCTTAAAATAGCCGGGTGCCTTTTACCTGGGGCTGCCGGTACCACATCCTGCCAGGGCTGCAATAGGTGAGTGCCCCATCTGCAACAGAAGGCAGGGCACTGAAGAAACCAGCTGTGTTCTTCAAGTCTTCAGACAAATGAGAAAACACCTGTTTTTTATGTATCCTCACAGGCTTTCTTTTGGTGCCACGTGTAATCCATTCAGAGGATTTCCCCCAAACTGCAACATATGGATTTCTCAGTATTCTTTTTTTTTTTTTTTTGGTAATTTTATACTTATTAAAATACCTTTAATCTGAAATGTTTGTTTGAATGGATCTACAGAGCTTCCTTCCACCTGTTTTTATCAAATGATTGGGGAAGAGGATTGAAAAAAGCCAATAGCACTGTCAATTTTAACATAGAGGTGTTTTTAAGCTGACTCTTTATACTTCTGGAGAAGTAGTTTGGTTACCTTAGAGAAATATTTCTTCTTGCAAAAGTCATCCAATAGTGAGGTGAAAGATCAAAATGTATATACAGCTGATAAATACTGATACTGGTTATTAGATGTGATGGATCAGATGTTTTTTTTTATGGTGATGTTAAATTTGAGGATATGATTTCTTATCAAAAGATGCAATCAAAATTTGTCTCATTTTTAATTATCCCAGACATTTCTGCCAAATTTGTGCCTAGCAGGTATAATAGGCATATCTTTGGTTTTTATTCTTCAGTGTGTTATACATTTTTGGCTATTTAGATAGCAAATCTAAATCTAAATTCTCACTAGGTGGGAATAAATAAATATATATGCACATAGTAAAGCTTATTATGGAATAGTAACAATACCTGTGAATACCTAAGATACCACCACTGGCACAGAAAGTTAAATAAATAAATACCATGCATTAGTATAGAAGCCAGGTTATCATAGGTTAAGAGGTAGTTACAGAAATGTGCAGCCTTCCATGTTCTGCTCAAATGAATTCATTAATTTTGGGGAGCGTGCTGTACAGTCTCTACGAAGAAGTTTTGAGTAAATGATTCTGTTGTGTATTCTTAAAAAGAGAATGTGGGTTTCTGCAATGATAAAAATAAAGAAGGAATACACATTCTTAATTTGAAGTTGGTTATTTGGAAAGGCAAAGGTTACAAATGCAGAAGAGGTGTCTTACACTTGGTCTAAGCTGTAGCTTATTTCAAAGGTGTACTCAGAGCAAAGCAGTAAATAATATATTAAAAAATGTGTTTTGTATGGCATAATAAAATGGTGTATTTTTTAAATAGGGAAGAGAGTATACAAGAATGCAAATAAAAGGAGTGGAAGTAGATATGAAAATTAGGATGCTTTAATTGGCTTTATGTTTATAAGTAGAGGAAACTATCAGCAGGAAAGTAATAAATGATGAAAGAATGAAGCAGCCTGGAAAGCTTCTGATGTAAGGGCATTTTGTGGAAATATTGTTCAAGTGGTGAATAGGTTCCTGTTTATGTAAGTTCAGGCTCTTGTTGTTTGCTTAATTGTGTGCCTCATAGTTCTTGTTCTGAAATCAGACTTTAAAATAACTACAATAGCATAGATCAACAACAACAGTACCCCAGGGCAAAACTCACTCCAAGCTATGAAGAACGTGAAATCTGAGAGCTGTGAGCTTGGGTCACTGCCATTTGAAGAAAAAAAAACAACAGTAATGCCTGAAACCTTTGGACACAATTTTTTGGAGGTGCAGAATTTTTTGACCATGGGTTTGTCAGTCTTACAGGGAGTATTTAGGAGGAGTCATTCAGGTCTGGCTTTGACATCTAGTGTCAAACTGCCTGAACACATCTGTACCATATTTGGGTAAAGGGGTTATGAGAGCGTGAAATGTATTAACTACCAGCACACATCTAATGCCACAGTTAGATAATACTGAAACCCCTCTATTCTTCATACCTCTGTATTTTTTTTCTTTCCTATGCTGATAGATGAGGCTGAAACATACCAGATTAGTACATCTAAAGATTATCTTGTGTCATGCATTCTTTGAGGAAATTATTTAGCCAAACCAGTTTACAATTTCTAGCCCTAGAAGAAAGATTTTTAGCTGTTGTATCCAATGTCAGTAACTGTGATTTTTTTCTTCCTTGTGGAAGTGTTTAATTTGTTTGCTGCTTTACTGTAGCACTTTTCCTAGTATATAAAATCTCTTTAAAAATAAGTGTGTAAAAGAGGAGAAGAAATAGTTCCTTTTCCTGGGAGTAACTTTTTGGGGGGGACATAGACATTTAAAAAATATGTCAAACCTACAAGTTCATGAGTTAGCATGTTTAAAAAAAAATAGTATAGAAGACAGATATTATGGTGTCTGTATTTGTTGTCAGTAAAGGTTAATCAAATGAATTGGGATGGTGTTTTAATGGAAACCAGCTATTGTGAGGAGTTGGTGATTTGTCATTCAATGCATTATTGTAGGGTGGTAAAATAGAACTTGCAACAGACATTTTTTTCTTTACTATGAAATTATTTTTCTTGTTGACATAATAGAGCCTGGAAACTAGGTGTCATGCATGTATTTGGCTGACTGGGTAAGTCAAATATGAATTAAGGCTTACACTGTGACTGAAAAAGCTGGAAAACTTAGTTGTGTCTGGTGCACATTGATTTAATTTGTTGAGTATGTCCTTTTGACGTTTGAAAGTCTGATATGCAGTTGGGTATATTGTACTGCAGGAACAATTTTTAAAACCAAAAGAATAAGCAATGGGAATGTCTTGTTGAAAATGAATTATTTAGTTAGAACTTTATAAAGTAGTTGCAGTCTCTGGGGCAGTTCTTCCCTTGTGCTTATATCCCGTTGGATTTAAAATGTTGTCATGGCAGTAATTTGTGGGCGTAAGGGCTATTTTGTTTCTGTATAGTTTTTGTACATTGTGTTCTTGAGCATGCAAGTTTCCATCCAAGTGTCCATCTATAAAACATTGCGTGGATTAAAGCATTTGACAACCTATTAAATTAAGCCGTTTTTGGCAGGATTAGTCAAATGGCATTTGATGCTCAAACTACATTTTTGCTTTTAATTATACAGCTGAAAAACTGACCAGGAGTTGTGTTTCAGCAGAGCTTGAGAAGGACAAGGTGTAAAGCTGTGGGCTCTGCAAAATTTGTGGTAATCTGGCATTCTTGGCTCATGAACTTAACCTGAGTTTTGCAGAGAATATGTAGACAATCTTTCTCACTTCTGTTAGTGGTCAGTTTAATGGTCAGTATTCCCTTTTTTGAAAAGGCTCACATGAAATTTGTGTCAAATTTTGTCCTCCCCCCCTCCCCCCCCTTCATGTTATGTTACATTAGGCATTTAAAGTGTTGAACTTCACAAAAACATTTAGGTAATAAAAATAAAGTAAATAAATCAGAAGAAAATTTGCTTTCTCTCCATATGGATAAGGGATGTGTAACTCAATCTGATTTCAAACAAACTGAAGAAGGAGTGATGAAACAACTTTCACTTGAATAAACTGTGACTTATGCAAAGTTCAGTGACTTCAAGTTGAGGGTTATTAAAATGGGGGCAAGTAAACGAGTTCTTTTTGAGTTTTCATTTTGTTATTGAACTCTGTGGCTTCTGCTACAAAACATGGAGGCCATCGTTGTTTTACCTCTAAGAGAACTGCTGCTTCTGTTAACTGTTGTCCGAAGAGAATATTGGTTTTACAAATTTTCTTATAATCTTCACTTGCATTTTAAAGGTGTTCTTTTCTGTGTTTAGTACCAGCAAGAGACTCAAGGAAAGTACTCCTCTCTGTCTGTATTCAATATAGGAGAATCAAGTTCAGCAAATCATATTTGAAGACCATTTTACATGATTCCTGAGACTAGAAGAGGTAGATCAGTAATGAGAAAACTTTTTCCTACAAAATATTTTTACAAATACGGTTCGAGTGGATGTGGAATACAACATTTTCAGCTCCCATATAGGAGTATTGAGGATTATTGCCTACACAGTAATTCTGAGAACCGGTTGTGTCATGATCATCACCCTCATATCCCTGTAATGAATGTTTAAATGGATAGCTTTTCTACCAGATCACTCTTAAAACCTGGAAATTATTGTAGCTGGTTAAAGGATTTTCAAAATTGTAAAGCACAGTGGGATCATTCAGTTATTCTTTTTTCCTCCATGGTTTATTGGAAAGCATAAAGATGCCCTACTCCTGTTACGTTACCCTGCAATAGTAGGGAACAACAGACTCTACCAATTTTGGTACAATAGGAAAAGCGAAAAAGTTTAACTTTCCCCATGCCCCCTCCGGATACTAAAGGGATGCCATGAAAATGGGATTAGTGGAGATGGGAGGGGCTCTACAGTCTTGAATCAGGCCCCCTGTTCAACTGTTTGGGCATGGCTTTTTGACTCCTACTTTAATGAGAAATCTTCTTTCCTTCCCTCTTTCATTTTTGGTACAAAATATTTTAATGTGGCAAAACATAGTATACTTGGAACTGTCAGTAATTATTTTTGCAAGGATATTTTAGGAGTACGGCGAATGTAAAGGCTTTTGAAAAAGTATTATTTTCAAGACTTATTTTCAAGATTTTTCAAGTCAGTTTCAAAGCAGTCAGTTTCATTCATTAAGTTTCTTCAATTGACTAAGTATGCAAAATAAATGCAGCAGTATACTGGATAAAGAAAGAAAGTTTAGATGAAGAAAATGGAAGTGTGAAAAACTGTCTTGGTTACTGTGACTGTGTTGCATAATTGTGCAGCAGTTCTTCATAATATCTTTTAGTGTAAATTAATTAACCAATGTAAAATATACCTTCTAACACAAGATTTGCCAATATATACTCAGCTGCCACTTTTTTTTTTTTTTTTTTCCAGATTTGCCAAAATAATGCAGCATTCTTTCTCTGTCACCAGGAACTGTGTCTATTGCATAATGAAATGGGAGTGGGTTGAGATCTTAGCTCCAAGCATTTTTTAAAATCATATTAGGTAACCGCCGGATGCATTATTTAATACAGCATATATATATATATATATATATATATATATGTACTGACTGAATACATTTTCTGTGCATCTCCTTGTTCTGTTTGTCTCCCCTTCCTTTCATCCCCATACAAATCCTAATTCTCTCACTTCCCTTTCAAAATGCCCTTTGTTTTCCCCTCTCTCTTTGCACATCTGGTTGTCCTGTTCTTCCCCCTCCCCCCCTCCAGCCTGATAGTCTCATTTTTAAGGCTTTGTTCCACAAAGTACATAATTAAGCAGTAAGACACGACAGGTCATGAATATTGTTGTATTAATTGAGGAGGGGGGAGAGGGAAACTGAAGGGAAACTACAGAGAAACAATACCAGCTGGCACTCGGTATGGATATAATTTGCAATTCATTTAGGATAAAGCTTGTCCATGGGGTGGAATTTTCATTTAAAATGTCCAAACCCATGCAGCAACTGGATGCTACCACCTCTCAGACAGAGGGCTTTTATTTGCAAGGGGGAAGTGTTATTGCTGCAGCTCCTGCGTGTCAGACCTGCAACACTCCTACTGCTAGTCTGTCATGACCAGAGGGGCTCTACAGCCAAAAACCTATTAACCCCTAAACAGAGATAGATGGTTTCCTCTGAAGGAAGGAATATTGCAGTGTAAGTGACATTCTTCTGCTGAAAAGTAGGTGTTAATAATATAATTTTGTCGTTAGCCAAAGTGACTGCAACATCTGTCTGGGTGGTAGTAATTGTAACAGCCATTTCCACTTGAAAATGAGCAAAGAAAACACTAATGAGTGCTGGGTGAGGGCCTGCCAGTGTGAAGTCTCTACTGCCTGTTAGTCAAAATGACATACAGCAGGACTGCATCTTTAGGGAGGAGGAGAGAGGGCATGTATAAACTCTTCTGGCAACAGGGCAAGTTGGTGGCAGTCATGGTGTCCTGGAAATTTATGCACAGAGGAGACTCCTGTAGTGACTTTATTTTTTGCAAATGGATTGTATCAAACCGAGAATTTTAAAACAAAATTTTTTGAATTAAATCTCAGCCTTTGTCTATTTCATGGATGTGCTCAGCTTTGTATTTCAAAAACAATACTGAATTGAAACAAAGCTGTAGAGCGTACCCATGGATATTTGAAGCAAGAAGGCATCGGTATGTAAATATCATTGACTATTAAACATGTAGTTTAACTTTGTCCTGCACGCGTGCATAATAATCCATTGCTGTCATTGTTTGTAATAGTACAAAATGTAAAGTACCAGAGATGCACTTCACGGCAGCTTGTAAACTAGTGAATATTTTGTCTGCTCTCTCAGGCTTCCATTCTGCTCAGCTGGTTGCTAGCTCCCAAAAAATGTCCAAGTGATGCTCTTGAGTGATGCAAGAAATGCTGAGAAGTTTTTCAAGAAATTACTTACTTGGGGCACGGCAGTTTGCTTCCTCCTCTTCTGTACATTTGTAAAGTAAAAATTGAAAACATTATGGTGGTTTTACCTTACTGGGCAGCTAAACTCTACCACAACCTCTCTCACACTCCTCAGAAGAAGAAGAGGGGAAGAAAAGAAAATATGCTGGAAAGAAAATATATAAGGCTTCTGGACTGAGATAAGGACAATTTAAATGAAGGGAAAAGGAAGAGGGGAGAAAAAACAACAACAACAAGGAAAACAAACAAAAAAAAACACAAAGGCTGCACAGAAATATGAAGAAAGAAGAAAAAATATTATTCTCAACTTCCCATCAATGAGTGATGTTCAGCCACATACTTGGAAGCCAGGCCTCAATATGCATAGTGGTTGTTTGGGAGAACAGACATCTTCATAACAAGATGTTTCCCACCTTCTATTGCTGAGTGTGACACCATAGGGTATGGAATATCCCTTTGGTTGGTTTAGGTCAGCAGTCCTCCCCACCTCTTGCCCACGTGGTGCCTACTGGCTTTGGGGGTTTGGAGGGAGTCCTGATGCTATGCCAGTATTGTTAAGCAATAGACACAACACTGGTGTGACACCAATGCTGTTCTAGCTGCTCTAGTGCAGAGCACAACACTGCATGGGCCACTGCAGGGAAAGTTAGCTCCATCCTAGGCAGACCCAGTACAAACATGCAAGTGATCTTGGTGGCTTTTGTAGACCCGTAGGATATCCTGAGTTGGAGGGACCCACAAAAATTGTTGAGTCTAACCCCTGGCTATGAAGTGGAAGTGTTTTTTTTTTATTATTATTTTTTATTTTTTTTTAGGACAAGTTATGATACTGTAGCCTCAGACCGATAGTAGGAACAAAATTCTTGTGGGCAGTCATGCTGTTCAGAAGAAATTCCAGATAAAACATTCCAGCTTCTTCTTAGTAATTATCTTGGGCCAGAATAGGAACTGGGATCCACTGGGATTTCATGCCTTTTTCTAGACACTTGGAAAGATAACCTTGTTCTAACTTCATATTTAAAATGAATATAGTCCTGTTAGCTCCATATTCCTTCTGCTGTCAACTCTGCTTCAAGCAGTGATTTTGACCTTCCAGAATTACCTACATTATACTGATTTATTTTTTCCATCATTCTCACAGGGAGAGTAATACTTTGGTCTGTTTTACTACTGGTGTTTGTGGGTATTATATTGTGTCCTGTAAGGTGTATGTGCATGCAGTTGATGTGTTGGTGGTTGTTCCGTGTGAGCTGGGTGCCAGTTATTTCTCAGGTTTGTAGAGGTTAGTGATTGTCATGTGTGGGCAACACCTGCTGATGTTGCTGAGAACTGAACATGAATAGCTGTGGGCAGAATGTGGATCTGCCTTGAAAACTGTTGAAGTTAAATTTGTTAATTTATTCATTCTGTATTATACTAGAACAGCTTTGAGAAGCTTGTCTTGGTCTCTTGGGAGAAATTCCCTCATAAAGATAAATGAATATATAATGAAAACTCATTGAATCATCTTTTCAGTTAGAACAACAAAAGAAAGGAACTGAACTTTTGGCATTCCTTTTATCATATTCACCTTAAAATTCTAAAATATAGCAAATGAAGAGGGGAAACAAACATTTTTCTCTTAACTTTTTTGTTGTTTCTTCTGAGTTCTGTGACTGCTGCTTTAAAAAGTCTCTTGCTTCTATATTTGCATCCAAATTGAACTAGACTTTTCTGAATCAGGGTACTCTTCCCCCTTCCTTGCCTACCCCAGAAGCTTAATGATGCCCATAGCATCATCAAGGGAATGGAGAATATGAGTTTGGACTGAAATTTGCATAGACGAGAGAGGGACTACAAGCTGTTTGCCTGGTTTTGTGCCTTCTGGTGCCCACAATGGTTGCAGAGACATGTATAAAGTGCACTGAGGCACCACGAGGCTGTTTCTCAAACTGTTCTGTTTCTTGTCAGAGCCGCTGCAGTTTACCTCTTAAGGCTATTTTTTACCACATTTATCCAGTGAGCTTTGTGGTCTGGTTGTCAAGCCAATGTGTTACAGGCATAAAGGGTGACCTGGAAAAAATACGCATTCTGTACCTTCATTTCCTCACCTGTCTAAAGGAGAGCGTACCTGGCATCTTGAGGCTTTGTGACTCTTTATTATTGCAGTGTGATCAAATGTCCAATTATTACATGTTTGTCCTTCAACTCCTGGCAACTTTCCTCCTTTCCTTCCAGCACTCAGCTGTGCAGTAGCAGACGTCGATTTGATTCCTGTCATTTTTCCTGTGTTTTGGCTCACCTGTTCTGTATGTGCATGGGAATTCAATAACTCTGCTTTATTCTCCCTTTATAGTGTTAAATGCTATATAGTAGGCTTCAGGCTTTTCAGCTTCTCCCTTATAATGGAGTATAAAAATGTCTTTTTACTTTAGTACATTTTTGTCCTTCAACAGGAAGATTCATGTCCAGATTCTCCCACTGAGAGGAATGGATATCTTGCCCCAGTCTGACTCTAGGGGAAGAAAAAAAACCAACATTGTTGCTTTGCTTTTGTTGTTTCTTCCTTATTGCTATAGTTTCTTAAGTTTGTTACATGGTGGTGTTTTTTTGTGTGCCTTTTTTTTTTTTTTCGTTTCCAGGTGGTAATGACAATGGAAGCTCTTTCTGCCTAGCTGCCTCTTGTGATTCATTTCGTTCAAGGTTCCACCTCATGATTTTCATGTGGCTAACGTGTTTTGTGTATTTTTTTTTTTTTATTTATTGCACTATAGGGGAATATTTCTTATGTGGGAGGATGATTTTCATAAAAATCATAAAATCAAGAAACCCAAACTCCAATTATTTATGCTTAGTTCAGTGGTAGAATGTGTTCATTGTTCAGGTTGCTATGAAAGTCAGAGCTGGTAGTGAAGTGGCTAGAGCTCATCATTCTATCACAGCATCCTTTAGTGTCTGAGATACTTTGATATGCAGTAAAAGAACAGTAGTAAATGATGAAATGTTGGTGAGACTGCAAAACATATGGCCAACTCTGGCAAATTTGACTGGATTGGGATGGCTATGGAAGGATAACTCTTAAAAATAGTAATAAATGTTTAAACATTCCAAGATTGATAGAATCATAAAAGTTGATGTAAATGCTACAAATAGAGAGAATACTTCCCTCTCTAGACAATCTGAGTGAAAAGCAAGTTTTTTACAAGCTACTGGCTTTGGAATTGTAGAATCATTAAGGTTGGAAAAGACCTCTAAGATCATCTGGTACAACCATCCTGTTACCAACAATATTACCCACTAAGAAAAAAAAAAAGCAATGTTACCACTAAACCATGTCCCTAAGCACCAGGTCCAACCTTTCCTTGAACACCCCCAGGGATAGCGATGCTACCACCTCCCTGGGCAACCTGTTCCAGTGCCTGACTGCTCTTTCTGAGAAGAAATGTCTCCTAATTTCCAACCTGAACCTCCCCTGGTGCAACTTGAGGCCATTCCCTCTAGTCCTATCACTAGTTATCTATGAGAAGAGGTCAACCTCCAGCTCCCCACACCTTCCTTTCAGGTAGCTGTAGAGAGCAATTAGGTCTCCCCTGAGCCTCCTCTTCTCCAGACTAAACAACCCCAGAAGTAGCAGTGCAACATTAACCCCAAGTTAACAAAGGATTGCTGCATGGGGGGATTGGATCTTTGGCTCCCTGGGCATCTCCTTCCTGGACTGCCAAAGCTACCTCGTACATGATGCACTGTGATGGAAAAATACTTGGGAATGCTAGGCACAGGTCACGGTCCGTGGCCAAAAACATAATCTGTATGTGAAATCCAGCCCATAATTTTGGCATGAGGATTAGAAAGGATTTAATGTTCTCTAGTGATCCTTTTTCCTGCTGAAAAGTCTGTTTCTTTTTCATAAAAACAGAGCAATTTAGAAAAACCTTCTGCAACCAGTTTTCATTAAAAAAAGAAGTTGACTGGAATTGATTTGCTTTTTTGTCTGTTTGGGAGGGTGAGCACGGGGACGTCAGTTGAAGTTGGCTGTGGTATATTCCCCAGCCCCCCCTAATCACCAAGGAAGAGTAGTGAAGTTCTGCAGTTTTCTAAAGATATTGTAGAATATTCACCATTTTAAAACAGTTTAAAATCTGTCTAAGATTAACAGTTTTCAGAAATTGTTTCAATGTGGGCAGCTCTTCCATGGGAATGTCTCTTTAGTCCTACATTCTAAAATGTTTAAGGACCAGTGTCGATGCTTTTCAAGAAAAGGAAAAAACTGAAGGCCCTGCAAGTCTCCCATCTGTAAAGTATTCCCAATGCACCTAACTTCACAGTAAAGTACTGGGGAGAAATTTATTCCTGATCTCAGCTGGTTATAAGTCTGTGCCCTGGAGCATGACGATTGAGGTTCTTGCAATTTTTAGTCTAGTTACAGAGGCTATTAATCATTATGTTCAATCCCTTCTTGAATATTGCTAAGCTCTCTGCTCAATATGTTCTGAGTTATTGAACCTCAAAGGTCAATTACACCATGTATATAAAGCTAATTCAGTATTTTGACCAGGAGTGAAAACATAACTCTCAGTGGGATCAGGTATTGCTTTTAAGTCAACTGTTGTTTCTAACTTTACATAGGTGAGGGGCAAGGAAAAAACAAAACAAAACAAAACAAAACAAAAAATAACAACAACAAAAACCTTACTGCTAAGATATTCAGACTTCACAGAGAAAGAAAGAAAGCTAAATGTAGATGAGCTCTTGAAATTTCTGGAATCTTATTTTTGATTCTGTTCAGGTTTCTCAGTGGTAATTATTGGGTTAATGCTAACTTTTAACAGATTGTTGACCTTCCCCATTGCAGTGTGTGGTTTACTCCAGTGGATGGATATCTGCTACTGCTGCGGTGGTGGGATTTGTCTCCCTCCATCTGGAGTACAGTGATGCTCAGAATATTTAGATAGTGTGAGATTTCATTTCTCACTCCCCAGAAGACATGTCATCTGAACATGGTGTACCTCGACAGAGACCTGAGCAATGATTCCTATGTTTTTTTTCTTCTTTTCTTTTTCCTCAAATCAGTGGTAATTTCACTAGCCTAATTATGGTGATGCAATTAAAAAAATAAATAAAACTAAAACAAAACAACCCCACAAATGGAAACAACTTTAATATTTTATTGTATATTCTGAATATTTCAGGAAATCACAATTACTGTTAGGATAGCTGTCAGTTTATAAAAGGACATCAGTTTTCCCAGCCAATTCTGTAGACTTGGGATAAGACCATCTGGAGGAGAAACGGAGCATATCCAACAACTGCAGAAGAGAATCATCACCAGTATCATACTCAATTAACGCAAATGCTCAGCTGCCGAGTTGCTACATAAAAAGCTGAAACAACAGCACCTTGATTTTTCCCTGGGGAAAATTTTAGTGAAGCATCACCCTATTTATTCTGGGAATGAAGGTTGCCTAGCATTAAGATCATAGGCCAAGAGTAATATGTTTTTCTCTTCTATTAAGTGTATTAGCTGGGTCATTTGTATGACATAAAATTAAAGCTTTATCCTGAGCCTGCCAAAAGTTTAACATGCAGTTTGTCAAGGTGGGAAGAATAAAATCTGTGAGGTTTTCTTCCAGAATGAAAGGTGGTAGTTTTAGAAGACATTTCAGCAGCTTGAACAGGCAAATATCATAGTCCTTCTTTTGAAATGCTGAATGTTGAGAACCTCTGAATCAGTAGTTCCTCATGTAGGAAGTGACCTTCCCTTTCTCCCACATTCATTTACCCCGACTGGCCTCTTCTGGGAGGCTGTTTGGGAACTGGCCAGTTTCTGTTGATTACATAGGAAAGACACCACACTCTCAAATACTTCTGTCTGTAGATATCAGAACATTTTGCAAATTCAAGAATAAGTTGTAAAATGCAGTTTAACTTAATGGGGTTTACTTGAATTGCTTTGTGATTTTTTTTCTAAGCAAAACAAATGTATTAATTCACATGACTAAAACTAGTGCCTTTGTGGATTGCATACAGTTTCCATCAGGTCACGTCTGCAGCCTGTCTGGGTCTTTCTGGATGGCAGTCCCAGCCCATCAACTATTTCTCTTTGCACAACCACCCCCAATCAACTGCAAACTCGATGAGAATGCACTCCATCACTTCCTCTTCTGCTTCCAGGTAGCTGGTAAAGATGTTAAACAGGACGTGTCCTAGGGCGGACCCTTGCAGTACTTAATTTCTTACCAGCCTCTAGGCATAGTACAACTTAAGTGTGTTTTTTTTTTGTTTGTTTGTTTTTTTTTTTTCTATGCAATTAGTTGTCCATCCAGCCAGAGTGTAACATCCTAACTTCAATCCAGCAATGCTGTGAGAGACTGTCAAAAGCCTTGCTAAAGCTAGTGATATTCACAGCTCTCATGTTGTCTGGAAATCAGAGAAGGCAATTCAGCTGGTCAGGCAAGATCTACCCTTGCTAGATCCCTGTGGACTCTCAGTCACTACCACTTTCATGTGCATGGCAACATGCTCCAAAAGAGGACACAATTTTCCTAAGGCCCTTAGTGAGGGTGACCAGTCTGTAGTTCCATATTGTCCTTTTGATCTTTTTTTTGAAGGCGTGCACAACATTTGCTGTTCTCTCGTCATCGGGTACCTATTGCAATCTTCATTCCAAAGAGATTGCAATGTCTCCCAAAGTCTAGTTCAGGAAGATTGCAGTATTGTTTACTTTGGAAACCTAAATTCTTATTTCCAGGCTGTCTGAAAATACTTGAAAGATAAAAAAAAAATGTCCTTTTACTGCTGAGAATTTAAATATTTTTAATCTCTTCCTTTCAGGGGTGTGTGTGTGTTTTTTTCCCCCTCTGATACTCTGTTTCCTAAGTGTATGGGTGATTTCATATACAGGGAAGGCATTTCCAAGTTTTTAATAAGGTTGATCATCAGCTTATGCATCTAAATACTTCATTATCTGTAAATTATTCTTCAGAAACTGCTGTGCAGCACACCTCAGCCTTCCTTCTGCGGCCAGAGTTTGTCAGGGGCTCTCTGGTTGCTGTGACTTGTTGAGATGAGGATGCCAAGTGCTAGCACAGGACCACAGTGCCAAGGCGGATTGCAGAGCTTGGTGTTTGACAGCATTTCTGTTTTATTCCTTAGTGAGGAGGCTGGTGGAGATTCTGGGGAGAAAAAAAAAAAAAAAAGTGGTAAATTGTTTTGAGAGGTATTGTTACATAAATACCAATATCAAAGATGCTTGTACACTTTGAAATAATTGTGTGCTGTTTTTTCATTGATGTCTGATCCCTGGCTAACATCACCTGGATTTTGAGTGCTGGTAGCTGGTGTTTTGACGGAGTTTATTGCGAAGCATGAATGAGAGCTTTTAGTGCTTTATTTGCCTAAAAGAGTTCTCTAGATAGCATCTGTGTCTGCCCAGCTGTTTTCCTAACTCCAAGTATTACTCATTTAGCTGAACACTCATTTAGCTGACCTTTCTGCTTTTAGTAGACTCTTGGCTGGATCCTGGAATGCCTGAGCAAATGTTGTGGAGATCTTAATCTCTATTTTGACTAACACAAGCAGCGGCCTTCAGGTATCCCGGAAAAGGTTCTCTTGATTATTGTGCGAAAACCAAACGTTGGCATTTTAGGTGAGGAATATGCAAGGCAGATGGATTTGTCATTGCACAAAACCATTAACATCTCTGCTATGATTGGGAAAGGGCACCTCTGCCTCTGTTTGACCGTGGCCCGTCCAACTTGGTGGTGGATGTGGTGCTCGGCCTGGCTGGCGGCGGTGAAGGGGAGCAGCGCCATGAGGCTGGGGCTGCCCAAGCACACACCAACCAACCTGCCCTCAGGTGCCTGGAGCTCACGGCAGCCTTTTGGCACTGCTGCTACGTGTGCACATGTGGAATGAAAGAAAATATCAAACCTCAAATGGCTCGTTTGCCTAACTATTATAAACGGCTGTAAATATGCTGTGCTAGTCCAGCTTTATTAGCTCATAAAATGATGTTGTGGGACGTCAGTGATGGTGTCACTACTCTGAGAAGCAGTTATTTAACCATAAATCATACTTCTGTGCGCACGCTAGTCAATATGTAACCTTATTTTGGGGTGTGCATGCATACTGTGTCCTTAAATCTACTGGACTGAAAAACAAGAGATGTGATAACATGCAATGCTGATGCGAACACTGATACCCGTACCATGTGTAGTAGGGTCTTATAGACAGACATTCAATTAGTAAATTCAGTCGGTAACTTACTGTCCTGTGCTTACTCAAAGAGCAAGAGAAATAGTACAGAGTGTTCACTGGTAATGATTTGTGCTGAGGTAGGTGTTGTAGTATGTACATGCAATTGGTAATTAGGTAATTATCTAAGCATTTTGTTGGACAGCTGTCTTCAAATACTGTCTGCAGTGTGGTGATGCAAAAATGAAAGTTGTTTCAGAATAATATGATGTCCTACAAAAGATTTGTTCCAGGAAATGTTTGTGGAGAAAATTGGCGGCATTTAAAAATTATAATTTTCTCAATTTTCAGGAAGAAAAAACTTTTATTCAGTCCAAATCAGTCAAATACGTAGCTTTGCAGGCAGCGTTTTATGTGCTGAAGTTTGTTTAGGAAAAGGGGTAGGTATTTAAAGGCTATATGTCGGTAAAAACATATTTTTCTTCTTGAATTCTCAATTATAGAAACTATTAAAGTGTTTAGCATACCTTTTGTTTAAGGGTTCATTGTGTCATACTCAGCTTTTTCTTAGCTCCAGTTCACTTATGAAAATAGCTCAATGTGTTAAATTTGATGTAGAAATGTGGAAAATTTCCAGACCTTTAAAATGAGAGGGTTCTTTGTTGCTTGCATTTTGCAGCCACTGTCACAGAACCGGGTTGTTCTCATGGTCAGTTCCTGGGGTTAAAACCTTGATGGCATCTGCAGCAAAACTCTTGTGCATGCCAAATCCATTTAAATTAAACTCTCAAAAGCTGCAGAACACAGTATAGCAAATTGTTCATTTAAGAATCTCCCTTAAATTCACGTGGATGAATGAAGTTTAATGTTGCTGTTTATCCTTCCTCTTCCCCAGAAAAATTATGGTAAACCAGATGTCCACAATTTTAAACCTAAAGGTAAAATTTCATTACAAGGTGGTTTTCTGAGCCAGATTTTTTTTTTTTTTTTTTTCCCCCTGCTGGTCTGCATGCCTTAAACCTAGGCTTGCTTTGGGTAGTGACCACAATGATCCCCTACGTGTGTCGGACCATTTTGAAACCTTAAGTCCTGCTGATTTGTACGGATGGTGCTGAGCTCTGATTTGTCTGATCTAATACTGCAGTACCTTCCCAAAATGAAATGAGCAGATTGGTGTTTGGTTTGGTTTGTTTTAAGATAAAGCCTTTTTACCCCTGCTTCACATTAACTTCGAACTCTTAGCATCAGATGTCTCTGGAACTGCTTCCATTTGCCTGTGTTATCCTTGCCAAAAGTGTTTTCTCCCCTCCTTTCTGTAATTTCGTCATTTTACCTTCTCCCTGCTTGTGTCCCTTTTCCCTTGAGCTTTCTCTCAGTAAACAACTGCTAAAATTGCTTCAACCCTTTTTAATATCTTTCTTTTTTTTTTTTTTTTCTTTTTGGCTTCACTGCGTGCTTGACTCTGTGTAGCATACAGTAAAGCAGAACATTCCTGTTCTGAACATGTTCGTCCATTTAAGTGGTGTTCCCAGTTTGTTCTGGTTTCCCTATGGCACACTGTGTCAAATTGCAGGTCTGTATAATGCGTTGCTGAGCAGGAGACTGGATTAGCTACTTGATTCAGTGATTTGGAAGGTAAGGAAGTGTCAGGTCTTTGTGAAATTGGTATCTGCTCTGTGCACAGGAACAGTTTAATCCGCTGGGATGCCAGCCGTTTGAGTGGGTGAAATGTAAGCAGAGGGTTTCAGCTGCGCCAGCTGTGCAACTGGAAAGCAGCTGGAGAGCTGCAGGAGAGCAGTTGGCAGCGCCGAGGAGTGACAGAGGGGCTGCCGAGGCAGATAGGAACACAAACATTTGTCCAGCTGAAGTGATTAGGGGAAGTATTTCTATACCTCCATTATTAGCTGGTTATGAAAAACAGAGCTCATTTCAACCCCAATCTCTGATACTACACACAGACTCATTAGACATATAGCTCATTTGTGACTGCAGTTGAGATCATTGGGGTGGAAGCAAATTTCCTCTGCATGTTTGGTGGAGGTGGGGGGAGCTAGTGATGTTTAAACATCATTGAAAAGTAATTTCAATTATTTCTTGAGTTTTCAACTACCATGAACTTGAGCAGTATACAAAGAGGTGTGGTGGTGGGAAAAACATTTTAAAGACAAGTGAGCAAAACACCAACCAACCAACCAACCAAAAAAACTTTTTTTTTTTTTTTTCCTAACATGTTATGACAACCTGTGAAGCACTATGGTTTAAAATAGGTTTCAACTGGAAAAAAAAATACCATTCTGCTGAAGTTTGTGCTAGTTGCATAAGAACATACAGAAAATACCTATCGAGCTGAAGAGCAGTTATTTCTGCAGAAGTAACATTTTCAACAGATGCTTTCTTAATTTAATAACTGCTTTATTCATAAACCAGAAACTAGTTGGAAGCTGAAAATTTGGATGCTTTCTTCTCATCTTCAGAATATTTGCAAATACGAACCTGAAATGATATGTACAGGTTCTCCGGTCATGAAAAAATAGCAATGAGAAACCTTATTTTACAGTAGTTACAGATGAGAATATACTAATTTGAAGTTAAAACTTGTTTTTGTTGTCTACTTAGCTGCCTTTAAAACAGTTTTATTTATGCAATTTAAAAATCATGATATTTTAGTTCCTATTTCCTTTAAACTGCTGCTTGATATAAGTTTTATGGAAATAATTCTTATTTTCAGTTTACTAGACCTCAGCTACATGTTTCTTAACACGTAAAAATTAAATGGAATATTTCAATACATATGTTAAGTCATTTCTGAAGCTTATAGTTGTGATGTGTATTTCTTGCTTGGAAGAAATTTCAAATTTAATATTACAATTCTAGTTGAAAGCATCTTCTAATGATTACCAACATATAATATTTAACCATTTAAAGGAAAATAATTTAGTACAAACTTATAACAAGATCTAAAATAATTTTTACCTTGAATAAAATGGATGATGGTACTTAATTTGCAATGGAGAGCTGCAAGTAGGAGAAACTTTTATATTTGTCAGTGGTTTTTATTCTTGAAGGCAAAAAAAACCAACTACCTGCCATTAGCTGCCAATAAAAGATCCAAGCATGCAGATAGGTGGGGTTAGATCTTGTATCTAAAAATGTGCTATAGATGAAGATGTAGTTGAGAGTCAGAGCTCACCGAAGAAGCTAAAAGCTGATTCCTCTGTGAACAGGTATTTTAATTCTGGCAATATTCTTTCTTCTAGTGCACAGAAAACAGTTTTAGTTATTTTCATTTAGTGCTGCCATTTCTTAACAAAGCCACATACTTGCTGCAAAATGTTTTCCAGTGATGACCTTTTTGGTTCTTATGTAACTGTGTCTGGTCTGTGTTTGTGTAAAAATAAAAAGCCTGACATAAATCAAAACAATAATAATTTAAAACGCACCTAAGAACCAAGCCTCCTGTACAGGTTGTATAAAATGTAATGATAAGTAGAGTCATGACTTTTATAATTATGAGGGAGGTGAAACAAACCCTGGAGTCATGAGCAATGATTTTCCTATTTGTCTTCTGAAACCTCATTACACCTTGCAAATCTCTTGCCCCTATTAATGCTGATCCACTAATGCTAATTCTTCAGTGCTCAGTGCAATATATTACTGGTCTATTCTGGCTCTCATCAGTACCTGTGAAGATATTTATATTTTTCATTGCCTTTTGGGGGACCTTTTATTTGCTGTTGCTGCTCATCATAGTTAAGCAAAATTTTTGGTGACGTAAATCCAAGCCATGCTGTTACATAGAAAATTTTGGGGGAAGAGCAGTACTAGTTCCCCTGAGAGCAGACAAAAAAGATGTTTTTTCATACTATGGTTAATGTGAAATATAGCATGACACCAGGAAATAACGTGGAATAATTTTAATCTCAATTATTATTTGGTGTAGGTTTGCTATGTTCAAGCATAATAGGCCATACTAGGTAGGTACTGACAATCCCCAAAGTGCTTCAGAACTATTCCAGTAATTCTGTGTTCATGTAAAATGTGCTCAAATAGATTTGAGCAATCCATGGTTAGGTCAGCAAGCCTGCGTGGCATGTAGTGGGAGGTAGCGGAGAACCACAGTCGTGATCCTCCAGAGGTGTCTGGGTGCATGGTGGTTTGCAAGCGCACCTTTGTGTTGTCACACATAGGTAGGTGCAGTCATGCATGCGTATGGGTGATCCAACAAAGCTGGCAGCCTGAGTTAAATCCAAGATGCTGACATCTGTAGTTTTGTTCAAAAACATAAGTGCAAAATTTTCTGGTTGAGAACAAATTAAAAAATCCACTTGTATAAAATGTATTTTGAAAATTGAAGTCTAGAGATGATGACGATGAAGCAATACTGACCTGTGCTACCCACAGTAAAATGACCAAGCATTTCCATAATGTGATTACTTTTCACATTAAGTCGAGTAAATTACAGTACATTTTTCTCTGAAGTGTGTTCTGTAGTTGTGGTACAAGTGAATTCTAGGGCTTTTAAAGTATTTTAAGTGCTCTGTAGTCATGGCTGCTTTTCAATCAGTTGCAGTTCTGCGCTTGCTAAGAAACAATTTCTTTTTTAAAGGAAATGTTATGATAGAGACATTTTAACAGGTCACAGCGAATGAAAGATGATGGTTTTGGAAGGAAGAGGTGAATGTAGGGAGTTAAGATGACATGTTTATGGGATTGTGTGTAATGCCTTATATCTAATTTTAATGCACCGCTTTAATAATAATTGTTGGTGCTAATGTTAAGCCAAGGTATTTAATAGCACACTTTAAAACCCTAAGGATGTTCTACTGAGTGGAAGTCATTAAAGTGACATTGAAGGAATTGTTTTCATTGGAGTTTACTAACCTGACAGCAGAATAAAAATGGTATAAAAGGCCAGGGCTAAATGACTACATCAGATTTCTTACTACTTTTAACCATAGAACCAACTTGCACAGAAATGTTGTTTTTGTTCCTCTGGCAGGGAAGGTGCTCTGATGCTTTTGGAAAGTTATTAAGCATCTGAGCCTTAATTTTCCATCTGAGGGACAAGGAAGTTATTATCATTCTCTGGATATCAAAACACATTTCTTAGTACAGCTTGAAGATATTCAGATGTTATAGTATAAGGGAGGGAGTATAGCCTTGGAAGTATGAAGATGAAGTCAGACAAAAGCTATTCAGCATTGCTTCCCTTTGCCCCCATAACACAAGGGAGTTTTATTCTCTGTAATGTAGTTTTTGGACTGGTATAGCTTTTTTAGCCTTTTGGTCAAAAACAGTGAAATGAACCTCTGCTAGGACTGAAGTTTGGCACCTTTTTGTGAAAGAGCACTTCATTTCTGATTTTACGAGTAAAGACCTTTTATAAAACAGTCTAAGGAAAATCTGTCGGTGCTAGAAAACAGTTTACCTGGTTCTGTTCTTTTGATATTTTATTATGATAAAACCACTTTTTGCAGGGCAAATGGACAGGCAGTTGTGCATCATTCACTTTTTCACTAACTGTGATGGAAGCATAAATGAGAGGAATGCTCTTTTAATTCTTTACTTAAGGAAAAAGGGACGTAGTCATAATATTTTCATATTAATATGTTAGCTGGACTTACGCCATGCTTATGTTAATATCCTGGTTTGTTCAGAAAGGATATACATGCATTAAAGTGTGCCAGTTGTATGCAGTATGTGAATCAGGGGACACCTCTAGCACTTCAGATTTAAATATTGTTTTTTTTATTATTTTTTATTTTTTCACTCTGGGTGTGTACTCATGGTTCTGACAAGCATATCTTCATTTGTGCATTGGCCCTTGCTAGCAGAAGAGTCAGGATTGTGGGTTTCTTAACTCTATGCTTACATAATAGAGCGGGATTTTATTTAGTGGCTTTATTTTCTTACATATATGTTTAAAAACCTGCTGCTAGAGATTTTTTTTTATTTTTCTTCACAGTGCATTGTATAGAAATGGGGTCACAACTCTCATATTTTTACTTTGACTTGAGTTTTTTGGTTAAAGAACAGCTGCTTGATAAGGGTATGCTTAATGTTGTTTATATTACCTGGGTTTGGAATGAAAAGCAGCAATTAAAAAATGTAAATGAATATTTCTGGCAAATGACCCCAGGGATGCCCTTGACGCATGTTATTTCCTACAGTTTACACAATGGAGGCATATAACACAATTTAATATTCAGTGGTATCTTGCTGGCTGTATTCTCAAAAGTTGATCATTAGGGGAATATATTTGACAGAATAGGAATAGAGATTGAAGGATGAATTTTAGTGCAAGCAATTCCTTGAAATGTGGGATCAGATCAAGCAGTGCACCAACTTTGAAACCTGTGTTGTCTTTCTGACCTGTACATGCTCTCATCTAGTAACCTTGTCTGCTCCCACTGCATGCTTGTGAAAGAACCGCTGCAACCTCTTTATTTGCCTTGAAATGGCTTGGGAAATGGCCTTGCATAATCCTTGGAATTACGTGGCTGCAAAAGCTGCTTCATTTGCTTCTGATAGTCACCTGCTAGTAGCATGGAAGAACAAGATAATGATAGTCTAACTATTCAGGTATGGAAGAAGAATTTATTTCAGATCTCTGTAAACACTACTGACAGCTTTTGCTGGTAATCTTCATATTAAACAGTCCTCAGTGAGCCAACGTTATTAAGCTACACTTTTCTTTTCAATGACAGATTTGAATTGCTTGACCTCCAGTTATTGGCTGCTTTGTTGTTGTTGATTTTAACTGTACAGTCAGCAAGTTGGCTTATCAAAAATCAGCGTGTGAACCATTTTATTTTCAGTGCCTGTTTGAAGCAGAAAATTTGAAGGATGCAATAGAAGGTATCCTTTATTATGCTGAGCAAAAATCCAAATAATTCTATGTGCTACCTCTCCATTCATAAAGGAACAGAACTGCAGTCTGGAGCCACTGTATGTCAGTTTTCAGGGGTGTTTTAAGCAGGTGTAAGAATGAACAGTAAATTTAGAAATACAGTAAATTTAGAAATCAATCATAAGCTCATTACCTCAAATACTTAAAGTTTGGAACGTCTTCATTTCAAAAAGGATTTCTTCTTTTCATCGTCTTATCCAGGGTTGCCCAAAGTTGGAATCCAGAAAAAGCATTTAATGAATACTTGCCACAGGTTTGTTAGACAATGGCTGAAACTTTCCAGAATTTTGTGTTGTCAAAGTATGTTGTGGCTCCTTATAGGATTTGTGCTGACTTACTTGTGCATGTGCTGGAGGATGAGAAGGGACACCCAGATGGAAAGGAACAAAGTCTACATTGTGCTGCACTGTACCTCCCCAGTTTCCTCCAAGGCAGAATATTCTTTGGAGAATTGGAGAGCATTTCTCCTGAGTATATTCAATGCTTCTCATATATGCAGAACAAGGAATTTGGAAGGCTTAGGAAGACCTTGCTTGGAAAGTACAAGTGCGTATGTGGGCTTGTGAGGAGGGCTTGGAGTGGAAGTGGTATTGGAAGCTGTTTCAGGGAGGCCAGTAGGAGGGGTATAAAGGGAGAATGGACAAGAGTTCTGGAGTGTGGGGGAAGGTGATCTCTAGTATTTGGAGAAAAGTTGCTTTTGGGAATTCAGATCTTTTTATGGAGTCCTCAGTATCTCCATTCCGTTTCAACAGATAGGCATGAACTCACTGATACGTGAGCCCTACCTGTGGCTGATCCATTTTGGGATCGAAGCTATTACTATTGTCACTGTTCAAGCTTAGTGATAAAAGCCTGTGGTCTGTGATCTAATCTTGCTGATTGCACAACAGCTATAGATGAATTTGTATGAGATCTATATTATCAGATATTTCAGAGGAAGAAGCAATATTACAGGCAATGGATGGATTTGAACCAAACTGTCCTGTTAAAACCAAGCTTTAGCACCAGACTGTTTCTTGCACTTATTTTACTCTTTTTTTTTCTTTTTTTTCTTTTTTTTTTTTTTTTAGTGTTGCTCTTCTTGACAACTTAATTGTGAATCTCATAACCCTTGATCTTGTTCTGAAATGTTTAGAATTTGTCATTTATATGACAATCATTTTAGCTTTCCAAAAAAGAAAAATCTGCATGGTTATGTAAAGCTAAGAGCTGAAATCAGTGTGTACACTGAAGACCTACTTAAAATTGCATTGGGGAAGTTGAGTGTGTAAATTACTACAAAATATTTTTTTTTTTTATCAAATAGGACACCAGGACCTGAGGGGGCTAGACATTTGAATTGTTCTTGGGCTGTTGTCACTGGCCTTCAGAGAAAATGAGAATGGTGGTGTCCGCCTTCCCGAGCTGTGAAAACTGTGATAAAACCAATTAGCCATCTGTGCATGTATTGTAATTGGTAGCTCATGCTGTCATGGACATTTAAAGAACACCCAGTCTTTTCTGTGTTTATCTCTCAACATACTGGTTGCACTGAGGTTAATGAGACTCCCCAGGATCATAAAAAAACAGATCTAAGAGTAGAATATGAGGTGTATATGTTTATTGTAACATATCAAATCAGAAACATTTTACTTGGGATATGTCAAATCTGTGCTTGACATAGCAAATTTAAAGGCAGTCATAAGACATTTTAAAGTGATCATGTGCTATTTTTTTATATCATGGTGGCTTCTGTAAAATCTTAGATGAAATTTTTCTTGTCTGAATTTTGATTACCTTAGTAATTCTATCTGTTAGTACTCTTAACATCTCAAAATATTTCCACAACCTTTGCTGAGGAAAGACAAATATACTTTTAGACACATAAGCCCTCAATATTATAAATTCTGAAAGCATTACTGGATTTTTGTCAGTCATTTTTGTCAAAATTGTGTCAGGCATCAGCCATAATGTTATGCTAGAATACCTCATGCGTATATGTTCCCACAGACATCCAAATCTGTTGGGAATTGTACCTTAAAAGAGTTGTTCTGCAGCATTTACATTTCAAACCTTTCCAAAGTGAAACTTTAAGTTGCAGTTTATCCTTGAAATGCTCTAGGGGAAACAATTTTTAATATTTTGATGCTTCTCCTGTTCTAGACCTCAGTTTTTCACATAACATCTCTAATTAAATGCAATATTGGTTTTTATGGTAAAACTTTTTATTATTATTATTTATTTATTTATTTATATTCTTGATCCTCTAAGTGGTTTTGTAAACAGAGTTTTATCCAATAAATGGGGATCTATATGCACATCCTTTTGTGGACTGGATTATTTTTTCTTTGTCTAACATCTTGGCAGCCAGGAGGGCCAACCGTATCCTGGGATGCATCAAACACAGCATTGCTAGTCAGTCGAGGGAAGTGATCGTCCTGCTCTACTCTGCACTGGTGCAGCCTCACCTCGAGTACTGCGTGCAGTTCTGGGCACCACAGTACAAAAGGGATATTAAACTGTTGGAGAGTGTCCAGAGGAGGGCGATGAAGATGGTGAAGGGCCTAGAGGGGAAGACTTATGAGGAGTGGCTGAGGTCACTGGGCCTGTTCAGCCTGGAGAAGAGGAGGCTGAGGGGGGCCTCATCATGGTCTACAACTTCTTCGCAAGGGGGAGTGGGGTGGCAGGTGACCTATTCTCCATAAACACCAGTGATAGGACCCGTGGGAACGGGCTTAAGCTGAGGCAGGGGAAGTTTAGACTGGACATCAGGAGGAGGTTCTTCACCAAGACGGTGGTTATGCACTGGAACAGGCTCCCCAGTGAAGCAGTCACTTCACCGAGCCTGTCTGAATTTAAGAAGAGATTGGACTGTGCACGTAGTCACATGGTCTAAACTTTTGGGTAGACCTGTGCGGTGCGAGGAGTTGGACTTGATGATCCTTATGGGTCCCTTCCAACTCGGGATATCCTATGATTCTATCTTAAAAACTGAGTAAAGTATCCCTACTATCATGTGGGAGGCATATTACTACTGCTCAGTGGCACGATATGAGGCAGGCATAACCTGGCTGAAGATGGACTGCTTTATTTGAATATGAGATTGTGGATTGGATGAGACAAACAATAGCTGCAACAATTAGCTTTAGTTTGCAATCTGTACAATATATGCTTTACAGAAAGAAAAGATGTATAATGGCTGAGAGCACACTACTAAAATGACAAATACATGTCTTGTTACAGGTTTCCTTCCTGTTTTTTTTTTTTTTTTTTTTTTTTTTTTTTTTTTTTTTTTTAATTTTAACAGGTAGTATAATTACACTTTTCTAAATCAGTTCTCTTACCTCTCAGTTGCTCTGCTTCCTAACCCACCACCCTCTCTGAAACAGAAGGCAATGAAAGGTGGGATTCCCTCCCTCTTGCATTTGATTTGGTGGCTAACTTTGACGAAGTTCCCCTCAATTCTTTATCAATAAAGTAGCTCGTACAGTGGAGTTCAATTTCAATCACTAGGTTGCTTGGGAAATGCTAATTTTATTTGTAAGTTTTGGTTGAGAAAACATTTACTAATTAAAAGAACAACAGAACAATTAAGTATCAGTGATCCTACTTTATGACCACAGTTTCTTAACGTTTCTTGTTGAGTTCACTGCTCCTTTCTGGAAAAGATTTCTTTTAGGAAAATATACAGCATAGTATATTATCATTCTGACTTTATGTAGATGCTCATAGGTCATCTTAGGTTATGACAATGACTGATTTAAGGGACTTTGGTGTAGTTCTATAGTGCAGTAAGAATTCTTTTCATAGTAGTCCTCTGCTAAATCAGTCGAAAAATTAAATTTAGTACCAGTTTTTCTTCCACAGAAGATTTTGCAAGTGAGTTTTGTCTTGTGTGAGTTCTGAAGAAGGCTTGTAAGTGTATGAGCACCAAGGCAGCCATGCTTCAGGAGAGATG
Source organism: Oxyura jamaicensis (assembly GCF_011077185.1). Classification (NCBI taxonomy): domain Eukaryota; kingdom Metazoa; phylum Chordata; class Aves; order Anseriformes; family Anatidae; genus Oxyura; species Oxyura jamaicensis. The sequence goes on from NC_048894.1 coordinate 23,720,241, forward strand.
CATTGCCACGTCATCAAGACTTTAGATATCTTCTGGAATGTTAAAAATAAATTCAGCTTCAGATGCTGAAAGAGGTGGTTTGAGGAGGAAAAAAAAGCTTAGGAGGAAAATTATGTGAGAATGGGTGCTCTGTGAACATGTATGCTGATGTAGCTGTACTACCAGTCACCGTATTTTGTAGAGATTGTTTTTACAGTGTGAGGACAAGGTAGTTTTATTATTATTATTTATTTATTTATTTATTTATTCCTTGTCCTTTCTGCAGTTCTGTCTTTATTCCTCCTCAGATGCTTTCCCTTTCTGGCCTAACATGTCTTGGGAAAATAGAGAAGCTGCTCAACACACATTAAAGCTTTATCAAGTTCTGGACTGAAGTGCCCTTCAGTGAGAATGCCCAGGTGGATGCAACCCACTTATCTGAAATACTGAGATAAAACAGGACAAGAAAAGGAGTCTTCAAGGGGCTAGTTACCCAAACAGTTAAGAGCTTTATAGGTCAAACCCAATACTTTATATTTAACTGAAGAACAGATAAATATCAATGCAATACCTGCAGTGATGGTGTTTATTTTTTATGAGCACTTGACTCAGCATTGCATCAGGTAGAGCTTTTACATAGTTTTTTTAAAATTTTCATTTTTATTTATTTTTTAAATGTATATTAATGTGTGCCAATTTAATATGTGAAGAACAAAGGTTTGGGTGATGAAGTGAAACTGTTGTCTGTTAGTGCAGCTTTCTACAGAAATACAGCTGGAATAAGGCAAAAAGTTTCTCACAGCTTCTTCCCATATTTGATCATGAGAAACAACATATATTCCTAAATCAGGTATTACTTTAACATTTCTATTTACATTTTATATTTGTCAGCAACTCCTTCAATCAAAGTACATCACTATGTAACCTATAGCTTTGCTGTCATCAGACTTGCCAAGCATTGTAATTTGTATGGTGCTTATACACTTGTCAGATCTGTCATACATGCCACAGAGAACAGATAAAACATCAATTTTTGAGACTGAGAGAGGAATAGCAACTAACCCTTCAGGTAGAAGACCAAGACATGGAAAAAGAAAGAAAAAGTGGCACATTTTCAAAACCATCGTTTAGTTGAATTGCCAGAAGTTGCTCAAGAATTTTGCACTGTAGATTATTTGGATGATAATGGCATATTTCATGATGATATTTACAAACATATATATGAAGAATTTAACTGCAGCTGCACATGTGTAATAGTGACTCTAAGCAATTCTACATTATTCCAGATAAGAATTACAGGGTCATTGAATAATAGGTTGAAGATATTGACCCAGTGTTCAGCAGTAGTCTAAGAATAAGTAGACCTTTAGAAAATAATAGGAAAAGAAAGGAGAAAAAAAACAAAGCCATTATTATGCTATTGCAAAAGTCTTATTTACGTGAATACCATATGAAATACTAACCATCATATAAAAAAAAAGACACAAGGTGACACAGAGGGAGAAGACAAGAATGATCAGTTAGATGTGCAATATAGCTTCCATTTGAGGAGAAGGTAATTAGACCCATCAGAATGTAAAACAGAGGACTGAGGGAAGATCAGACAGTCCTAAAAGATCACAAGCTGAATTTTTCCTGGTGAGGAAGGAATACTTCTGCAACATTGCTTTAACTGCTTTGTAGTTCCTACCTACTGAGAAATATTCAGAGATTTTGTTTGTTTGTTTTGGTTTTCAAGAGAAGGAATAGTTTCTAATTGCAGAGTGTTGTGAATCTCTACCACCTGGAGCTTGAGTTATAAATGAGTTCAAAAGTGAATTTCAGAGTTGTAAAGTATAGGTCAAGGTCTATTTTTTTCAATTAATAAGTTAACTGGTGGTGACTAGAAGGATATACAGGAAGAAAGATCACATTATGTAACTCCTTATCCTGCAACAAATTTGGTTGCTTTCAGAAGTTGACTAGATGAATTTTTATTCTGGTGTTGTATGATTATCACTATATACGTTTTTATGACAGGTTTTGATGAGGCTAATATAAAAAATAATTTCATAAAAAATGAAGGTTTTATACCTGTTCCACATGAATAAAAACAGTGTTAGCTTGTTCACCATCTAGACTGTAGCATCTATAGAAGGAAAGCTGAGAACTTAAACTCCATTTAGCAGAACCAAAATAAAGGAGATTGTAAATTGCACATGACCATGTAATCTATACTAGTTATGCATAGCTCTTTCCCCAATGTAAACACATTTGTTGTCTGTTACTGTACCCATAATAATAAGACCACAGCTATACTGACTGATAAATATCATCATACATGTTGAATCCAGTAAGACTTCTGAGATGGTCACAAACCAGGTATTCTTCCACATTATGAGTTTGAGGGTCCACATTATGAGGGTCACTTTCTATAGATTGCTCGAATAAGCATGTTTTTATAGTGTCACATATTTCTTAATAACATCCTGTGACAAAGAGTAGCCTCATAGATATCCATCAGTGATACTTCCCATGGAGAATACCATGGCTTCTGGTTCGATGGGTCTTCAGCCCCTTGTCACAGCTTGAAGATGAACATTGTAAAGAGTAAGAATATAAACAGGTTATTGACATAATAATAGGAAATAACCTTGTGAGGAGCCTGGAATAATTGCTGAAATTCCTACACCATGCAACATCATATTTAGGGTTAAATGTCATTGTTATGAGGTTCATTTATTAACAGTTGCAGTTATCTCTGAAAACAAAACCAATGAGATGGTTCTGCCTGGAGAAGACATCTTGAGAGATTTCCCTTTCTGACCTTCAGATTTTGTATCTTGGCACCAAATTTCAGGAGGAACAGAACTTAGAGAAATTGTTCTGCAAGGATTCCACTAAAGCTATATGCAGATAAACCTCAGGTAAATGCACAGTCATGTAAATCTCTTGAGTTCACTAATTTATATTCTACATAAGAGAATGAAGATGAGAAAATAATAACCCTTCCTCAGTTTCTTCTTCCCAGTGAAAGATGACCTCCTACTTTTCATTTTTTTTAATCTTCTTTTCTGTAACAGTCCTCACTCTTCTGGAGATACTCCATCTACCTCCTTCAATGCCAAATGAGTCATCTTTACTTAATGGAGCACTTACATTCACCTTAACACTCATCAGTGTCCTTCATTTAGTAAATGCAGGATAAGCTAAATTTTAAAGTAGATTACATTTGAGGCTTTAATAACACCTTCTCAAGCTATCTGACATCCTGCAGAAATAGTTTCTATGTGTATTGCAGAGATTGCAGAGGAAGCTCTCAGAAGTTCCGATTAATATGTTGAAAATAGTGCATACAAGACATGAGGTAATTGGCTGTATCATCTCAACTTTGGGGTGCCTTCAGGGTATCATCATTTCATAGTGCAGATTCGCTTAAGACCATCAAATAGTAGAGTGCTTATTTTGAAATAGCTTCTATCAGTTCCTCAGAACACAACCACAGTTTTGGTCTGTGGAACTTGAATTCATAGATCACATACCTTTTGCTGTGATCCTCAGGGGACTTTTAACCTCAAGTTTTGATTATCTTTGTTAATAAAGCCTGTAAGGGAGGGATAGAAGTTGCTGAACAGTCCTTGTGAACTGAAGTCATTCACATGCACTAGACTTGAACTACCAACATACAAGTGTTGAGTCAACAGTTATTCCCATCTGAAGGCAGTTGTTTCATGTTCTCATAATATTAATTCACTATTTGAATGTATGGCAAGCTCAGCAGATAGCAAAAGCCTTAAGGACTGAAACTGTGCTCAGAGGAACAGAGTATAATGAAGAAGAATAGAATAGATTTTTTTTTTGAAGTGGACACTGTAAACATGCAACTTATTCTAGTTTATCTATATTGTAGGGATGTGGGGATTGATTGGCTTGATTTTTATTTTTATTTTTTAACCATGGTAACTTACATTTTGTACATTTTTTTTTTAGTTGGAAAGCATTTTTTTTTTCCTTTATGATGTAGGAAAATGGGGGGAAAAAAGCCTTTCATGTGAATATCTCAAAGTGAAAATGAAGGGAAGCTAAAATGCAGTGCTTTCAAATAAGACTAGAATTTTCCGTGCATGACATATTCAGACCTGAGAAAATGATGAAGGCAAACTTATCTTTTTATGTTAAATTTTAATTCATTTATAGAAAGCTTTCTTCTCCTAGCTATAATACTATGGGTGACTTTGAAATGGGATATCATTGAGTTTCAACCCTGTATGAGATCACCTGTAGGAATAAATGTAACTTGAAAATGAAACATTTGGGGATTATGCTTGTAGATATCAAAAAGCAATTGTTAATTCCTTAAAACTGTCCCAAAAAAAAAAAAAAAAAAAAAAAAGCTTTGTAAACTCTGTCTTTCTGTGTAAACTCTGTCTCTAGTATTTGTCATTAAAATTTTGTCACAGAAATATGAATACTCTTTCCTGATTACCTAGAATTTATTTTTTGGATTGTAAATGTGAGAATTGTCAGCTACGTGGTTTTATTAATTGTGTGTTATAGTAGATAGGTTAGTTCAATGTAAGCTACTCCAGTAAGCCATCCTACTGATCATTGTCATCTTCCAGATAGAGTGCATAAATTTGAATTTTATACTGCTTCAGTTCTTTGTGATGTTTTTGAAAAATGATTGACCAAGATGTTGATTTAGATGGCTTCTTTCTTTCTCTCTTTCTCTCTTTCTCTCTCTCTCTTTCTCTCCCTTCCTTCCTCCCTTCACTCTTTTTACTTTTTTTCTCTGAATAGTCTAAATTGTTGTTGTTTGTACTCAGTAAGTTAAGAGTTTGCAACTGAACGTAAGGTTCTGTATATGCATACATCATAATTCTTAGGAACTATCGTTTGTTTTCTGTGGAGAATTTTGTGTATTGTGAAGGCACTTCCATTTCTGTAGTGAAATGTTGCTGCTGTTGACAGCACGTCATGCTAAAGATGAATGACTTTGCTTTCACTTTACTGTCTTTCAGTTGGTGATGAGGAATTCAGTCAAAAGATGCAGATTATTTCACCTGATGTGGTGTAGGCTACATACACTTTCCAGATTAGTCTTTTTTTTTTTTTTTAACAGCATAATTTTAGTATATTATAAAGGCTTGAACACAGTACTAGCTGAGATAGAATTCTGTCCATGTGCAATAGATAACGTTTTCTGCAGGTATGAAAAACATGGCCAGTAGAGGAGTATTTATGTATTTATTTTTATATAGCAAGATGTGCTTTATTTTTGCAAGGTAAGGTATATCTGAGTCCTTTCTTGCATTCATCTAGATGCCTACCCCAAGTGGAAAAGCATACTGATCTGATCTCTCCTTAAAAGTAAAGTAATTAGGAAATTCCATACCTTGACTACATCTTGTTCTACATCTGTTATCCTTGTTTATCAACTGCAAATCTAAGAGCTAAAAAGAAAGGTTAAGGCTTGGAAAATAGCAGTCAGCTTCCTGAAGAGGAAATCCTAAATCAAGTTAAAATTCAAGATCTTATCGTAGATTCATTGAGCTAATGTGTTTTAGTCTGGATTATTTTATTAGTATGAGGTCTTTGCCAGCATAGCAAGAAACACAGAATTAATAGTAACAAACAAAACAATCTAATTGTAACTGTATTAGTATTCATAGGAAAATGTGGATTTGCTAGGAATTTTAGTTAGGTTTTCCTATTGCACACAAAGATTATAATTGTCCAAAGTCATTGAATTAATCTTTTATGCGCAAAGAATGCTGTCACCAAGTTGAAAATGTATCTAGATGTTTTAAAGTATTTTTTTTTAATGTGTGAAATCATTACAAAATGTACTCAATGTTGTTGTTTCTTTTGAACTTGTACTTCAAACATTTTTTATAATGCAAATTATATTTGGAATCGATCCATAAAAACATAAAATATCGTCTTTTATAGATAAAGGTTGCAAAGATAGTTGACACCAAGTGTTACATTGCATTTAATTTCAGACAGTGACTATTTTTTAAGAGAAGTCCCACCATGGCAGATAATGCAGATGGTGTAGTTCAAATATTGGTATTGCAAAGCAAGTTTGACAGCATGTTGTACTCAGAATAACTTGTCACACATTCCGTTGTGCAATGTTATTCACTGCTTCACTTACCATCTTAAGCAAAAAATGATTTTCTTTGCATTCAACACATTTTTGTTGCTGCTGGGTTGTTTTATTAAGGTCATATCTTGTGTACTCTCTGTATTTTAATTTCAAACTAAAACCAAACTGATCAGTTTAGGAGAAGTATCATGTTTTGTGATTGCCAGTGATAACAGGGAACTGAACTGGAGTTGGACAGGTGTCTCATCCAGTCCCGTGTTGTTGAATACAACTTGTTAGCCATCTTTTAAAATCAGTTTTTATGAAATATTATCAGTGGTTTATGAAGTGTCTGGCTAGATGGCCAAATCACTTTCACAAGTAAGAAAATTTTTGAAACTGTAAAGTGTGTTTATTTTTTCTTTGTATATTCAGTTGGTGGCTGTTAAGAGGTATGTAATGAGCAGTGGCTTTTCTTAGTCATGCAGTTTCTTGTATGAGGAGGAAATGGGCTCTTGTCTGTAAAATACTTGTACAAACTATTGCATGTGGTTATTACTTCATGGGAAGGGTGGAACAGTTGGCCTTTCTCCCTTGTCTTATGTGGAAAACATCCTCTGTCTTGGATGATTTAAAATAGACTGAGAACATTACTTCTAAGTTGGACATTACGCAGTATGACCACACAACACAAAGCAACTAGTGATATTCTTTTCACTGTACAGTATTAATAAATGATGGATTGCAATGTTTAGTTCATTGACCATCAGAGCTGTATAATCAGTCTGTTCTAAGTATAACAATTTGCACATGACTGTACATCTATTATATTGATAAGCTCCAAAGATGCCCCCATATACATGAAAGATTGTTCTCAAGTGCCACATTCAAACATTTTGGAGTCTGCCTTGGTATGAAAATGGCATGACTTAGAGTACCGATATTACGAAGCTTGTACTTTTGTAGTTGGTTTCCATGCAGAAAACCATAGGTATTTGACCTTTTGATTTGTATTGACATTTTTTTTTTTTTGTTCAGTTACTCTTCTAGCCCCTTGGGAAACAAACCAGCCTCATGGTACAAGGGGCTCTATGTGATCCAGATGGTGAGACTTACGAATTCCAATTGTAATTCCAGACTGCCTCTGACTACCAGCCAGGTTTTCCAATACAGTTTGTGGTACCATGAGCAGAAACAGCATATATTTGTGCTGCAGGCATGTTGTATTCAACCACAGTCAACAAGTGGGGTTTGGAGTAGAGATAGGGATAGGGATAGGGCTAACACATGGAAAGGAGGGGGATAAAGAGAGTACAGAGTAAGGCAAAAATGCCAGGAGGACTGCATGGACGAACAAAGAGAAAACTCAGACATAAAAGGGAGCATACAGAAGGTGGAAGCTGGGACTGGTAACCTGGGAGGAATATAACATACATTGTCTACATATGCAGATATGCAGTTTGGAAAGCCAAAGCCCAACTGGAATTGAATCTGGTAAGAGATATCTAAGGGAAGAAAAAGGGCTTTTATAAGTACAAAACTGGGCCAAGGAAGACTAAGGAAAATCTTGGCCTGTTGCTGAATGATACAAGCCCTGCTGACACAGGGTATACAAAAGACTGAGGTACTAAATGCATGCTTTCCCTCAGTCTTTACTAGCAAGACCAGCCTTCAGGAATTCCTAGACCAAGAGACGGGGGGAGGTCTGGAATAAGGAAGATGTACCCTTGGTGGAAAAGGATCATGTTTGAGAAGCAGACTGGATATACATAATTTGATGGAAGCCGATTGGATGCACCTGTTAGTGCCGAGCGAGTTTGCTGATGTCATTTCAGGGCCACTCTCAATGTTTGTTGAATGATCATGCTGACTGGGAGAGATGCCTGAGGGCTGAAGGAAAGTAAATGTTATCCTTGTCTTCAAAAAGGACAAGAAAGATTCAGAGAGCTACAGGCTGGTCAACCACACCTCTATCCCTGTTAAGGTGATGGAGGAAATAAACCAGAAAACCATTTCCACGCATGTGAAGGACAAGAAAGAAATCAAGAATAGCATGGGTTCTGAAGGGAAAGGAATCCAAAGGGATGTCATGCTTGACCAACCTCATAATTTTATGGTGAAATGGTTGGCCAGGTAGATGAGGAAAGAGTGGTGGATATTGTCTACTTAGGATTTCAACCTTGTCTCCTTTGATATGCTCATAGTGAAGCTGATGAATTGTAAGCTGGATGGGCAGAGAGTGAGGTGGGTTGAAAACGAGCTGAGCAGCTGATGGAATGAAATTTAATTGGAGGCCAGTAACTAGCAGGTTGTCCCAGGAGTCAGTACTGTTTCCAATCCTGTTCGACATCTTCATTAGTGACCTGGATGATGGGGCAGAGGGTACTCTGTCTGCTGCTGATACAAAACTGTGGGGAGTGGTTGATATGCCTGAGGATTGTGCTGCCATCCAGAGGGACCTGGGCAGGTGGGAGAAGTAGACTGACAAGAACCTTGTGCAGTTCATCAAAGGGAAGTGCAGAGTGCTGTACCTGGGGAGGAATAACCCCATGCACCTGTATACACGGGGAGCCAGCAAGATGGAACTTTAGGTTCCATTATCCATCCATTTAGGTTAGGATGTTTTAGGTGGTCCTGCCTGAGCAGGGGTTGGGCTGGATGAGCTCCAGAGGTCCCTTCCAACCTCAGCCTGCGATTCTGAGGGAGTTGTCACATAACATAGGTATTTTTGGTTTCATAATTTGGTTTTGAAACCATCTTCAGGCTGCTTGAGACAAAATGCTGGACCTTCCACAGGCAAACAAAAGACATTTAGCATGTCATTGAGTTCTGCTCTTCAGAATCATTTTTTTTTACCTGCTGAATGTTTATGGTAGGGAAATGTAATAAATTCAGATTTTTTTTAATGCAGTAAAAATAATTAACTTTAATATATGAGAGGTTTTGGCTTCTTTATGTCAGATCTCATTACTTTGTAGACTGGCTTGCTTTCTGTCTCCATCCCTTGGCCCTAACACCTTGTTTGCTTCTGGAATGCAGAAGCATTCTGCATTCCTTTTAAGTGCGCTGTCTGCCCCTTTGTCCTGAATGTGGCGCATCTTTTGGCATATTTCAGTCTCTGCAGGTGCATACTCATGAGCTATCTCTCTTTTATCTGAGGGTCCTTCTGTGTGCTTTCTCTCCTACTCAGACCAATTTGATGTTGGTAGTATAAGGACAAGAAATATAGATGTTTTGAACGTGTTCTTATCATTTCAACTTGAAGATTTTTCTTATGTTTACTTCAGACCTCCACACTTGGGACACCTGAGAAGTTTTGCCTAGAGTGGAACTCTTCTTTTTTCAGGTGAAGCCTCTATCTGCTTAAAAACTAACCTAAGAAACTGAGTAGTCTTCTGGAATATGCCCCTATGACTGGAAAATAGATGAGCGGAACAAACAAGTTCTACTTCATTTTGGGAGCATCTTACAGAATTTGTTCATGCCATTCAAGTTTTGTTGTCACTGAAGCCTAGTGATGCTAGACTCAGCCTTGAGATGAGAAGTATTTAAACATGTCTTCGTGACTGCAGTGGGACTTGAGCAAATGTGTAGAGTTCAAGCATGTTTTGCTTTATTAAAAGTGGGACTATACAGAAGAGCGTATTTCCAGAAGAGCGTATTTCTGATATTTGTGTGAGGTGGGTCAGTGGAGCGGCTGCTGTTGTGTTTTCCCTACTGGATTAATTGCACCTCTTTGTAATGTAAAAATGCTGTCATTCTGTGCTCGACTTTTTTTTTTTTTTTTTTTTTTGTTTTGTGTGTGAGAGAGAGAGAGAGAGACAGAAGATATTTCTATGTGTTCAGGATGTGCTTTTCCCATCTTAAGGTTTCACATGAATATATTAGTTCCCTTTCCTAGTGTAGTCTCTCCAGTGTCGTCATCGCGCCCCCCCCCCCCACCCAGTCCCAGGAGGTTTCTGGGGAGCCGAGAGCCATCTGAAGCACAGGCCAGCAGGGGTTGCTGTAGGAGTAGGAGATGGAGAAGATGTGCTGCCTCCCTTTTGGAGAAGCCCTCCTTGTGGGTTTGCTTCTGCTGCCCTCTTTTCCTTTGTACCACACCCAAGCTTGCTTGGGCTCAGCAGTGGCTTCCCAGCACAGAGTAGGTGTCATTGCTTACTCACAGCTCTGTATATTTTGTATGTTTATAAATGAAACATTGTTTCCTCATTACAGTGCTAGAATTAACTTCCTAGTTCATGTTTTGGCTCAATAAATTTTAAATGCTTTTTTGTATTATTTTTTTTTTCCCATAAAAGTGGACAATGACATTCATAGTGCTTATTTCCAGATGCCCATAGATTATTACTTTAATGTCATTTGTCACTCAAGAACTTGCTGGCTTCCTTCAGGACAGGGACATAATCGAATTGGGAATGATTAGTTGCATCCTTTTGATAGAATGTTGAGGTTTTTTTCTTAATTCCTCTGAAATCACCATTAGCTATTTTGGCTGCAGTTCTGCATTCTGTTGAGGCAATACTACACTGTAAATCAATATCTTTTCAAAAAGACTGCTGTAAATTGCCTAGATAGCATATGCATGGTTACTTTGGCTGCAATGCTGCTGCAGAGCCTGGATAGTCTGCCTTTCTGGGAACTCCACAGGCAAGTCCATCATATATTAAAAAAAAAAAAAAAAAAAAAGTGGTTTTAGAAAGAGCATGGTATTGCTGCTGAAATTTAGACAGAGAAATATAGTACCCTTGGTGCTCATCTGTACCTTTTATATTTTATTCCACTGGGATTATGATGCCTTTAGGGATTTCTTTGTTTTCTGCTTTAGATTTCCCCCTTTCTTAGCTGTAGTACAGCCGTACCGTTTCAGCTTGCTAGTGCAGAAAGATGTTGTGAATTCATTCAGTTGCTGAATGAGCCCGGCCTGACTGCAAACACTAACATTGCCAGAGACATGTCAAAGAGTTGCCGGTGAATCTAACCTGATTGAGGCAACAGCAAAACGGTAAGATGGGGCTTGCTTTAAATGTCTGGGATTAATCTAGTGCTGGGATTTCCAGTTTAAACCTGCAGCCTAGTTATCACATGCTTCCAACTTGAGCAGGATTCATTCTGTGCATGTCAGGGTGGGTTTTATTTGGAATGCTTAAAATCCAGGCGGAGGAAGGCGGTGGGAAGCTGGGGATGCCACATGAGACCTCTCAGCAGCCACCCTGGTGAGACTCCCCGGCAGCGTTGCCTGCGGTTTGTAAATATCAGGGAAAAGGTAGGAGAAGGCTTAAAAGCAATGCTTTTCTTGCTATGGCTTTGTATTTCTCTCTCAGCAGCCTTATTTATTATTGTATTAAGAGGATAGTATGAGCAATTTTTTCCAATATATGCTTGGCTGAATGCCCTCTGGGACGAGTGAGTGAAGGACGTGATCAGCCACTTTCTCATCTCTGCTAACAAGTCTGTGCATCTTGCTAGATCTGAATAAATGTCTTTATCAGAAACATATTTGTTTGATATAGGAAGATAAAATTAAAATGATCTCTTATAAATGCAGACTATATCATGGATGTCAGAGTATCCTTTTGCCCTACTAATGTCTGTAATTATTTTATTTCTATCACATGCTGTCTTTATTTAATAAAACAAAAAGCGAGGTAGTGGTTTAAAGTAGTCATTCTTGAACGCTTATGTAGGAGTGTGTTGGTAGCATTTTGGATCTTAGTGTAATATTTGAACCTGCATAAGAGCTTAGGGAAGCAGTGTGTTTAGGAAAAGAGAGGAGGGAAAAAGCAGTTATGATTGGTACAAGATAGAAAGATCAAAACGTGACCATTATATGGAATAATTTGAAATATTTTTGATGACTTAACTGCCAGCTACTGTGCTTCAGTCATAAGTGATGACACAGATTAATCTCAATAGAAATCCAGTGGAATTGTATATGTATGTGTGTATATATATATATATATATATATATATATATGTTCCAGCACATAAAGCAAACCAACTGTGGTAGTAATGGTAGAGTGATGAACTATGTTTTTTGCTGTTAATGATTAAGGGTAAAAGCTGAGGAGTTTTATTTCTATGGTAGCATGTTAATGCTTTATGCAGCATGTGAATTATAATCCAAGAAGAAATCAGTTGTATATCAACATGGGATCTAATAACTAGTTTGACAGCAGTTCCTGCTTGTTTTTTTCTGTACTTGCCAATTAATTTTTTTTTTTTTTTTTTTTTTTTTACTTAGTCACTGAATACTGTTAAAGGGGAAGGATTTAGTCCTATCAATTATCTTCGGAAGTTTTTATTATTATTTTACTGGAGCTCCTTAGTAAAAACAATTCTTCTCTCATGTGTGACACTGTATGTACTGCAGTGGAAGTGATGTGAAGTGGGCCGTTTCACATTGTATACAAACTTAATTTGCATAGTTTGGTCTCAAAAAGTAGAGATGCTTCTTTTGTTTGAGAATAACCTTAAGTGCTTCTATTACAATAGCTGCAAGTGCTTTTTATGGAAGTTTTCCTTTGCTTATACCATCCGACCTTTTGCAAACCTTTAGTGCATTTGTCATTGTTTGATACATAGAAGTAATCCAGCCACTTGAGTTTGCTTTTACTTTGTATAAGGAGTGAAACTCCAGAAGCTCTTATGAAAGTAAGATTTTTTTAAAGCAAATTTTAAGTTAGAGTATTTCTTAGTGATGTGTTTTCATCCACTGTTGCTTCCCCCTAGCTTTCTTTCTCAAACAGTTTTTTCTCCCCAGATGCTAAAACCACCAGCTCTATTCGCTGTGTTACTACTGTCTCTGGGATTCTCATATTTTAGTTTTCTGGGCTTAAGAAATCAATAATGCTTTGGAAATTTTTTGATGCTAAGATTCATTAAACATAAATGTCAAGTAAATTAGGGGAAAAATAACATAATATGGAAAGCGTGACCAGAAGTTAGGAATACAGATGGAAAAATTAAGAAATACATAGTTTAATCGGCAAGTAGAGGTGAACACTCCATAAAGATTATGACCTTCACTATGTGGATCAGTTTTGTAGCAAGGCTGATGGTTGTCACAACAGGAGATTAGAAGTTACCTGAGGAATGCATATTTGTCATGTTCTCCTCTGTGTCTCTGATTCCAGATAAGAAGAATTTCAAAAAGTTGTAATTGACCAAACTAATAATCATCGATGGTATGTGTCTTTGCAAAGGAGGTTATGCAGTCTTTGGAAGTTCTACAGCAAGACTGGTTGCCTCTTCTCTTTTTTATCCATTTTGTTGTGTAAATCTTAAACAAAAAACCCACAGTTTTTAATATTTTTTCCCTAAACCAGTAAGTTTGGAGGAGCTATTTAAAAAGTAGACCTATGTACTACTTTCCACACAGACAGGCACAATCTCTGGTAGGCCATTCCTGTTTCCATGAGACCCTACAGGAACTATTTAAAAAGTAGACCTATGTACTACTTCCCACGTGGACAGGCACACTCTCTGGCAGGCCGTTCCTGTTTCCCTGAGACCCTACAGACAAGAAAATTGATAGTACTATTAAAAGAATTTGTGATTACACTGCAGTACAGAGATCCATAGTCAATCACAACTCATGGTTGGCACTGTGAGTCACGAAGCTCTGGTGGAATCTAGCTGTCGTAGGTAAGGGATCGTTTTGTTCTTTGAGGAGAGTCCTTGCACCACGCCAGCTACCACTGAGCGGTTTGCTTTGTGCAGTTTTCAGCGTGCTGTCCTGGCTTGACCTGTGTGGTGAGAAAGAATTTGCTGGGAAGAGAGCTTGTGGGAATGCTCAGCCTGGGTCAGGTGAGGGTCTTGAACAATAAAATTAGGTAACATCTTTATAAATGTGAGAGCTAGTGTGCTCCTTAAAGCACACAGGAGCTGCAAAGTGATCCTGTTTCACAGATCCAGACAGCTTTGTTGGGGTTATTTCCCACTGAAGTCCCAGCAAAGCAAAAATATTTAGCTGTCAGGCCATGCTAATGCATGGTTTGTAAATTTGGTTTGATAATAATAGTGTTAAAATCTCCTAAATGTTTCAGGTAGTGGTACCTTGATAATTATACCTTCCAAAGCACGTTGAAATGAAGGAGAGTGCTCTAGCAAATATAAGTTGAAACAATGGAGAGGCTGCATGATAAAAGTACCCCAAGGCTATTTCTGAACTAAATAAAATTTTATATTTTATTTATATACTCCTATACTATTTAAATACAATTTATATACTGCTGTTCTTGAATCAGGAATCACGGATTAAATTTAACATTTTTAATGCTTGAGTTCTCTTAGGTAGGTCCAGACTGGCTTTCAGCCTCTCCCATAGGTTTTTCATTTGATACCTTGGCAGGAAGGTGTGTGAATGGAAAGTTAGTTAAGAAACAGATTCTTATGGGCTTTTTTTCTGTTATTATTATTTTTTATTAACATTAGAGTCAGGACAACTACTCCTAGCAGCAGCTCCATCTGTAATGAAGTGCTTTTTCCATGTATGTGACTTCTGTGTTTTGGTGTAGTTCAGTAAATACCTTTCTGTGACTACTTTTTGCTTTTGAGATAAGTTTATTATCTATTTTCAAAAGTAATGATTGTTCCAAGTGTGGCTTGTTTTTCACTGATACTTCCACTCCATGCCCTAATATAAGCCTATGTAGAATTCAGGATTTAGCAATTTATCAAGAGCAAGTAGTCTGATAGCAATATAGCTAGTGTTGGGTGTTGCATTCAGAGGGTGATACTGTGTTATCAGATTTTTGAATCAACAGCATAAGCAGAGCATTTTGCCTTTGTAAAAGTAACTTCTGGACTTTTTCTTCTATTGTTTGTGAATTAACATATTGTGATTGTGCTCTTTTTTATCATATATTTAGGCAATTGAGATGTCTCTGAAGTTCCTATATCAGTTCTGGACTGGCCCACTTAGGATGCAGCAGGAGGCAGTTTTATCAGTTAATTGTCTTATTCCATGACAGTGCACTAGTCAGAAATGGTGTGAAAATTGTTAGGTGAGGATTTTGATTTGTTTTGCAAGAATGTTGAAAATTTATTATTGCAATTTTTATAAGTCATTGCTACAATAGAACTTACTGTCTTGTCATAGTGACTAGGAGATCCATTCCAGCTTCTGATTGAAAATAAATTTATGACAAATTTCAGCTAGACTTTTACATAAATGTAAAGTAAGCTAAGCTAGTAACAAACATCATATCAGCAAGATTTTAACCCAGTTTGTATCATTCTGTTCTGGATGTTGTATCAGATTCATGTAAGTTGTATTTCAGTTTTGCTGTGTAGGATGCTTGTAATTTAATATTATATTGCATATGACTTACCTGAAGAGGAAAATACCAAAAGTGCCAAGTGAGCAGTGGGGAAATAAAGACTCTAGGAAAAAGCATAATGCCTGTTTGTGTATTGTGAAAGCTCAGCTTCATTTATTCATTGCTGATGCCTTCCAGTCTACAGGCTTAGTATGTTTGAATACGTCCTCTTTAAGTCTACTGAATCTTTGTAGAAGTGCAAAGAAAAAGTATTTAAAACCATAGAGACTACGTGTAAAATGTTTTGCCTGGACTTTGCATAGAGTTTTTCTGTAAAAACAAATATGTTCAATTCATTAAATATCAGTTATAGATATGCTGTTTTAATGTCATAAAGAAGAGTTGTCTTGGAAAATCCTAGAGCCTGGTGATGGGGGTGGTTGGTTTTGCCGCTGCCTTGGGAAGTGGTGGAGCCACCACCCTATAGCTTTCGAGTTGGCATGGAATTACCTTTATTTGTCAAAGTGGTCCAGACACTGAAGAGGATATAATTACAAAATGTGATTTTCCTGCTGATAGACAGGCAGCCATGCAGGAAAAGCCATGCATAATATCTGCAGTCGGTTTTGTTGATGTATTTTCATGAGAAATTTAGTATACTGTATGGATGGAGGACTTCTTACTGATGTTCCGACTCGAATGCTAGATGTGATTTTTAACCAATTTGCTGCTTGGATTTTGTTGTTTGTTGCAAGTCATTTGAGATGAACTCACAGCTTTGGAGGCACAAATTGCCACTGACTGTAGCAGGCTCAATTGTTTTGTACTGTTACAGCTTTTTCTCTAGAATTGATTTGAACACAGCCATAAGTCTACTGCAGCACACATTCTCTCTTGAACTCATCAGAGAAGCAGCAGTGATTTTCACTTTTCTGTTGAAATACCTAGTTTTCTGAAAATTGAGCATTATCTCTGTGCTGTTCAGAGAATTCTTGCAAAATTACAGTTGTCCTTATAATGAGCTCTTCTCACTATCATTTCAAAACCTTTCCATTTAAGCTTTATACATCTTTGCAAGAAAAGATGTATTGGAGTGTTCTTCGTATTCTTCGTATTAATTTAGGATGCTACAATTTTCATTACAGCCCCTGACAAAATTCTGACTTATGGGACGTAGGATATTTACAAGGCTTCTGCCATTTTTTCCAGCATTACACATTATGTACTGAGAGGCAAGTTTAATTATGCTTTCTTGCACCTTTTTGCTTTGTAAGCTATTGTGCAACTGCAAGTCTGACAAATCTGAAATGGCTGCTGGAAAATTCCTTTAAGACTTTTCATTCAAGTTTGGTAGAGTTCTGTAACCAGGTCTTTTATCTGGGGGAAAAAAAAAAAAAAAAAAAAGTAACACAAACAAACAAAAGTCAGGTGTGTGTGAGAAATCCAAACACAGATGAGGACTCTCTTCATTTGTGAAGCTGGACTTGTCACCCTCATCTAAACTCTCAAACTTTCACAGAAGAAAACATTGGCAGAAAGATCATGGATGGCTGTTCCTAAGATTTCTGGGAGACTGACGAGGTATTCAAATCTCTTATGGTACTTGGACAATAGAATAATAAGTTTTAGCTTTTTTTTCTCTATATCTATTTATACGGATATGGCAGAGGATACCTTGTCAAATTCAGTGGCTCAGAAGATAATATGTAAGGCATCTAGCATCGCTGGGAGAGCTTTTCTTTCCTAGTGACATTGTTCTGCCTTGGAAGCTGCATTTCTTAAGCTGTAAGGTTGTTGACCTCAGGGATGAAGCACCTAAGAGCAGGAGAAATTTCTTTCTTGGTACCAGAATAAAACTTTGAAATGCATTAGAAGTGTAAAATAAAGAATTCTTGTTACCTAGTTTTTCCTCTAGCTTTTGGTAAAGATAGTAAAAAGGAACTTTAGAAGATAAGGAAGGAAAGGCAAGAAGAAAAAATGAAGAGAAGAAGGAAGTGAATAAAGTAACTAAATACACACAAACACACACACACATATATATTAACATGAGAATAGATTTGAATGAAGGAAAAAGGAACCAAACTAACTTACTCTTCTAATCTTGAGTTATTTTTCGCAAGGCACTTTTAAATGGTTTGATGGTATGTGAGATGGTATATTGATTTGTAATGGAGTGTAGAGCATGCTGTTTTAGTGCATGAAGGCAAACGGTTGTAAAAAACTTTCCATGTGAAATGCATATATTTTGCAAAGATAGTTGTATAACCTGTACCCTTCCTCTTTTCTTTTTATAAGAAAAGTGCTCTTTAGCCTATATATGGAAGTTGGTCTTGGGTTCTTGAGACAATCTTTAACTGATTTTTCAGTCTGAAGTGAACTCTCTGGTTCATTGTAATTACAATTCATTTTTTATTTCTTAATCTCCTCATATCTCATTGCTTTCATCTGACTTCAGGCTCACCAGATAAAAGAATTTAGTTGGGTTTTTAATATAGCAGTTGGCCTGTAGTCTTACACTATCAGTTGCATGACCAGATCTGACCACCGGCAGTATTTTTGTTGCAGTCCCTGCTTGTAAGAGAATAAATATTGTTTTTATTTTCCAGTGGAAGTACTTGGTGATGCCTGTAAAAGAATCAAGTGCCTTGCAAGCATCGGCAAAGGAGCCTAAAAGAACTAAGCAAAACCTGTTTTCAAGTCATGGAATTGTTCACCATTTGTTTTCCTAAAAACCCTATTGACATAGCCTTAGAATTTAGCAAGAATAGGCAGTTTGCTGTCAAGTCTCTCAAGATTTCTCACACTTCAGTATGGTAGTGGGAAGACTTTCTGCATTTATGGACACACCCTTGATTACTTCATGACTGGGGGGAGTGTTGGAGGACAAAATAAAAATATAAACCTGTAAACTCAGACTTAATATAATGTTCATACAAAGCTACTAATAATGTGTAAAAGAAAACTGCGTGAACTTGCATTGGCACATGGAGCCATCTGTTGGAGCAGGAGGTTGATATGGGAAAGGGATTGAAAATACATTTTTTAAAATCTTTATTTTTAAATGCTGTTCATATGGTTACAGAGGAGGAAAGACAACAGCTACAAATGGATAACTAAGTAAAAGAATATAGAAACCACCTGTCATGATTTCATGGGAGACACTTTCTCCCCTGTTCTGCCGGTTACAAGGAGCTGTTGGCTTGTGGCACTTGCTGGAAGCCATCTGCTGTGCTGATACCTCCTGCTCCAGTCTGCTCCACTGCCCTCCTGCTTGGCTTGCTGGAGGAGCATCCCTTCTGCTTCTGGGTACAGTAAGTCTTGAACTGGGTTAATGGAAGCAGCAGCCCTGTGCTAATTCAATGATGTGATACTTAATTTGTAGCAAACCTGAGCATCGGGCAAGTGAAAGGAAGAATTTATTTACTAGAGTCCTCAGTGCTAACACAGTTGTATTTTTAGGGCATAAGTACAGAGAGAGAGCAACGCTCCCTTTTAGATCAGCTCCATTGAGTTTCTGTCTCTTTTCATGTATGTTACCGGCTGTCAGGGCTTCTGGGTGACCTTCAGCTGAGACCCTGTCCTTGGGTGACTCCTCGCTACTGTTGTTGCAGAACAGGATGTTGTTGTGAGGATATATGGAGGCTTTTATATACCTAAGGCTGAGTCTGGACTCTCTTCAAAATCAACCCTTTTTCCCAGTGAGGAGAGAAACATCAATTTTAATGGACTGAAAACTCACTTTTTCTGAAGCTAAGCTTTGCTATGAACAGAACAAAAAATAATAATTTTAGAAATGCTCTGCTCCACCTTGCTTTGTCCAAGGGACATACAATCTTGTGCAATAATTCTTCACTCCTAAGATTGTGCTTCATTTGGTAATCAGGCTAATTTTTAGGTATTAATTTAGCAGATTAAATAAGTGTTACAGTGCAGGTTGGGCTGGGGAGTTGTTTAAGCACTGCCCATAGTAACTTAGAGTGTAATACTTCATTTTTCTTGATTCAGGTGTTAAAACTTCTTTTCAGCTTTGTATGATTTTGGGGTTCCTATTTAAGGTCTGATCATTTGGCCTTTATATGAGAGTGACTTGTTTTGCACTTGGCAATGCAGCACAGACATTTAATCTGCTCATTGAGTTCAGCCTCTCAGACAAACAGGGAGAATTAATGCCAGAGCTTCCAGTTCAAAAATGCTTCCATCTGGCACTCTAGTGACCTTTTTATATTTGTGTTCTTCCATATGACAAAGACAGTTGGTTTAACATCAGCTTTGACTTCAGAAAGAAAAAGGCCATTTTTGGAGTAAGCCTCTGAGATGGGCTGTCTCACAGATTTATGAGCAAGTTTGTGCGAGGTACAGCAAGGATCCCATGATGTCACTGGGTACCACTTTCAGTCTCCAAGCTCTGTTTTCAGTAATTGCTAGTTCACAGCTAACATAGCTAGCAATATCTGTATCCACATAAAGTTAAACAAACAATACCTGCGAGTTGTAGTTCTGGGACATTCATTGTAGAGCCTGTTACACCCAGAAGTTACCACACAGAAATGGCAGGCCATCAGGACAGGAAAAGAATTATCATATATATATATTTTTTTTTACTCACATCTTCTTTCCTTGTCTGACTGCTACTCTGTTTCTTGTCCTTTGTTTTTTCCCCTTTATTTTTCTGTCTTACTCAACTTCTCTCACTGCTTGTAGCTGTGCCCATCAGATGTTCAAACCAAAGACCTGGTGCATCGAATTACAGGGAAAGGTGAATGTTGAAGGGCCTCTCTTAAAAGTGGGCCTGACTATGCTGGTTGTTCCAGTATGTCACAGGTGATGTCTTTTAGCATTACGTGCTCTACTTCCCCTTTCGTAATTTTTGTTCCCTTGTCTCATCACTTGTTCTTCCTTGATCTTTTTCCTTAGCACAGCCTGTACTTTCCCAGCAGTTAAACTCTCTTCTTGATCTGTTCTTGTCTGGTTTTTGACTTGTGGGTGCTGCAGCTCCTTGCTGGGGCAGCTGTTGGCCTTCTCAGGGCAGATGGAGGGAGCGGCCTCCCCCCAGGGGAGCAGCTGAAGGCAGGCCCGCGGTTGCGATGTGACAGGTCCCTCCCGATGCTTTGTTCTCCAAAGAGAATGATCCTCAAGACTGTCAGTTCCCTTTTTTATTTTGAACAAAACTGCTTATAATACTCCAGAACATTCCCAAATGATGTTTTGTAAGTAGCAAATGTCAAATTCCAGTGCTGCCAGAATTGGCAAATGACTAGTGTAGTTCTCAATTGCCATGGTACCAAGGCACGACAGAAAACAACATGCTTGTAGAAGATAATGAAAACTCGTACCCAGATAGGATTTTTCAGTGAAAATTAATGCCGGCCGTATGCTCTCAGCAATTCAGCTGTTGGGTTAGTAGTCACTTAACTATTTATGATTCTTTTCTTTATACATCTGTCAGCTAAATGCAAGTGCTAAGTCTTATTCTCAGCAATAATGAGATTGTTGTGCCACCTTCCAGAGGGCTTTGGCTCTACAAATTATAATCGATATCTTCATAACATTTCACTTAAAAAGCCCAAGTGCTTTGCAAAATTAATTAGTGCTCCTGGTTTCTCCTTGTGACAGGGGCAAGATCGTTATTACAGAGAAATGGAACTGCAGAGAGGTTAAGTGACTTCCTTGCCTCAAGTCATTCAGTATTTTTTTTTCACATCATGGGTGCCAGATCTTGGATTTCTCTATATAGAGTCCTTTCGTATTACTTCTATTGAAAAGAGCAAACAGGGGAATTCAGATGTTCTGTTTAGATTTTTTAGTAAGAATTTTGGATGTTTGCTCTGGTATTTACCAGCTGACCACTTCTTCCCAGGATGCTCACAATGACAATGTCTAATAGAGAAGAGTAGCATTAAAACATGGATGGCATTTTTTTTTGACATTTTATGTAAGTATGTAGGTACTGGATGACCAAAGTGAAAATTTGTAGGGTGTTGCATGTAGGAATCCAAAGTCAGGTGTAATGCATCTTTCTAAAAGACATTATGAGGTTTAGAATAGTATGTCTTTACACTTTACAAGCATATATATTTTTTTCCTTTTGTGTGGTAGGATGTTTGGTCTGTCATGCCAAAGCTGAAGAAAAGATTGTTCTTTGTTGCTGAGGATGTCTTTATTTGTATGAATAACTTCCAGCGATATGGGGCAGCCAGTCTTTTACTAAGCACCCTAACAGGTAATTAATTCAGGGGACATTCATGAATGTTTTAAAATTCATGAACCCATAAGGACTATAAATTACTTACATGTTTTAACTGATTACTCTCACTCTTTAAATGCTATGTAACTTGAAACAGTAACTGAATTAATCCAGAAACCTTGAATTCTAAAAATACCGTTTGCTTGGGAGCTCTGAATCTTGCCAATAGTGATGAACTGAAAAAAGCTTATATTGAAACTGTATTGGGGCAACTAAATTTGATAGTTTATTTATTTATTTTAA
Source organism: Oxyura jamaicensis (assembly GCF_011077185.1). Taxonomy (NCBI): domain Eukaryota; kingdom Metazoa; phylum Chordata; class Aves; order Anseriformes; family Anatidae; genus Oxyura; species Oxyura jamaicensis. Next base: position 23,742,037 of record NC_048894.1, read on the forward strand.
CATTAAACCCAAATGAAGATTAAGGAATATTGTGTGAAATTATATAAGGTGAATCAAAAGACATCTTTATTTAGAAATGGTTCCATGAGTGGTTACACTGCCTTTATTTAATGGGGCATATTATGGACTCTTGGATGGAGCAAAAATACACTTGTGATTTCTGTCTCTTCAGCAGTAATTTTTATGGGAAAAAAATGGGCTGCTTGCAGACATTATGTCTTGAGATATGATAAATACCGTGATGTTGAAGTGGGAGATGTAGGAAACTGCTGCCCAGCGATCCTTACTGATGTAATGATGATTAAGCGTGTTTATCCTACAGCAGCCTTGGGATCTCAAACTGACTGTGAGACTGAGTAGGATGAGAGGGGAAGAAAGGCTGTCCGGGCTGTTTTTTTGTCTGTTGTACACCATCTCCTGATTCTGATAAGCAACTAAGAAAGTTGCAAAGTTATGATCTGTTTTATGCTTTTTTTGTGGTTATAAAATTCGGAATTATAAGGAATTATTAGGAATTATGTTTTAATGTTCTGGGTGTGTCATAATGTTTTTTCTTACTTTAAATAAATAAAAACACACAGAGAGAAGCACTAAAATAACATCTAGTACCAGAGTGCACTACCTTTTGTGGGGCTGCTTTTTATTTTGGTTTACATTGCCAGAACCTATAATAGCTCAAGTAATATTAGAATTGCTATGACTGTTTTGATTTATGACTTAAATAGTCCTTTATTTGTTTATTCATTTTTCAAAAGTAGAGAAGAGCACTTCAGGAAACTACAAGGTGGGTCTTTGTCCTGTAGGTTTTAAGTGGCAAAAAGACTTCTGTCTCATCATCTGTCATTTTGTCTTAGCTTTTTAGTTAAGACTGACTGAATAATTGGGGACAAATTTAACTAGTGGGTATAGATCAGCTATCAGAGTGTGCAGAGTGAATGAGACATCAGCGATGGTTTTGTTTACTACGTGGAGTATTGGCATAGTGTTTGGCAGCAGGAAGAGAAAAAACGAAGGGAAGTAAAACTGTATTTAACATTAATGATCCTTATGTAAGATGTAACGGGCAGGATGTTCATGAAGAGGTGCTTCTGTCCGACAACACCTAGGCTGACAGGCATCTTTTTTTCCAGGACTGGGGTCAGGGACTCTCAGCTATTAATACTGCTACCTCTCTGGGTAGGAACAAACATACATGGCTATTTTCAGATTTCCCATGAAGACACTGAGTCCCTGGACAATTTCTAAGTGCTGCTTTGGAAGTGCTTTTCCCATATAGTAACTTCAACATAACAATAACAATAAAAAGAGTTTCTGTATAACTACTCTGTTCTCTAAGGAGAAGAGCAAGACTCCTTCCAAAGGGAGGTTCAGAGCTGGAGTCTAGTAGGTTGTCTAGCACTTTGGTCTTGGAAATGGAGCAGAGTCTTGAGGTATTGATGTCCTACATGTAGAGATTGCTTGTGTGAATACCATACATACCATTCCCTTTGTGTTGTTTTACCTTTTTTCCTTGTAGGCAAGTGTTACTTCCATTGAAATTGTCTGTCCCTTGTCCTTGCCCCTCTGTAGCTGTTTTTGCTTTCATCTGATGCAGCATGCTTCCTCAAAGAAACCTTGATGGGATTCTTGCCAAGCTGGAGCTCCAGCGGTGGGAAGTAGGCACAGCTTCCCTTCTGTTTCGTGCCTGGGCAGCTGAAGGTTCCCAAAGTGAGAGGCAGTGAATCAGCCAGTGACTTTCCCGAGCCTTTACAATTTGGTGCAGGGTTGGGAAGGCTGCTCAAACAGTCCTGGCAAGGCAGAATGTTTTGCTCTATTGCTTGTTGCATTTGTAATAATCTATTAAATGTATTAAGTCAATTGGCTTTTTCTTTATCCCGTTTTCTATAAAGAAGAGAGAAGGCATAAACTGAGAACAGATTTCTCTGTTCCCCAAAGTTAGGGGATCTGCTGTCAGAAATACCTCTCCTGAAAGGGAGAGCCGTGACTACATTGCACATGTTCTAAAAGCCAAGTAGTTTCTGAAGTAGTCTGTACATCTGAAAGTTATGCTTTGTCTATTATTTGTGGTGGGAAAAGTACCAAATCATGGTAGAAGCTCCAGAAGGGCAGAAAAAGTTGCTCAGTGTTGACATACCTGAATGTTTATTTGTACAATGTTTTAAGTTTAAAAAAAAACACACACAAACAAAAAACATGGTAATTAAAATACTTAAAAGCTCATGATGTTTGCTACATTTTTATTAAATTGATATATTTATACTCTCTTCTTTCTCTTGATGACATTTTATAAAGCATAATTATCATCTCATATATGACAAACCAAGATACCACTTGTATTCTGTATGCGTGCATTTGGGGTAAATATTTGTAATAGTTAAGGTGCCATTGATCACATCTTCTTGTAACACTGCTTTTAGATTATTGTGACATTTACAACATCCCAGCTGAGTGTGTGTGCTGCACTGTGTTAAGTACAACATTACATAGATTTATAGAGTAAGGGCAAGAAGGGGGTAATGAATCATATGGATTGACTTCCTATATGTCATGAGCTGTTACACTTGTTTAACTTTGTTTTTCATTCCAGTGACTGTAGCTAAGCAGATTTTCAACAAAATCATCTGGTCTTGAGGCTGCAGTGGATGATTTTGTCATCTTTATTGAAATGCATAAGGGGAGTTCTGCACGTAGGTTTAGTGAACGGGTAGTCCCCATTCTGAAGAGCCTGTGGCTTATGCAGATAACACATGAAATGAGGTATAAAGACATGCTCTGCCTTACAGATGGCAAAATGGAGTTATAGAAAAATTCTGATTGACCCCAAAGAGCACACAGGACGTGTGACTACCAGCAAGGAGCTACCAGATGGGACAGATTTACTTTTGTAAGAGCTTCTGAGGAGAATTTTTATCTACCTTCGAGTAGCTGAGATTTATAAAAAACACTTTTGCAATGCTGTTATAAGCAAAAATGGTAGTTAAAAGGCAAAATCAGTGTAGTAGAAAAATTCAATCTGTGCTGTTCTTCAAAGTGATCTGATCATCTCAGTGAAATCTAAAACCATTTCTGTGCACAGGAAGGTTTCCAAAACATTTGCACTGTTAAGTCACTGTAAAATAAGTCACTGTAAAATAAGTTTGATAATTAGCTGGAGCTCAGGATGGCACGTCTGCATGGCAAAACCAGGGTTATTGTGGTAGTTTAGTTCTTGCCGATGGAGGGAAAACTGAAGTCACCAACGTGTTTGCGGCAACCTTACGGTGTACAATGCTGAAGTTGTAGCCCGTGCTCAGTACTGGTGTTTTAGACTCGCTCAGATTTTATGGAGCAGAATTATAAGGTTAATTTTGACTTCGTCTATGGCGATGTAAAACAAGCACCTAGATACTATTTCTCCTAAGAAAAACCCTCAGGCAAGGTAGATGGGTTGGAAATGTATATCCTTAAAGAACAGCAGAAGCTTGCCCCGTTGGTTTCTCAGTGCTCAGCGGTCAGTTGGTGAGATGTTTAATTAATGCCAGCAAACTATTGCGGTCCTTGAGAGAGAGGTGATGAATGAAACAGCGCTGGCACGAGAAGTTCCCCAGTGACAGAGCAGGGAGCAGTCTCTGCTTTTGCACTTCTCCACCATCTTCTGTCTTCTTCACTGGTGATGCTGCTGTGCCGTGCACCCTTTAGGGTGCCTGACTTCTGCCTAGGGGACTGGCTGCTGCACATCTTGCTTCCAGCCATTCGCAAGTTTGAGGGTGGCTGTTAGAAGATGATGGCAGGGAATTTTATCCCACTCCTAACTCAGTCAAGTGACCTGAAGGTGAAAGTGTTTCCCTGCAATATCTAATTCCAAACTATTACTGCTTCCAATGCAGAGACGATCAATAGTAACAGATGTGTAGCTTTTATTTATTTATTTATTTTTTTTATTTTAATGCAAGGCCTACTTAGCCCACATTAGTGTACGACATGGAGACTTTCCAGTGGACAAAGAAATGAGACACAGCAGTTGAGGCATTGTTAACTATAGCATGCTTGTAGCTGCGGATTCCAAACACTTTAACCAGTCACAGCTGGTATCTTGTAATTTGGAAGGAGGACAAGTACAGCTTTTAACCTTTTCTCCTTTGTCCCTGTTTTCTAGATCATAGGATTTCAGAGGCTAAGAGATACTTACTAATTTATTTGCATCCATGTTGATTAAGCAAAATGAAAGTGTTGCTATTTTAACAGGAATTTCAGTTTACATTATGTCAAAACATCTTTGTTGGTAACAACCATCACAAGAACATGAATCTGGAGAAGACAGTGGGAAGTATGTGGGTGCATGCCTGTGCATAGTAGGTTTTTTAGGGAAAAAAAAAAAAAAAGCCAATTAATTTTACAAGAAGGCTAATTAAAAATTCTTTGTGCAGCAGCTCTTTATCTTTTCTCTCTGAAGTAATAGACCAAAATTACATAATTGCTTTAATTTTGGCCTGAGAGAGTATTACCATTTGGAAAGAAGGGGGGCTGTTCCTCTTCTCTGTTAAAAGTTGGTTGGGTTTTAGTCCTGGAGAAGCCACGTTAATGAGAAGAAACATGAACCCTTGTAAAGCTGGCTTGTAATGCTAGTAATGGCCTTAATTGGAGCTGAACTGGTGCATGGTAGTTTGGCCAGATGGCACCGTGTGAGAAGTGCACTTTAAATTTTTAAAGTACGAAAAAAAATATCTTTGATCTGCTGTTACAGCTGATCATCAAACCCTCAAAATGTTAAAAACTTAAGGTATAGCCACATGGTACTTCTGTAAACAATTGGAATAAGTTGGATTTCAAGGCAAAGAATTCCTCAGCAGAAGAGGCAAAGAATAATTTTTTGGAGAAGTCTCTGTTAGAGACATTTGGGTTATGGAGGAAGAGTCCTATTTATATCTTAAATTTATTTTTTTCTTCATATTACCCATTTTCTGGCAACAACTTTTCCACAATGCTCAGATTGTAGGTGCTTAAATGGAACATTATGCTTGTTTAAGTGTTTGTATGAGAACAGTAGAGTTGATAGCAAATTATCACTTTCTACCCTTAAAGACTTGCAGATATCTTGGAAAAAATACATTGGAGATTCTTTTGATTTGCCTTAAGTTTTAAGGAGCATCTGGGGTCCGTCTGCAACACTTCTCATAGCTTTTCCCTATAGCCTGAGAGCTAAAAGTGTTTCTGTTCTTCCTTACATAAAAATGGAATCTCTTGTGCAGTACGTAGAAGCTGAAACCTCAAACACTCGCAACCCCACCCCAAAACTTGTGTGATTGTAAGAAACTTATAAATTGCAATGTGAAAAATACATAATATACATAAAACTATGTAGAATCTGAGCTCACTGTGCTGCTCACTGAGCTCTTCTGCACGAGCAGTAACCTATCTGGGTAGCTCGGGAAGCAAGTTGCACACTTCAGGGCTTGGCAGCATCGTACTTCACCGTAAGGAAGAATTGAACTTCTGAGCTTTAGTACGCTATTAAGCTGTGGTCTCACATTTCAGTGCCTGGGAATTGATTTACTGATTTCATTTTCTGAGACATATGGTGATAATAATAATAATAACACTGTATACACATTATTTAAAAATACAGTAATATACTGGTATTGGATCTCTGGCAGGCCAGAACCAAAGTGCACACCCAAACTACCATCATTTATTTAAGTTTAGGCTCATCCAATTTTAAACAAATGGAAATCAATACTGCTTGCAGATATCAGTGGCTAGATTGGAGGAAAAAGTGAAATGGCATTGTTGCTAGGATCAAACTGTATGAGAAAACACACAAATGAATTTGACATATGTTCCTCTTCTGTTGTTTTCTTTTCTTTTTAAAAATCTTTTAGTACACAGTAAAAACATACAATTTATTTTTATGACTTTTAGTGTGTGTCCCCTGTGTAAAATGCATGTGTGATTTTAATATTTGAATAGAAAGTAAATGTCTTTGTATTCCAGTGCCTTTTTTGATGGCTGATACATGGATCGATAAAACTTCAAGTCTGTTAAAATCAATGAATGCTGTTTTTTTCCTTTCAGATATGTGTCACAAAGATGTCTACACGGAACTGCCAGGGAATGGATTCAGTGATCAAACCTCTGGATACAATTCCTGAGGACAAGAAAGTCAGGGTCCAGAGGACGCAAAGTAGTTTTGATCCGTTTGAGAAACCAACCAACCAAGTGAAGAGGGTTCATTCAGAGAACAATGCTTGCATTAACTTCAAAACTTCATCTGCAGGGAAAGAATCACCTAAAGTCAGACGGCATTCCAGCCCTAGCTCTGTAAGTTCATAATGCTGATGTCTGCATGGCAAAATGGTGGATTTAATAACACTGAATGGCTACTTGCTGAAAAGGAGAATGATTGCTTAGAAAAAAAAAAAAACAAGAAGCTGTGGCTGCCATTAAAAATGTTTCCCATGTATACTTGTACTGTTTCATTTAAAATATAATATATAAAAAGAAAATGAAGCTTTAAAGATAATATGTTTGTCTTTAGTATGTCTTAAGGGATTTCTAAGCATTTTTCTCTCCTGATCCTCCTATGGCTTTATAGCTGCTACAATGTTTGTGTTGGAAATTTTGTGGAAGATTGCTTATTTTTGAGGAAGAATTCTTTCCCCTGAAGTTTAGGAAACCTCTTGAACTTTTTTTTTTGAGTTTTAGATTTAGATTTCAAAGAAACTTGAGAAACAAATCAGATTTGACAGGTTTTGTTTACATTTTAAAACTCTCTTTTAAAATCAAGTAGTAAAACTAGCATTTATTTCCCTGTCAGAAACTCTCTGTGTGAGAGAGAGAAAATAACCGAGAAGGTGTTGGTGATGCATCATCATTGTTGTTTCATCCTCAAGTACTTTGAATGAAACCAGATAAATAAAATGTCATGTCTTTCATGAATAATGCCCAGACAGATTTCCCCCCAAAGACCTTCAAAATTATTGAAAAACTATTTCTGTTATGCTTTGGCAAGAAAAAAATCCATAATAATGTGACCTTTGAGGTGAAGACTACAGATCTAAGCAGAATGTGTGCAATGCTTCAGATCTTAGTTGGCATGAAGTAATTTTAAAGGTTGATTGCCCTTTTTCCCCTCTTTTCTTTCTTACTTTATTTATTTATTTATTTATTTATTTTTTATTGTTTTGTTTATCTCTGTCTCCTGGGCACCACCTGTCCTCTGTAGAGAAGTTTGACTGAATTCTGTCAGACTTCTAAGGAGAAGCGACAGAGATTCATTTTCTGCAGATGAACTTTGTTTAACCCATGTGAATTTAATGGATAAGATGTCATGCCTCTAGGGGACTGTCCTTTGGAGCAAAGGTTACATTTTAAAACGTAACCATCTGTAGCAAAAAGAAATTTGCTTTTCCATCAAGGTATAGTGTTATATAGCTGCTGCCAAAGATGCCTCCTGCATGTTCCAGATCAATGCATAACAAGGAGGTTTTTTCATAAAACTACTGTACTAACTACTGTACTCAATAAGGAAGGATAGAGCTCTTTTTTTTTTTTTTTTTTTTTTTTTTTTTCCCTCAGCTTGTTGTGGGGGTAGTTGGTTGGTGTAGGCACTACAAGCACTGTATATTCAGCATCCTACCCATTGGTCAGACCCCAGCTATTTATTTCTTACCAACACCTTTTAAATTAGAACTTCTTGGGAGATGAGAAACTCATACATTTACAGTTTGCTCCTTGTTTACTGGTGAATGATGCCTGATTATTATTTGGCAGCACAACTATCAATTTAAGTGATTTTTTTTCCTGAAAGTTCCTGAAGTTTTTCTGCAGTGTTAACTTGCTCTACATCTTAGCTGTTTTTGCCTGGTTCCTTATGGAAATTGTTACTAGTTTCTGTATGTAAAGCATCAGCTTTACATACTTTTCTACTAAAAGTGAAGGTTTTTCTTTGCTTTGCTTCCAGAATTTGGAAGCAGATTTATTTTGGAAGTGTGTTATTGGCATCTTGTTCTTTTCCAGAGGGCTGGTGCTGCATTGTGCCCAGGCAGTGTCCTGCGATCCCAGTATTTTCTCCTGTTAATGATGTTAATGCTTCCCCTCCTACTGTGCTGCTGGTTAGGTCCCTAGCTAATCACACGCTCTCACCAATCTTCTCATGGTCTGAGTCACACAGACTTGCTGGGGATGCCTCATGTTGGAAAGTAGATGCATAGGCATTTCCTGAAATACAATTCTGATTTCTTAACTTCCTGTAATTCTCCCTGGTTTTTATAGCTCTGTTCAGTGAACTCCCTTCTTCTGCTTCTAGGCATTGTTAGTCATTTTTTAACTCTTCCTCACAAAGAGTGCTCGGAAGAGCACCTGGCAAGGAATAATTTGTGGAATAATGAGGGTATTCATGCCAATGAAGAAGGAAGAATAGAACTTCACAGCAAAAGGCAGTGCTACTGCTCCCCTGATTGCAGGTCACACCTGGTCCTGACTGGCAGACCCGAAATTCAAACGTCCAGGGCAGAGATGTGATCAAGCTGTTCCCTTCCCTCGAGCCTGGCTACAATGCCTTAAGCACAAGATGTTCTGATGCACATTTCATTGAGCGTACGTCTGTGTGGTTAGTTGCAGGCATTTGTTGTTCTCTGGTTTTGAGTTACAGTTGAATCGACTGAAGGTTTTTTTTTTTTTTTTTTTTTTTTTTTTTTTTTTTTCTAGTCCCGATGCTGTGTAGCAGATGCCCTTGCCACTTCCTTGTCTGATTATTACTTCTTTTTCTTTCGTGTTAGAGGGCTGCTTCACATTCTCCCTTTTAATTCAATAAGTTACTTCCCTGGAAATTCTTCTGCCGAGCAGATGATGCCATTCTGAACTGCATTTCAGTTTCTGTAAATATGCTTGAGCATGTTATGCCTTATGGGTTGTACTGGCTACAGTTGTGTAGTTGTGTTGCAGTTTTGGCTCTGCTTTGTATAAACTTTTTTTTTTTTTTTTTTAACATACTCTGACAGAAGTATGCTACCTTCAATTTTCACTTTCTATGCTTGATTACTAGAGGCTCTGTATTAGAAAAAGGGTTCTTTTTAGTCTCTTCCCTTTCATCATTTTAAGTCCTCTGTAGCCATCAGGTGAACTGATGTCGTGCAAAAGGTACATGGCTGAGGCTTGCACGCTCTGTATCAACCTGTATATCTGTCACCCACTTTCTACTCAGATGAAAGTCCCTAATTTGTCTCAAAAATAACTTTTTTTTTTTTTTTTTTTCAAGAAAGACCTTATTTGTAATGTCCTGGGGTGCCATGCTATTTTCTGTTCAGTTTCAGAAGTTTTATCAGCTTCCTGGCAGTTATCAGCATCAGTGTTTGGTGAAGATCACCAAATAGTGCTCAGCAGGTGGCATGTGATCCATTTTATGTTTTCTGTACCTTCTGAATGCTCTGTACCTTGTGATGGGAAAGATGAAACACAGAAGTTTATGAAAGCTGGAACTCAGTGTTCCTGCCCACGGATTGTCACTTGGAAAATAAATCATTTGCTCTTGAACACAAAGTAATTTTCTACAGTTACTGTCACACCTCTTTGCAACCCTGTAGAAACTCTGTTGTTAATTAGTGCAATAGCATGCACTGAGAAGCTAACACATTATTTTTTCTTCTTATGAGACAAACTGAATTTTTACATTTAAAATCTTTCCACCTGATACTTACACTATCATTATGTGAAACTGTGACATGGCATTGCATTGCCCTGCCCCTCTTTTAAATATAAGAAAACATCTATGAGTGTGATTTCCCAACTTTTTAAACTGATTGAAATTGAATGTTACTATGGAGTGAAATCTACAATAGAACAGTAGAAGAGACATTTATTTATTTATTTATTTTCCCCACCCAGAATAATGGGTGATCTTCACCTTGCAGGGAATAAAGTAGGTATTTGCCTCCCTGTCTATCATCTGTTGGTACTCTTAGAGGCAGGCAACGTGACTGGATAGACCTTTGCTCTGATCCAAAGCATCACAATAATAAGCATATATACACGTGTATATATGTAAAAAAATATATATATATTTCAAAAAATATTTTGTTGAGTCTTTTGCTAACCAAGGGAAGAAACTTGTTTTTCTCTGCTCCCTGTTAGAAGAAAGAGTAAAGCTATGAAATAAACTGGGCAAAAGAAAGGGAAAAAACAAAACAAAACAAACAAACAAACAACCCACCCACAACGCAAAAGAACAAACTGCCCCTCTTCCCAAAATAACACTTGGTCTGGAAGATGATTTGACTAATTCTCTGAAAATCCTGTTTGAGATCCATGCTGTTTGGGCGTGTAGCCATATTTATTGTTCTCTATTTCAAGGTGAAGTTCTATTGTATTCAGCATACATATTTTATATCCTAGAATAATACTTTTGCACAGTGTGTAAATAGAATATTGCAGCTTTTATGAACTAACCATCTAGGCAAGATTTAGGTTCGTGCTGGTACACATCAGTTTCTTCTCTGAATGACTTAAGATCCATGGCAATGAATTCAAATATCATGCTAAGTTATATGTACTACCTTTCAGCAGTAGAAAAACTAAATGCAGTGAAATACTAATTATTCTTTTTACCAACTAACATACATGTAAAAAAAAATTAATAATTGAATACGCAATGCCCTAGTGCACTCTTTTGGGGAGAGCAGCCTCTCTTCTGTTTTTCTAACTTCTGTTAATTTTCAGTCTGGTTGCACATTAATTTCCTCCAAAGAAATACAAGCAAAATCATGAACTGATCCTACTAACTCATTGCACACTGATTGCATAAAAGATCTCACTTCAAAGAGAAACTAAAGTCAGAAGTTTGTGTAAGTGGGAAGCATCCTTTCTGTCTGCCTAAACGCTTTGTGTGCGTTCTCAGCTGTGTTCCTGTTCAGGTGTTCCTATCCATTTTTAGGAACCCATTAGTTACAAGGGTAGGTGCATCCTTCTTGGATAATACTTGTTTTATTAAGGTAAGATACGTTCAGAGCTCTGTGTGGAGAGCTGAATTTTCTTTTCTGGCTAGAGGGAAGGTTCAAGGATCTTAACCCTAGTCCTTTACTGGTAAGGCAGATAAAATGTGGCAGTTGGTCCAGCTTCTGTGCTTTAACAGCCTGCAGAACAAGTAAACATCTTCACCAACAGCACCAAGCCCTTTCACAGAGCTCTGTGGTAGCTGTGCCTCAGATTGCTCATTTATGGCTGTAGGGACGGAAAGATGCAGGCAAGACAATGGAATCTGGTAGTGGGAGAGCTCAGATTAATGCTCAGGTTGGATTCTTGAACATCTCTGTATCCCTTGAATGTGGTCCTAGACAACAGTCCACCTTTTGCAGAGTTTAAAATGAAAGAAAAGAATGGGATTGCATTGGACCTATAATTGCATATGGGATTAAACCTTAAGGGCACTCATTACTGTGAAATTTGTGAATAGTTTTGTAAAATGGTTTTATCATTGTGAAAAAGAAGACAAAATGTAGAATGGCTTAAAAAAAAATCTACAGGTTTTGCAATTTAATCTGTTATGACTCTTGGCCTACCTTTCACTTTCAAGTTATTCTAGCAATAAATTTATTTCTTTTCAGTCATAGAACAAAACAGGTCTTTAGTTTTGGTTTTAAATAATTTACAAGGGTACTGTGAACATAATATTTTTCCCTTGAGGAGGGCTTTATGTTGAAGTTTAATATCCCACAGTTAAAAAAAAAAAAAAAAAGATATTTAAAACTTAAGCTTAGGAGTGTGATGGTTAAGTGTGACATTCACAAGCTGTTTTGCAGTTATGAAAAATGCATGAGAACATAACCCACACAGCTTGTATAAGAATAGTCAGGTGATTTTCAATGTAATTTTCCATTAAAGTTCTCTTTACTACATAGATCTTGAAAAAATCTGAGGAAGACAGGTATTCACATGAGAATATAGTGTGAGGACTCATACTGTAAGATCTTGGAATAACTCTATTATCTTCCTATGGTTTGAATCAATGAAATACTTGAAATGACCTGGTCAGAACAGACTCCTTCCTCTCACTTCTTTTTTCTCTGTTATTTTAAATACACTACCATCACTTTGAAATAGCTTCTTCTATTTCTGTGTTCAACATTTTGGCATACTCTTTCTATCTTTGTTACTACGATCTATATTTCCTTAGCCAAAGAAAAAAAAAATCTATTCTTGGTTGCTGAAAGCTGTCCTACAAAAGATACCCACTCCCAGTGCTCAGTGGTGCTGTTAGCCTAATCTTGCGCTGGGAAAAATGTGGGCTACTAATAAGAAAACTATGTGAACAGCAACTATTTTCAGAAAAGGTGAAGCATGAAAGTAAACAAACAAAACTCGGTCTGGTTCTAGAAGGGAAAGAAGTGCACCTCTTTGTGCTCCAGTTCTCCTTGGGGGTGATGTTATCCACTGCAGTCTGTGCTGGCTTCTGCAGTGACTTGGGACTATTTGCCGTTCTTTGAAGGCTTGAGAGCCTTTACTCCCTTCTATTTCAGTATCTTGTCCATCTTTCCCATTTGAGTTCACTAGAAGATTTCTCCCAAGCATGAAGATTCACTTTCCAGTGACTCTCCAGGAGTACCAGTCTCTCACTGGTTGTTTATCTCCTATTTAACCTTTGCCCATTAAAGTGGCCTGTGTTGAATCTTGGTCACGTACCTGTATCTATTTCTTTTTTTAGCTTTCAAAGTTTTTTGTTGTTGTTTCCCTCCCTCCTTCCCTCCCTCCCTCCCTCTGTTCCTAGTTTTGATGCTGAGCAACGGGCAGTTTTATGCCTAAGCAGTCCCACTGATGTGCAGTATATACAAATCAGTGTAGCTGTAGGGAGAAAATCTCTCTTTAGCTTCTACCTCACAATAAAATCACACACACACAAAAAAAGTCATAGAAAGGTTTTGGAAGCTTTAACAAACTGGTGTTTTGGCGGGTTAAAAATTACTGAGGAGGAGTAAGAAAAAGGAAATAATAATAATGAAAAGAAAGAATAAAAGTAAATAGTGGCAGAAGTATTCTAATAGTTGAGCTTCAAAAAGTAGCTTTGAACAAACATTTATCAAAATATGTGCATTCAGCTAAAATTAATACTATTTTCTGTTGAGAAATCTTGTCTGGGTCAAAGTGGAGGACTGCAGCAGTTTTCTAAAATGCAGGAAGACTTCTTGAGAGTCTGCTGCTTGTGAGATATGTCAGTGGCTGATGCAAGCATTGTAAATGTGATGTGCTCTGGATATGTCTTGCTTGCTATGCGTATTTCAGTCAACCATATCCTGGACAGAATATGGGACTCTTGTGACTCAACAAACACAGATCTCTGTGAATATATATTACAATATATTTTACTGGAAGGAATAAAATATTCAGAACAAACAAAAGATGATATTTAGAAGTGAATTACAAATGTTGGATTGTAATATTACCACTAAAAAAAAAAAAAAAAAAAAAGTACCATTATCTTGCTGTAACAAGGTGTATTTTTTAAAACAAAAATGGTTGAGAAAGCTAAATATGGAGAAATCTGAATAATAAAGTTCATGGCTATGAATCTGGAAAATAACCATATGAAACAGGGTGAAATAATTTAGTAGGTGGAAATTGTGATAATTTTTAGTAGTCACAGAATTTCAGATTATTTAGATCCATTCTGTAGACCGTTATTTAGATCCCTTTAAACTCAAAATTTAAGTTTTGTAAAGTTTCATATTTTTGCTTTATGTAAGTTTGACCTGGTTTTATAATCCAGAAATAGAGGTAAGGAATGTCTGAGCTAAGCAAATGCAAGCAACTGTAGTTGCTGTGGTAGTATATGGAGATTTTTGATAGTAGAAGCAAGTATCGGAATATTCAGGGCATCTAAGTAACTGCAACGGTCTGCTGATTATTATTATTATTTTTTAATTTTCTTAAAAATCCTCAAGTGCTTTTCTACACCAAATACATTCAAAAACTGTACATCTTTTAAAATTGTATATGCAAGGAAGGATAATGGCCATTTTCTCAAAGGGAGATCTAATAGCATGAGAGTATGGACTTGTGAGCAATCCCATCCAGTGATCCAGCTGCAACAAAGGAATGAGCTCCACTGCTGAGGAGCTGTCACCTGGAGAGGTGAGATCAGCCACCTTGCTTTAGTGCATGTAGGATGAATAGTGGCTACTAACAGTTTTTTGTTGTTGTTTGTTTGTTTGTTTGTTTTTGTCTTTTTTTTTCTGGTTTGCCCTTTGTTGAGTTGGCACCAGACAATGGATTCAGGCTGCCTCTGAGGGCAATGGGGAGCATGGCAAATCAGTCTTGCTGCTGCAGAGCTGAGCTGCATGGGTTGGCTGCGAGGACAAATTGGTCAAAACCAGCACCTTTTTGGGGCGATAAAGAATGAGCTCTTCCTCCCAGTCCTGCCAAATGCAAGCTTTTATAATTTAGCTTGTTCTTGGTGAGGATGCATCCGCTCCCAGGAGGAGAATGAGTCAAAAGGCATGACCTTAGGTCAGTGCCTCTGGCAGCTGGAATATGGGAATATGAGCCTGAGGTTGCAGGAATAATTACTGCTGCTGATTTACTGTGTGGTAATGGATTAAAGGCATCCTGTTTCCTATCAAGATCTTAAAGCATTACAAGTTGTTGTGACCTTTTATATTATGGTTTCCAGTGGTATAAAATTAAAGTAAATCACAGTGTGAAAATAAGAGTGGATGTGAAACACATGTATAAGCTGTGTCCTTTTCCTTCCCCGCTATATGAGGAAACCAGCACTGAACTATTTACTGTTAACTGCAGCAGCACTGCCACTCCAAACAAAGCTACGCATTGTGTGTTTGTTTACTGCTGCCTGCAATGTGGAAAATACTTTGCTATCCCTCCTCATTGTATGGGGTACATTTAAACATCTCAATACTTTTCTTCTATAGATTCATAATGTTGCATTAGTTCATAATAAGACACTTAAATGAGAAAGTTACTTGAATAAATGTTTTATTCACCTCTGTTAGTGACATCTGTAATACAACTGTGATAAAAAAACAGTAACAACAACAACAACAAAAAAAACAGCACTTGCATTTCTAACCAGGCACAATGCCTTTTTAAGTGCACATTGGGAGATGAGCATATTACTCCCTTATCTATAATGAAGTGGTCCCAATAATGCAAGAGGAAAACGATCAGAGAGTTCCCATATGGCATATTTTCATCAGTCTATTCATGTTTAGGACTTGGATAACGAAGTAATAGATTGTTCTGTGTATTGGAAGGAGATGAAAAGGCACAATTTTGCAAACATACATGTGTACAGCCTGATATCATTCAATAGAAAGCTGGGATCTTAGTCCCAGAAAACACATGTATATGCCAAAGTGCCAAAATTATGGCTTAGGACAAATTTTGTAAATTTAGTTGAGTAAAAGGAATGTTTGTATTTTCTGGTTCATGGTTAATTGGCAGTAATGAGGATTATATGTCCCAAGTCATCCTACCTGGGATGTTCTTGTCTGTTTATTGGAGCAATTTTTAGGCTCAGATGATTTTAAACTTTTGACCATGGTTTTAAAAGAATTTAGACACAGCTGTGTTCTGCACTGCAAACATGCACTGCATGCTTGTCTCCTTGAGAAAACTGAAACCTGAGTACGTGTAAATCAGGCATAAGATCCCAAATGTGAGTCTGTACTGTGTGCAGTGCAGGGCATGGCTTAGAGTTTCCCAGTTGAATTCAACCCTAAAAGTGCTCAATTTGCTTGGCTGCTTTCCTTTGCAATGTTACAACCATACACTGAGTTAGTCCCTGAATCTGAAGTGAGCATCAGTGCTGATTCTCTAGAATTTCTGCCCTGTATTCTTTTGGTTCGTTTGTGTACAGAATGTCTGAGTGCTGCAGTCTAAAATATCCGTAGGTGATGCTGGTGGCAATTGCAGTTCAGTTTTTTACAGTGTCCTTCTGGTCTAGGGGGAGAGTAAAAAGCACTTTTCTTCCAGACAGCTGGAAGATGTGGATGCCTGGAAAAGCAGGATATACTTCAAAATGTCTGCTAAACTCAGATATTTTCCAGGAACTTCATGATATGCTGTGTACAAAAATGCTTATTCTAAACTACTTCAGATTACTTCTTTTTGTAAAAGTGAAGATTAATTCACAGCAAAAATGGCCCTTTAACTGAATTTAAAGTACTTAGGATTAAAACTGTCAACTAACCTCTTCACTTCTGCTCTGCACTGGTGTGGCCTCACCTCAAGTACTATGTGTGGTTTTGGGTGCCACAATGTAAGAAGGACATAAAACTATTAGAGAGTGTCCAAAGGAGGGCAGTGAAGATGATGACAGGTCTGGAGGGCAAGACGTATGAGGAGCGGCTGAGGTGCCTTGGTTTGTTCAGCCCAGAGCAGGCTGAGGGGAGGCCTCATGGCGGCCTGCAGCTCCCTCACGAGGGGAGCGGAGGGGCAGGTGCTGAGCTCTGCTCTCTGGGGACAGCGACAGGACCCGAGGGAATGGCATGGAGCTGGGACAGGGGAGGGTCAGGCTGGGGGTTAGGGAAAGGTTCTGCACCCAGAGGGTGGTCGGGCACTGGGACAGGCTCCCCAGGGAAGTGGCCATGGCACTGAGCCTGCCAGAGTAGGCAGTAGTATTGACATACATTAAAAATAAATAAATAAAAGAAAAAGATTTGTTTATTACTGAAAATGTATATCATTCTAGTCTGTGAAGTTGTAGATCAGGACTTCATTCATGAATACTGAAATTATGAAAAGCAGATATTATATTGCATCATTTGGAGCTACATTTGTTTAATAAAATAAAAATCAGGAAAAATGATTTTATGCAATACAATTCCTCATAATATGTCTTCTCTTTCTCAATTTTTAATATCAGCTTTCCAAATGAATCATTTTCATGTCAGATGAATTTCTATTTTTGCAGCTTTTATGGTGTTCTTTGTGAGGCATGCATAGCAGCAGGGCAGGCAGCAGCCTGGCACAGAGGTGGGCTGAGCTGTCTGGCCCTCAGCAAGACGCCGTGTTCAGCTTGCTTCCATTTTCAGCCCCGCATTTAGGCTGCAGATGTTGAGGCTACAGGATTTTAATCCACTGTGCTGCATATACATGCCATTAAAAACATGGTGTGTTTGTATCCACAAGTTGAAGACAGTAAACATAATTCAGAAGCAAGATATTCTCTTTAAATGTGCTTTCTTGTAGTATTTTGATGACTCTCTGAACAGTGGTAGATGTGCAGAAGGCACTGACTGATACAGTGTTTTTGGGTGGGCTGTAGATTAAAATATATATATTTTACTTAAGAAGCTTGTGTAATCTGATTTTGTAGGGCAGATTGAAACTGTTACTTAGATCTCTTAACAAAGATGAGCAGGTTCAGCTGCTAATGATCCTTTTCCCTGTATGAAGTGGTATATGTGAAAAATGAAACAGAAATCTCCCTTTGATTAAGAACAAAATCCTTTTGATAATTCCAGTGATGTAAGTATATAGTTGATATTGAAAACCACCATCTGGGGTGTTGAATGATGTTTGCTTGAGTAGCCTATTAAGTCATTTTATTAGCTTTGCTATTAATTATTTTCTTTTATTGTTGGCTGTTAATAAAGTGCAGGTCTATGGGTTTTCATAATGGCCTTTGATCTCTGAGGGCTGAATCAAAGCAATTAATGTAGTGGGTGCAATAGATTCTGAAATGTTTTTTTTGTTTTATTTTTAGCCTACAAGCCCCAAGTTTGGAAAAGCAGACTCATATGAAAAGCTGGAAAAACTAGGGGAAGGCTCCTATGCTACAGTATACAAAGGGAAAAGCAAGTAAGTGCTGGTTTCTTCTCTCTCTCTCTCTCTCTCTCTCTCTCTCTCTCTCTCTCTCTCTCTCTTTCTCTCTCTCTTTCTTTCTTTCTTTTTTTCTCTCTCTCTTTCTCCCTTTCTCTCTCTTTCTTTCTGCAAAGTAAGAAGAAAATACTAAGTGATGTTACTACACTTTGTGAATGAATGCACAGTGCTACTGATTTCTGTGTAGTCCAGTGAAAGAGGCTGAAACCATATCGCAGAGGTACCATTACTTCAGAACAAGATGAGATTCCATCTTGTTAATCTGATGTTTTCTTTGTACTTTATCGTTCTATTACTTTTTCAATACCTTTACCAAATAAAGTGTAAGATATTTAGTTTTTATAGATAGGAGCACAATATACTGTCAAGTAGTTTTTTTTTTTTTTTTTTTTTTTTTTTTTAATGTTCTAAGTGCAATGCTGAATATATGAAATGAGTTTGTTGGTCTTTTGTTCGTCCTTATAAAAATCTTGAACAAAGTACCATGAAGTGAATGAATGGAATTTTGTACTAATGTTAAGTTCAGTTTATTTACAAGAGTAGCCTTTGGGAAATAATGTTCAGACACATCATTGCAACCACTCCAACTCAAAGGAATCTACTCTATACATGCAAAATATATGTTTTCTGCCACTTTAATGTTTTGTTATAACTTTTTTTTTTTTAAATTCGTAATTTGCTAAGTACTTTTATATTGTATAAAACAACTTGATAAAATACATAAAATACGCTTCATGAGCTATTGCTTCAGTTGAGCATTATCTTCTGTCAGACAGTTTATCTTATACTATAAAGAAGTTTTATTTAATCAAGCTTTCATAATCAAATTTTCAATAAAAAACAGTTTTGAAAGGGACATTGGGTATATGCAATATCTTTATTTAAAAGTTTGTCTAATAAATGATGGGTGAGGCAACTTTTCATTCTCAGCAGAATATCATGGCAGACATGTGACAGTATAGCTACTGAAACAAGGAAATACATAGAATCACAGAATAGTTGATGTTGGAAGGTCATCTGGTCCAAACCCCCTGCCAAGCAGGGTCGCCTTGCGCACATTGCACAGGAATGCATCCAGGCGGGTTTTGAATATCTCCTGAGAAGGAGAGTCCATAGCCTCTCTGGTCAACCTCGCTCAGTGCTCTGTCACCCTCACAGTAAAGAAGTGCCCCCTCATATCCAGCCAGAACTTCCTGTATTTCAGTTTGTGCCGGTTGCCTCCTGTCCTGTTGCTGGGCACTACTGAAAAGAGTCTGTCCCCATCCTCTTGATACCCTCCCTTCAGATATTTGTACACGTTGATAAGATCCCCTCTCAGTCTTCTCCAAGCTAAACAGGCCCAGTTCTCTCAGCCTGTCCTTGTACGACAGGTGCTCCAGCCCCCTCTTCTAATGCAGCCCAGGATACTGTTGGCCTTCTTAGCCACAAGGGCACACTGCTGGCTCGTGGTCAACCCACTGTCCACCAGGACTCCCAGGTCCTTCTTTGCAGGGCTGCTTTCCAGCAGGTCAGCCCCCAACTTGTACAGGTGCATGGGGTTATATTCTTCCCTAGGTGAAAGACCTTGCACTTGCCTTTGTTGAATTTCATGATGTTAATATGTTAAGCTGTTAATATTTTCCAGTGTCATCAAGTTGTAAGTACTGAAAATTGTTTTTTAATTGAATATTTGTAGCAAATCAGAATAAGGAATGTTGTCATCTCTCAATAGCTTTGAGATTGATAAACATAATAACAGCTGTTTGGAAAGCATGTTCCAAATTCTACATGTAAAAGTATTTACACTTCTGCCATGTTAAGTACATGCATTGTATTTCACTGGCAGCATTCTTCAAGAAAATGCAGTTATTTTGTGTTGCTAATGGTTCAGTTATACCTCACTATAAATTCCAGACATAATAAATAAGTAAGCTTTTTATTGGGGTCTACATAATCCGAGAAAACTGTATAGATTTCAGCTTGTGCCTTATCACTAAAATCCGTTTGTAAAATCATAACACCTATCTGGCGATAGTTGTCTGATATGCCTTGACTTTCAATAAGATTGAATTAAGGAAACAGGGTTACTAGATGTCCCGTCAATCAGTGGAATTGACCAAGAGTTAAAAGCAAAGCAAAGCACTTCCCTGAAGCTATTTTGTTCAGTGGTGATTTGTGCATGTGTTACAAAACATAGATTGGTTAGAAATACTTAATTTGTTTTAATGGAGCTGACTGCAGATCTGTAAGAAATACTTCAATGATTTTAATGGTAGTTGAATAATAAATTAATATTACTGGGTATTCTGCATTCCTCATTATAAATAGCAAGCTCTAAATAAGTGGTGTGAATTAGAATAATTATACATAACTTTATTCGTCTTTAAAATTTATTTTGAAAAAGCTTGTGTAACTAGAGTGTGGAAAAGAATGCATTTGCAGTAAATATGTTGATCTCTTCTTAATGTTAAGGTCATGTTCCTTCACCTGCTTAATTTATTTTTTGGCTGGCTTTTTTTTTTTTTTTTTTTTCCTTCAAGAATTGAATAATTCTCATATTACATAGCACCACACGGATTCAGCACCTCCAGTCGAGGCTTTGGTTTCCTGAAGTAAAGAAACAGTTCAGTTACTTCAAAGCAGCAGGAGGTAATTCCTTAAGAGTCGAGAAACAGTACAGGGCCTGCCTGCTATTTCAGAAAGAGTTGTTGGCCAATGTTCTTCTGTCCCCATGAGAAGATGAGGAATTTCTGGCCCTTATGGTGTTCCTAAAGAAGAGGGAGCATCACTGCTGCGATGTAGTTACGGGGAAAACAAATGGACAGAAGGGCAAACGTATGGGCCAACTTTGGCTCTTGCTGTTTCAGTAGATTCTAATTTTGCTGGTGCTTTTCTGGCAGAGTGGCTCTGACTGTTTATAGCTTTGTCTAAAATGATACAGAAATAGATAGAGGAATATTTTCTAGCACCTGCTGTAGATATACAGGCTAAGACTTTGATATGCTTAACAATGTTCCCTTGGCTGTCAGTTCAGCAGGAAATGAAATGGGCAAAACAGGTCAAAAGAGGGCTGTTTTTAGTTCTGGCATGGACTGTTTTTGACTACTGAAGGATAAAGCCCTCATAGCATGCCACAGAACACAGAAGTACTGTTCATTTGGAGAAGCATGTACTATGTACACAAAAAATGTATTTTTGTCAAAATGTTTAAGAATCCCTAATTCTAGTCTAGTCTAATCTAACAGAGTCTAGTGCTTGGCTTTGTCAATATTTTGCCAAAATATTTCGGTGGTGTGTCCTTAACTGTAGTGGAAGCTGGAGAATTTAAGACCTGGTATAGTTGTTTTGAATTATGCTTTGTTCTCAAAATTATTGTGCTTAGTATTTATCACCAGGTGCATGTGAGAAGTTGTGGGGTTTGGTTTTCTTTTAATAAATTTCATGAGATGCATAGGCACCAAGGTAATAGAACTGGAGGCAATGTTTCTTAGCTGTGAGAATAAAACATCTTCAAGGTGAAGGACAATAGCATTTTGAAGAGTTTAATGGTACAATTTCTGCTAAAGGCATTTTGTGACAACATGAAGTGCTGTATGCAGGTATTTGCTTATTAACATATTGAAAGCTGTAAATAAATATCAAAGTTTGCTTTAAAGTAATAGCTTGCAAGTATTTTGAGAGCAAACTGGCCAAATTACATCTGAAAGAGTGCAAACAGTTTGTTTTTTGTCTTATTTATGTTGTAATGTAAGTGTTTAGCTGTTTGTAATGTAGACTTTATTTTTTGACTAACTGCTTAGGCACTTTTGGTTATCTTAATATTTGTTAATAGTAATGACTTATTTCACTTATTGTGAGTGAATCCTACTTTCCATTATAAACTATTCTTATTACAGCTTCCTAGAGAGTACTATGCTATAATTTTGAGTTTTCTAAACCCATTTGCTCTTTTTGTTTATATTTCATTTCTATATTCAGTTGCTTGAGAATGTCTCATAATGATCCATGATAAGAGTAAATTTGTGTTTGTAGGTTGGTCAATATATCTTCCTAGCAGTGTGTACACCTCCTAATTCAAATTTATTCCATTCAAAAAAAGTATCTTTCAGTAAGTGGGCTTCTTGAATCTCTGGAATAAAACCCTCTGTTTACATTGTAACAAGCTGGATCAGGGAGAAAAACTAAAGGAAAACCTGTTTAATTTCAAAATCTACTTTTTACACATTATAGAAATGACTGCTAGCTTTCTCATTAACATACCATGTTTTTGTATTTGATGTGCTTAAGCAAGCCACTGAGAATGTCTCCCAGATCCAGCTTGTGTTACTGATCATTGCTATTTTGCATAAAATGGTTCTTGATAAATGACAGTTTTAATTAGCAAAGACTAAATGAAGTCATCAACTAGCTGAAAAAAAAGAAAGAATACTATCCGAGTACTACAAAGATACTATTGCATACTAAATTCCAGAGCAGATTCAATTTTATTTCAGATTTTACAGATATTTTTAACATGGAGGAGTCCAGGATTTTTTATTTTATTTTTGACAGTTGCTCTCAGATAATTTCTTCTGTTTGTTTTCATAACATTATCACATGCTTAAGCAAGGTATTTTTTCAACAAATAGATGGACTGTAAATGCACTGCAACTGTAATTTCTAAGTCCAAATAGTGGAAGAAGTAGTATATTATTTGCATGCATTCACCTTTGAGAATCCAAGTCCAAACTGATATTTAAATAAAATTAATATATAATAAGAGAAGGTAGGTGTTAGGAAAGAGGTAGGAATCAGAGATGACCGCAGGTTTGGGTGTTAGGCATCTGATGTTTATATATAACGACTGCATACTCAGGAAGAGGTTTAAGAGGTTTATAGCAGTGCATATAGCAGTTGTATTCATTTTACCTTTCCTTTAGCTTTTTAAACTGCTTATCTCTAATCTCCATGATGATATATCACTTGAAACAATGACTTTATCAAAATTCCAGAATTTTCTATCATCTGTTTCTTTTTTGATAAATTTCTGATGGGAATTGGCAAAGTGTTTCAATGCTGTAGGTCATCTGGGTTTAGCCTCATACTGTCTCCCTTTTTTTTTTTTTTTTTTTTTTTGCGCTGCTTTGAATATTCTCATGAGTATTCTGCAAGTACAGCTTGTTGTGCTGAAAGGGCTTAATGTGTCCTTCAGTAAGCTATTTTATAGCAAAATTCTGAAATTATTAATGTTTGGGATTTCAGCTGTATGGTATCAGTTTCAAGCCTAAAACTTGATTAAATGACTCAAAAAGACGTATCTGAGGAAATCAATGTGTTCAACTAATGGTATTCCAGGCTGTCTTAGGAGGAGTGTTGCCAGCAGGTCGAGGGAGGTGACCCTTCCCCTCTACTCATCCCAAAATATTTCTTATCTGCATATTGGCTACCTGGTAGAAGAGAGGTATGAAAGTAGTGGAGAGAGTCCAGAGAAGGGCCATGAAGATGATGAAGGGACTGGAGCACCTTCCCTATGAGGAAAGGCTAAGAGCTCTGGGCCTGCTGAATCTGGAAAAGAGAAGGCTGGAGGGGTTCAATGTATATAAATACCTGAAGGCACAATGCAAAAAGGACTGAGCCAGGCTCTTTTTGGTCATGCCCAGTGACAGGTCAAGAGAAAATGGACAAAAACTGAAACACAAGGGCTTCTGTCTGAATATCAGGAAACATTTCTTTATTGTGTGAGTGATGGCACACTGGCATAGGTTGCCCAGATGATCCTGGGCATCGTGCTCGAGGTGGTCCTGCTTGAGCCAGGGAGGTTTGGACCAGACGACTTCATTGGTTCCTTCCAACCCCAACCATTCTGACTGTAATTATGTCTTCTTTCAGAGTTTAAGGCTTTCCCTAATTTTGAAGCTTATCTTAAATTTGAATCCATGATCCATTGGAGATACAATGTCTACAAAGCCCTCTTTGAATCTCGTCAGTTGACCAGAAATTTCCAGAAATAGCATGTAGCTCAAAGTCATTTTTAACCGAGTCTGGTTTTACAGGGTTGTTTGCTGAAATCTTAACAACTTTTTTTTTTTTTTTCCTAAATATCTGCATGTGATTTCTTTTAATGAAGAATCCTTCAGTCTTTTAAATTATTCTCCCTGCCGATCATAATGATAGAATAGATACCCCTCGATCCTAGCTCACCACTTTGAAAGATGAATAGATACGTACCTGCTTACAAAGACATAAAATTAGCCATTCCTTTCTTAAAGTAATGTGCACAGTAACTTGCTTGCACGGGAAGCTTGGCTTTTTTTAGAACATGGAGCAGAATCAGCAGTACCAAGCCCGTCTTCCTATCAAATGTTTTCTTCTGTCTATCTGAGCATCCATGGTAGTATCCCAGGAATGTGAAATGAGGTGGGCTAATTCCTCTTAACGGATGATGGATTTCTCTTTTCGTAGTCAGATTAAAGTGATTCCCTGGAGTGTGGGGAAGCAGTAGAATGAACAGGACTGTATGACTGAGGAAAGTGAAGCAGCATTCTCTTAGACGGGCCTTTTTGTGTTTTGGAGAAATAGCCACACAGCCATTTGTTTCTTGACTGACAGTTGCATCAAGAGGTAGATCTGTTTGAGTTCACTTGTTGAACTTCAGATGTGCACAAGATGAGCTTCATTTTCTGCTTTCTTTCAGGTTAATTTCTCCAATGTTACTTTGGTGTAAAAATTACAAATGGCTTCTTATTACATACGTTGGTTGAAATTCAGATCACTTTGAAGGGATTTCTGCTTCTTTTACAGTAAAATTTTGGAGAAATAGACTGAGTAAGTTGCTAATGGCACTCTACAAAAAGATGCAAGTTGCATTTACTCTGTGTTTGACTAATGTTGTGAACATGTCATCTCTTTTATTAACCTTGACTGAAAAAAAAAAATAATAATCCTACTGAAGTTGAAAAGTGTCACAATTTGACTGAGAAGCAATGAGTGGGTAGTGTTGCAATCATAGTCTCTCTGCCTTGCTTTATATATATATTTTTTTCTTGTCTCCTTTTCAAGGTTTCACATTATTGTTGAAAGAGAGCTCATCATAACATAAATTTATATACAACATAAATGCTATGGCTTAACTCTTTATCTCCACATACTCTTTGGAGGGAAACTTTGCAAAAACATTACTGTATTTGTAATTAGTTTGCAGAGAATAAATATTACAGCAATAGATTCCTTTTGAATTATCATATCATTTCCATTTGTGATGGAACTGAAGAAATTCTGTCTGTATCAACACGTATATCTTCCTGCTGCCGTTGACCTTCTTCCTTCTTGAGCATGACTAGAAACTTGACTGAATTTACAGCAATGTTATCTTGCTTGATCTGTGACAAATAAATATTGATGTGAGCCCTGAGAAGCCAGGGACAGCAGAGAAGAGACACTCCTAATTGGAGCCCCTTGCAAAGCAGTGTGAAGGCCTTCCGTACTTGCCCTGGAAACTTTGCACGTTTCTCTTAAACTAAAAATCTGTGCTTTTGGTGATATCATGTGTTAGTATGGCTTGTATCCTCTCATCCCACTGTGTTTAATTGCCCTTCAAGCAAAGAATTAAAGCAGATTACTTCAGTTAAAGTGATGTGATCTGTGACTGCTGCCTGCACAACATGAATCTGTGCTTTGAGAAGCAAGCCAATGGTATAACTACTGCATCTCCCCACTGTGATCTCGATGTACCTCTTGCTTACCATATGCTTTTTAGTTTGCTGGAAAGGGGTGTTTACTAAGTTGCTTGTGCTCAAAGCATTGCAAAAATGCATAGAACTCTTAACAGAAAGATCAAACAACAAAATTTTGCCTAAAATCCCTGCTGCAAAATTCCATCATTTCAAATAATTTATCCCATATAAAATGCTTGTCCTAAATTCAATTCTGGTCCCTATTCCTGTTAACTATTAATATGAGAACTGGTCTGATGGGGCATGGAGTAGTATCCTGTCAAAGCTTGTGCTGTCCCCCACAGTTCAGCTCCACTCCACAAAGGCTATGGAGTTGTGAAGTTCTTCAGTCAAGGTGCCCCTGCAATTGTTGTTTGAAATCTGTTTTTTTTTTTTTTTTCTTTTTTTTTCTTTTTTTTTTTCCCAGGGTGATTCCAATGTGCACCAAAGGATGAATTGAGTTTTTTTTTTCAGTTAACCAGGGCATTTTACGTTTATATCCTTCAAAGGCAGTACTTTTTCCTATTCACTCAAAAATCAATAGGGAGTTAGTGATATGAAGTGCAGATCTTAAAGAGAAATATTGCTCAGTAAGACAGTCCACATGCCCTGCACCAGCTGTGGTTTCTATGCAGTATTATTCTTGTGGCAACAGGGAGTAGTTGAATGATCAGAGGGAACCACCTGTATTTGTTGTTGCCATGATGTATTGTAGAATGCTTTATGAATATATAGCTGACTGTAATATTTCATATATATGTTTGTGGATGGCTGCTCACAAGAAGATGATCACTCAAGGGTTTTGATTTTTATGTTTAGGGTGCTGAAGCTGAGGATGCTGAGGATACCTGACAGGGCTAATTGGTATTCTGACTTTATCTTTCTTTTAAGCTGCACTATTTCATTTATTTGTCTTGAAACCTCTGTGACTCTTTCATCATCTTTTCCTTTGTTTTATGTGCAATCTATTGCAAGTGCTTTAGATTGGCTTTGGATAGCCTGAAGAACTTGCCATTGTTTTGTCTGACACACTTTTTCTTTTTAGTCATTCCCTAAGCATTACTCTATGTGATGCGAAGGATTGTATTCACATGCTCCCTGATATATTTTATGTGCAACAGTCCAGTTCACAGATAATATGTTTTGTGGTTCATGTTGCCTTAGCGACTTAAACTTTCTGAACAGTTTCTTTTCTTTCTCTGAAATTGTGTGAAATCAGTGTTCATCTACAAATGAAACTGCTATCATCTGTGGAGTGCCAGATGGCTGGAAATAGAATATATATTCATGGATTATGAAAATGCGCGTTATAGTTACCTACTAGAGCTGCCTGATATGTTTTCTTTTTTTATTTTTTCCCCATCAATTTATTTTTTTAGTTGATAGGTTTTGAAGATTTTTGTAGGCTGCTTTTTATTATACATTTTATAGTCAAGACATGGGTTTATAAAGCGTGTGAGTGGATGATTTATCAAAATTTCTAGTATTATTAATCCCTCATAAAAACAGTAACTACAAGATGAACTTGATGCAAAGCTAATAACTTGTTGCTGAACTAAAATGCCAAGTGGTAGAAAAAATGTTAGAGCAGTGTAAGTACTAAAATAAGTTATTAAATAATTATTCTGTCTGAAAACATTTTAAAATCATGTAAGCTTAAAGATTCTAGCTAGAAGATGAATCATTAACTATGTCAATCACTTACTGAGTGAATTTTTCCACATTTAAAATAAACATTGGGAGGTTTTTCTATATATGCTGTGGTTCAACCTGCAAAGTAGTTTACAAAGGTAACAAAGCATTGTCATCTCTTGTGTGGAAACCAAGGAATGAAAATTCATTGTATTACTCATTGACAGCACAGAAAAATGTGCTACAAAAACTAGGATAGAATATAGTTATATTGAATACAAGCTAAACGTTGTTGGATAGTAATTTAATGACACTATCATGTATATTCATGATTGGAATCATAGATTCATGGAATGGTTTGGGTTGGAAGAGACCTTAAAGATCACCTGTTTCCAAACCCCTGCCATGGGCAGGGACACCTCCCACCAGACCAGGTTGCTCAAAGCCCCATCCAGCCTGGCCTTGAACTCCGCCAGAGATGGGGCATCCACAGCTTCTCTGGGCAGCCTGTGCCAGTGCCTCACCACCCTTGTAGTAAAGGAATGACAGACAAAACACTGAAATATTTGCAAGTGCCGTTATGCACCAATATACTTCCTAGTTAGCCATGAGACGCTCTGGAAAGATCTCTGACAGTAAGTATGCAGAATTATGAGAGAGGCTGCTCTACTTACAGTAATACCACTACACTTGTCTTTGAACCGTCTTTATAAGAAAATCAGGTTTTGTGGAGCCCGAAGGGATGTGAGATGCATTGAGGAGAACCAGGGCTGTACCTGTCTCTCCCTGCTGCCTGTCTTGTGTCGTTTTCTTCCAACAAGGACAGAAAAGTGCAGCCCCCATGCTGAGGCAAGCAGCTGATATTAGTGCTAACTGAGTGGTGTAGGCTGAGAGGTAGAGAGAGGGACCTGGTGTAAATTCTCTGATGCTGCTCACAAGCTCCTTTCCAAATGAAGGCTGTGGTATTGTTTGTGTGAGGTTAATTTGAGTCCTGTGAAAAACTAGATCCCTAGGTTCCAGTGGCAATGCTCATTAATAGTTCAAATCCTTCACGTCTCTTGGAAATCTTTGATCTTTTTATCTTTTTTTTTTTTTTTTCCCCAACCCTAATAAATGTCAACAACGTGAAATATCTTTAATCCACTGGTCTCTTTTAAAGCAAGGTAAAATTTGTTTAAGATGGAGCTTAAAAGATGATAGAAGTCAGAAAGATAAATCAATGACCAGGTTATTCCCTTGAGTATTGCACACTAGAACTCTGGAAGGGCTGTAAATGTTTTTGTAAATTCCAGCTGTAATGATTTTCAGTAATAGAAATATAATCCATGTTTACATGGAACAGTCTTCTGTGTTAATGATTAAAATAAGTGGAAGCTGTAATTCTTTGATGGAGTAATCTGAGGCGACTAAACCTACAGTGACTTTGCTTCTGTCAGGTTTTTTTCAAAGGAAAATTCTGGCAGAGCTTGGTTTCATTAGGTGATCATGGTCTGATGTGGGTTTCAGACATGCATTTCTGACCTTAATATCACTACAGAGCATGTCTAATTAGATATTTTCTGAATTTGATCATCACACTGAGCCTTTCATGTAAATAAATATTTAGCAATTGAGAGTTGCTTTCCTTCATAAAAATTAATTCCTTGAAATAAGCATCAAAAACACAAGCATCATACCAGTACTGTCTACTGATTTTTCTTTGCCTAAGTGTTCCCAAGCTTAGCACTTGCCAGAGTAATGAACCAAGCCTCAAATCCAGCCAGTGGTAAAACTCTGTGTTAAATAAACAGATTGAAATCAGAGTGGCAGATTTTATGTTAATTGAATCTTTTAAATGTGTTATATTTAGAACATTTATTGCATCTAAATATAACTGAAGAACTTGTGAAAATAGTGTTATTGTACTCTTTTGTTTTCTGTGTGGCATCATCAGCATTATCCCCAGTAAAGCCCATTAAGTCATCAGTTACTTTATTTTCATCATTATTATTTGTTCTTAACGATGCATTAAAACACTAAATCATTTCTAATCTTCTATGCTTTCTCATAAATGGTCATTTTTATCAATGTATTTGTTTTGGTAATACTGATATGAGCTGTTTTAGAAAAGGCTGAATGACACATTATATTAGAATTTTTTGTAACATCTGGCTCATTTGTATTTTTTATAATATACAGACTTTTACCATATGCCACATAAAAGTATTTGGACTCTTTTTTGTTTTGCCTACATTGCATTTAAAATCTGAAATGTATTAGAAGAGATTATATAATATTAAAATGCCAAATTTCCATAAATTTGAAAACTACCTACCAGCTGCTGGTGATTTAGAGTAATGTTGCTTTGTGTGATTGTTAGAGAGGGGCTTCAGGACTTCTGTCCTTCTCCTGGAGATTTTTGGATAAGCAAGAAAGAGAAGTGCTAGTTTCAGAAGGAGGAAGGCTTGTAAGTTAGAAAATAGGAAGTCTATAATCAATATCATCCTTAATAGAAATTAATGGGACAGCTAAGAGGACGGACAGAAGATAAGTGAAATCCTTGGCCATGTTAAGTGTCTTGTTATGAGATGCTGTGGAGTTGTTTACTTTGGGCAGTGAGCAAGAGAGGTGGTTTAACGGATCCTCCGTGTTGAAAAGTGCAGCAGCATTGACTTTCCCTGACTAAGTGCTCTCTGCCTATCAGTTTTCCTTACTCATATTTGAAAATAATAAAAATACTGAGCATTCTTTGAAAGTTGTGGAAGACACATGTGAAGTAATATCTGGGGGGAGTTCTGCTACCCTAATCACTACTGAAGTCAAATTCCGATGGGTTGCAGAAGTAGTTTCCTCCATGTCTCTTTTTTTCTGTGTTGTTTCTGAGGAAATTGCCACATTATTTTGGAAAGTCATTACAACATTCAGAGCATAATTTCATTACATAGCTGACTTGATCCCATAGTGAGCTGCTCCTAAAAGAGTCAGTCCTGATTCTTCTTGTATATTTTCTAGTGTTTTTCTCTTTTAAAATACAAAAAATGCATTTTTCATTTTTTAAAAAATATGATTTTATTTTTTGAAGGGTCAGTCTTCTCCTTTTTAAGCTCCCCAGGTGTCGTGCTATGGGGTCTGGCAAGAATGAGAGCTGATACAAGACAGCAACAGGAGTGTGTGGCAGAGATTTAGTAAGAGCAAAGCTGTACCCAGAGGTAGCCATGCCATTAGCTCTTCTCTGCAGTATCATCTAACCGCATCTTGAGAGTGCATCAGTGAGAGAATAGCTAAAGGATGTGAATATACACACCTATCTCTTTTAATTGATAATACTTTGTCAATTCTCATATCTCCAGATGTACTCTTAAAAATTGTACTGTTTATAGAAGATTTTAATGACTGAATAGTAAATGATAATAAGGGATGCTGTTTTTTTCCCGGAAGTTGTAGATTGGTATTTTGGATATAAACAATCCTAAAAGGGAGAAAGCAATCCCAGAAGAACACTGCTTAAGATTAGTTCAGTCATTTTAATAGTGTTAAAAGTTGCCATAATATCTGTCAAGATGATGATAGGTAACAATGACAAAGTGGCAGCGATAACTGAATAGCACAGCCCACCTACCATGTTTAAGAACACTGTGTAATTGTGAATCCATCAAAGCGAGTTCCATACTATTGCTGTTTGTGTTATTTATTACTATTAATGAATCAATGAAATGCAGAAGTTTGGATTAAAAAGAACATAATCTGCACAAAAACAGGTGCTACTTTTTAGTCTCTCTGGCAAGAGTATACAACCATGTTCCTTAATACCTCAGTGATCTGCTTTTTCCATTTTCTTCAGCATTGCCTTTGCTGAATAGAACATCCATCCTGTTCCTGATCCGCAGAATGAGCTTGCTTTTCTTATTTAAATTCCTCCTGAACAGTTATTTCATCTATTGTAAAATAATCAAA
Organism: Oxyura jamaicensis; assembly: GCF_011077185.1. Taxonomy (NCBI): domain Eukaryota; kingdom Metazoa; phylum Chordata; class Aves; order Anseriformes; family Anatidae; genus Oxyura; species Oxyura jamaicensis. Next base: position 23,773,080 of record NC_048894.1, read on the forward strand.
TTATCCAGGTGTCTAACTTATTTATATGCATGTGATGGGTGGGGAGGTGTATTGACGGAGGAATTGAAAACTACACATGTATATGAACCATGTCTGTCATCAGTCTTACTACTTCTGCCTTTATTATGGTTTACTCGTCTGTCTGTGTATGACATACGAAGGTACATGAGGCAAGAGGTATCTTTTTCTGATAATCAGAAGGAGAAATCCAGATAATGTGGTAGGGCTAAGCTGATAATTCTTTCAACAATGACTAGTGGCTTGAGACTTGAGCTGATGCCAGTACTTTGAATAGTTGGAAGGTGACAAGTAAAGTCTCTTTTGATAATCAGGGCTTCTGAAGTTGTTCAGAAACATTGTGCAATGCACGGTGTAGGTCTCATGAGAATATGGCAATAGTAAAAGTTAATCAGAAGAAATAATACAGTAGCCGTCATGTCACTGAAGTCATATAACTGTAAAAATTCAAAGCTAGAGGGAGGAGATGAATTCAGAGTCGGTGGGTGTCCATGTTGTCTTGCTTAGAGAAATGAATACATCTTCTAGGGTCCAGTGCAATAGGCAATTGCTTCCATGACTGCAGGAGTGTGAAAGCTCCATTGCTTCCTTGGGACTTGTGCCTGTAAAAGCCAGTTTTGCTTTTAGAGAATGAAATTGAAATATTAATAGTGTTTATTTTGTAACTTTTTGGTAACTTACCCTCACAATTGCTTGTCATACCTTGGGAGTCTGTTAAAGCTTCAGAGGTACGAGTTCCTTCTTGAGGATTTTTAAATCTGATTCAGTTTTTGTTAGATTTAATTTGGCTAAAGTGGACCAACTGGATTTTTAAAGCCTTCAATGGGATTAACGTGTAGTGAAATTTTGAATTCTAGAAGTGAAATCAGCCAAAGAGGTTTGAGAATAAAGTAACTTCTGTTGTGAAGTTTTGTCCCTTGGAGTGCCAAATATTTTTAAGGGTATAAAAGAGATTCTTTATAATCTAAAATTAGTCTGGGTCATATAGTCAAGAATGTACCTCAGGAACAATTGTGCCCTGCAGGGAAATGACCTAGAATGACCTAAAGAATATTTCCCATCTCAAACTTCCATAGCTTTTGGAGGGTAGTAATTATGGGTGTGATGCAGTGGGAAGAAGGCAATCAATATAAATATGGATTTCCTGCAAGTTGAATGATTGATTAAAATCATATGCCTTTTTATTTGAGGGATTTGATCAAATACAGGGCAGATGCATTAAAACCAGATTCTGCAATGTGATACTTCTTAACAAAGCTTCAGTTTAGTGCTGTGATAGAAAGGAAACTGACTCACAGAAAACTGAGATCATTTCTTGAATTACATATGGGTGTGAATATATAAAGTTGACATTATGGAAGCTATGAAGTGTTTCTTACAGTGCTATAAGTGAATCATTGGTATTGACAGGAAGAAATTGAATAAGTACATGATGGGAGACAAGTTTTATTAGGAGAAATACTGTTCCTGCTTTAATTTTCTTTTTACTTTTCCTTCCCTTCCCCTTTTCCCTTGCAGGGTAAATGGAAAGCTGGTGGCACTGAAGGTGATTAGGTTACAAGAAGAGGAAGGAACCCCATTTACAGCTATCAGGGAAGGTATGCACAGACATTTAATGAGTATACAAGTTGTTATTATTATTTTTTTGTAATTATGTTGCACTTCTTATTTCAGTGCAATGATGTAGTGAATAGCTTGAGAATTCAAATGATATGATTGTGTTCTCTGTAGGAAGAAACTGGTTCTTCAAAAACAAAGACTCTAGTGTAGGAGTAGTTAAATAATGCAGCTCTGCCTCTGCTTTGGCTTGCGTTAGATTTACTATGTGAGTACTTAAGAGCTCACTCATGTTTAAGGTGGGTGTGAAAAGTCCCTCTGGAAGATGAAGGAACTATGTAAGTAGTGCTTCTTGCCTGGAGGCAGCACCTTAAAATGAAGGTAGATGTAATTTGTCATATACCTGCGGCATGAAGAGAAGAAAAGCTTTTCTTGATGAATGCGATCAGATCAGGACACACAAAATAAAAGCATCATAAAAGCTGTGTATGGTTTGGACTAGCTTTAGTTTGTTTTCCCTTCCCCATGGGCTTGGGAATAACTCTTCTCTAGCTCACTCTGAGATGTCTGTCATGCTTTCTGCTCTGCTCCCTTTATCCTTCCTCGTCAGCCTCTTTCATGCTCCCTGGTGACAGCTGCTTTATCTGAGCCGGGCGGTCTCAACCTCCTTTGCAGAAATTGTTCTGTGTGCCTTCTCTCTGTGAGCATCCTCTGTAGGATGGCACGAAAAATGAGCTTTGGTAGAGAAAGAGTAAATAAATTGCCATCACAGAGCTGACTCAAACTCAGCTAAAATTGATAGCGAACTGAAGTGCTGAGACTGTTGTGGCTTTTGAGATGTCATTTAAAATTGTGTTGACTATCTCAGTGTCATTCCTGAAGCAGGAAGACCCAGTGACATCCCAGAACCTCATTCAGCCTTCATAGGGTCCAAAGAGCAGATCCTGCATGCGAAGGGTGTGGTTTCATGGACATGTCAGCCAAAGTCCCAGCAGCTGCAGCTCTGTTATCCCTTGCTTCTGCCCTCAGGCACATTTGGTACCATCTGCATGCCAGCAGCAGTGTTCCCCATCTGCTTGTGCAGTGAGCCAGCCTGGCACTGGATTGGGAAAACATCTTGGTTTAGTGGGACTGACATCCTGAAGTTAGAAACTTGTAAAATACTGTGGATTACCTTCTTGAGATTTAGCTACATTTTACATTTTAAAGGCAGTTTCTTCACAATGGAAGAAAAACTGTGGGTGGCCAATATATAAAGGAATTTCATCAGTTTTTGTGTGCTGCTTTGTTTGAATCATAATTATTGAATGATCTGACACATTTATTCATGATGGTATACATCTTATCTGAGTTGCCTGTTTCTGCAGCTGTGCCATGATAACGAGGTGTGTAAAGGGTTATGAGCACAGCTTTCAATATTTGCAATGCTGAGTTCAAGGCATACCAGCCTGTGTTTCAAATATGTTTATTATTCTCCAGTCTTTTAGTGTATAGGGAACTGACTTAACTGTATATACTATTTTCTTATTTTCTTGTGCCTGTTTAGTGACATTTAAAAGGTTTTTTAATGTAAGCTTGGTCTAGATGAAAGATTATAGTGACATAATTTTCAAATACAGAATAATGCTTTTTCCTTTACACTTTGTTGTATCAGCTCTGTGTAAGTATTCTTTAGGAGCAAGAATAGAAATCTTCTGCTTGATTTTTTTAATTATAGAAGCCCACTTGCATGAAAATATTTTTCTCACTGTCATTTTCCCTTTAGCTGTGAGTTCAGCACCATGGTTATTGATGGTTAAAACTCTTTTACTTGGTATTAATAAAACAAAGATCTTGCCTAGCAAAGCTCATAAGGTTATTAATTCATATATATTTTCTTAAGTATGCAATATCTGAATGATTTTGATAGCACTATATGCATGTGTTGTATTTCTAAGTATTCATCTACAGTGGGACTAGATACAAAGACTATTACGCTAATGTGCGTTTTTTCTGGACTTTTGAAGACTTGGTTAGGAGGAGTCAAATTCAGGTTACAGGTGGATTCTTTGTTGTTTATTTGTGTGTAAAAGTACTCCTGTCTTCTGGGTAGTAGAACTTGATTTGGATCTGTGAGAGCTGTTAGAAGAGATACAGTCCTAGCTGTTGTATAGATATCATTTAGAAGTCAGACATACCTGACATGTAAGTGAGAAGGGGAAAAATCTATATTTAGATTATTTTGGTTCTTGCTTTTCTTTACTTTGATTTTGTCCAAAGAAAATGTTAGGGCCTGAAAAGTAAGGAAGACTGATGGTAAATTGCAAATGTAACTTTTAGAAGGTAATTTTCATGGGGTGATGCCAGACCTGTATTATTTGACAGTAATGCTGCAGCTGTGGGCTTAGCTAGTAGGACCTGAGGAAGCTGTTGCTTTCCCCTCTGCAGCATCCAATCCATCTCAAACATGTGGTTTTCTATAGCACAGCAGTAGATCTCAGCAGCATAGGTGGGAAATGAAAAGGAAATGCTTCTATAAGCTCTCAAAGTTATTTGACAAGCTTGAGTCTGAAAAGCAGTAAGAATGAGATACTGTATTAAGCAGATCTCTGTTGGCTGACTGAGGCCTCCTGCCTTATAATTTAGACTGGGACAATTAGAACAAGGGTAAATAGCACTAAAGATGAGATCAACTTCTAATTTTGGTTATCTGAGCAGTAGTGTTGTCCTAATCAAAAAAATGCATGTATGGAGGGTATCATGAGCCAGAGGTCTGTAGGAGGGCGTTTCTTTCCAAAGTCTTTCATAGTGGAGTAGCCAGACAGGTTTTGACTTCGACTTATTCCTTATTTTCTAATTTTCCATTAGTGCAAGGCAAATTCAGACAGAAGTCTGGTTGTTTGTAAATTGAAACTACTGTAAATTAACTGTTTAACATTTCTCATGGCTCCTTGTGTAAAGAAGTGAGAGAAAATAGCATTCCTGCACTGTGTTCCTATTGGGGGTGTTCTGTTATGTTAATTAGTGGGAAGTTACAGGCTGAAATCTTAAGCAGTGGTCATGCTGAGGGAATTTTGTAGCTGTCTGTGCAGAGGGAAGGGTATTGTTACTCTTCTGACAGCAACAGAATGAGGCTCAAAAGAAAACCAAAGCTACATAGAAAAAAGATCAATTTAAGAGAAACAGGAAGATGCAGAATTTAAATATGGATTATGTGGCTGTGAAAAAAGGCACTAACTTGGCTGAAACAGCAACAAAAATACAATAAAAAGTAGAATGAACAAAAGAAAAGCCAAAACATACAAACAAACAAAAAACCTCAACCCACCAACAGTAAAGTAGCATAAGAAAAATCATAATTAACCTTGATGGTTGGATGAGGTTTAGCTGAAACTTCAGTGAAAGCTTCTGCTTATAAAGTAATTCTGCTTTTTCAGAAGATGTGGTTTTGTGTCTTCCACCATTTATCAAAGTTTGAATGAAAGGAGGTAAATGTGGCTTATCTGTGAGTGCCGCTAAGCTCTGTTGAATATGTAGGATGAAATTCAGAGGCAGCCTTTGCTAAATATTCCTTCAGCCTGGTCTAAGTCAGTTGCACCAACATAGGCTTTCATTTAGTGACATGCAGTTTACAGAATGTTTCACTTTGAATTTAACTCAGTCTGGGAAAATCTAATTTACTTTTGAAGAGCATGAAACTAAAAAGAGAAAAAAAAAAGCATCTGATTGAATGTATGTATATGACTGAGATAACCTATGTTATTTTCTGGATGTGGTGCAGGCTTAGTTCCTGTTTGTACACCAGTATATTACCGTAAGGATACTAAATGTCTTGCAACTGTGATATTTGAGACAGTATGGAGTCTGGAAATCATTTATACACTATTTTCTCATGCTACTGAATACAGATTAGCATATGATTGGTTTTCTGTGTTAAGTGTATTCTTTTACCGTATTACTAGTTTATCCTTTTACTGTAGCTATCATTATCAGCTGTTCAGAGATGTCTCAGTAGCAGAGTTAAAATGTGATTAAATCCACTGCAGCCAGCAGAAAAGTTCACTGACCTAAACTTTATCTCAGCTATTTCATTCCCTTAATTTCCTGTAATGTCATACTTTCATCTAGGGTAAATACTGAACTGTGTGGTAGGTTATAAATCTGGACGCAGCTTGAATTGCTATTCCATAGTTATCATCTTTGGATTCTGAATAATAATATTCTCTTTAGCCAGTATGACAAAGAGTCGACTTTTTAGGTATTTAGACAAGCATGCCTTGGTTTTATTGTTACATTGCTTGTAAGGTTACTTGGGCAGTAAAATTATTTGTTCCTCATTCTAATCATGAAAGCTGTTTTTTAATTAGTTTTTGTTCCCTCCCTCCTTCCCCCCTGTAAATATTGCTGCTCCTTTGCTCTGCTTAATTTGTTTTACTGTTATTAATAAAACTCTGTTCTAGTGGTGCAACATATAGTTATGTTTTATTTCTGATAAGCCTGGATGAAGTTTTGAAGCATCATGTAAAACAGGTATCTTTTGAAGATATTATTGTGCTTTGCCATTTAATTGTCATGATTAGGCAACTTTTAGTCTGTTTTTCTCGTTTTATTATTATTATTGTTTACATATTTTAATTAATATTTATTTGTATTTTACATTTAAAAGTGTTCAGGTCAGAGACTGTCTCTATGTCTTCGGTTTGACAGCTGTCCACATAATAATTTTCCATGTAATCCAGTATCAAAGGCTATTACCTTAATGCCGCATGTGGATAGCAGTGTGAAAATTAGCACATAAGTGCTTTGGGAGCAGCCACCTATCTTGCATTATGCAATTAAAAAGAACACAGGATTTACTTTAAAAACTTTAACTTAAATTTTTGAAGAGAAGGTCAGTGTGTGTACTGAATAAATTTGTGATGTGTGGGAGAAAACTTAAAGAAATTTGATTGCTGGCATAGAGCAGGTGTGGAGAGATGCTTCATTCTTGGCCACAAAACATCTTCAGAGTTTCAGGCCTCTTCCACCCTTACCTCTGTGTTGTACGAGGGAAGAAGACAGGAGTCGGATGCATTGCTGGTAATGAAACACTGCTGTGGAGGGCAGTTCTTATACAAGAGCAAAATGTGAGTTAAGTCTCTAACCCTCTGAAGATCTTTTTGCTGTCTTCCTTCTGTGCTCTACAGCTTTTTACCTGTCCTCTTCACAGTAAACCTGTTTGGGAATTGTTGACATACATCAAATGTTTCAACAGTGGCCATGTTACAATTTTAAATTGGAAAGTATACAGTATGAAGTTTTTCTTTGGGAAGAATACAAATCTACATTTTTGTATGCTTTATGTGAAATCTCACTTCATCCTCAGACGAGAATAAAGGCACACAATTATCATTCTTAGTAGAAGATCTAAAAGACACTTATTCCTTATAAGGGCCCCCCCAAACAGCCCTCTCGTGAACAAAAAATGAAAACCTAAAGGGTCTTCAGGAAAGTCCAAGTCCTCCCAGATTCAGGAAGTCTGTTGACTTGCTGAATTTGGGAGCTTTTCTGAGGCCTCTCAGTCTGAAGTTGGCTGGCTGGAGGGTATAAATCTTCACAAAACTTTTATCTGCGGAAAATTGTTGCAGAGTAACTGCTAAGAGAAAATTACAGGGAAGATCTGCAATTTGCCAAGAGAGACTTCTTAACGTAAGTGACTGTGAGATTTATTACACAGCATTCCTCATAGGTGCACAATGGTAAATACCGCTTCATAGCAACAATGCTGCAAGTGATGTAAGCATCCAAGTTTTCAGATTATCCAAGAGAAATAGCACTGTCTGTACCCATACCATCTAAGAAAGTGCTGCAGAAAATTATATTTCTCCTCAGTAGATATTTATACTTGTGACCTCATATTGAAATATTACCTGAAAACAGTAAGTGAGTTATTGCACACATCCCAGTTCAGTGATTTTGGACTGATGTGTAGCATAATAATCTTTACAAATTCAAGTCAACGAGTGACCTCATGACACTAGTTAGATGACTGATGGTGGTAAGCCATTCATTGTACGAGAGTATGTCTGGAAGGTTGTATGCTGTAGGACAAGGGCACAGTGAAACAGTATCTGTATTTTTAGGGGTCAAGCTACTGCTAGGAGGTAGACATGAATATTAGAATTGGAATCCAGTTTTTTTCTGCCAGTAAATTCTTCTTTTTCTTCTTTTTTTTTTTTAAAGTTAGATCATCCTTTAAACAAACAAACAAAAAACAAAAAAAAACACTGAACTATTCTTTCTTTTATGTAGTAATTCTTTGCTTTTAATTTATTTTTATTAAGGAAACTTGACAGCTGATTTCTTTTGAGTGATACGAGTTTTAAGGACTTTCAGATTTCCTTCATGAAGTCCAGTCAAGAAATTTCAATTTCTGTAACTGAAATGCCTTAAAGCTTCATCTATGTCTGGCTCAGCAAGCCTTGGGGAACTTGATGAAATTATGTTCAAGATTATGGAGTTGTAACTATTCTAAGCATTCACGTCATGTGAGTTATGATGGCATTTTTGCATCTTTGTTTTTAGAGTCTACGTTTGGTCTCCCTAGAAGCTGTATTGATTTGGAGTTCTGAAGTAAAAAAAAAGGACAGTAGCTTGGCTGTAGCTCAGGAAACTTTTTCAGTGCCTACAGAGCTGGCAAAGCTGGTGTCTACTGCAGGCTAAATATCTAGAGCTCAATTAGCTGTAAAGTCCCCGCAAAGCCATTGCAGCTTGTTGTCATAACAGCTTTGTTTTTCTTTGTTGTTAAAAATAAAATACACAAACCAAAAACCTCTGGGACACTGGATATTTAAGGTCAAGAAGTATTCAGAGGGAAAGAAACTACAGAAATTATATTTTTTCCATCTGGTCTCTGAATATTATGGACATCCTGCAGCCTTAACCACAGTGTGTACTGCCTCAAAGAGGAATACAAGATTTCCAAATAAAGATGATCAGGGCTTTAAAAATGATGGTCCATTTGGAAAAGGATGTTCCTGGGTTCCTTCTCATGGAATGGAGTCAGATTTTAAAATTCCCAAGACTTTTGGATAGTACTTATTAATAAATACTCTTTCAGTGCTGTAGGGAAGTGTATGCTCTTTCTTACTGAACCTTGATAAAAGAAAAGTGACCCTTAATTTTTTGTGCTTTTATGACTGGACAGTTTTTAGTAGCTCAGTTTTTTGACCATGCTTCATTTGTGCTTTTTTCTGCATGTGAGTTTGTGTGCATTTGCTTAGGTGTGAGAGAAACATGTTGGATCCTCTGCTATGTGGGGCTGCAAGGCAGCGAGAGCATTCATCTTGATTCCACCTTCCCCTCTGCTGTTTTCCCTAGCCCTGACTTGCTGCTATATATATATATATATATATAATTTTTTTTTTTTCTAAAAATATTCATTTTGTTTTCTTAAAAAGCAGTTGGACTGACTGGCTTAAACAGGTAAAGTGAGCTTCTGCTCATCTCAGACGAATGTGGGAGAGCTGTTAGTTTGCCAGTCCCATTCAGATATAGTGCAAGTGGTTACGGTGATGTTGGCATTTCAGCGTGTCCAAATTGTACTGTGTTCCTTACTCCTTTCTGGTGTACTGAATGAAAGCTACTGTCTGTAGGGTGCTCAGAAGTGGTAGAGATTGAATAAGTCTGTCCTACTTCTCTCTTTGTTCCTTGCTATTCATTGGCTGAACATAACCTTTTCCTTTTTCCTTTTTTTTTTTTTTTTTTCCCTTTCCCTTTTCTTCTACCTTGTAACATGTTAGTGTCACACAGTTATGAATCCTTCAGGAGAGCTGGAATTACATAAATGCAATATAAATCATGATGTTTCCTTTTGGGAATCATGATATAAATATTAAACTCTTTACGAACGCCCATCATGTGGGAAAGCTGTCATGCTTTTCTGAAAAGTACAAATGAAAATTCCAAATTATCCAGCTACCACAGAGTAGTCATATGTCTCCCCATATTTTATCTGTAGTCTGCTGAGGCTGAGCACAGCTGTATCAGCTGCATCTTCATTCTGTACTTTTGAAGTACGAGCTGTGACCCTATTCTGCCTTTCTTTCTTGGGCACAGTTCAAGAAAGAAAAAACGTGGTAGCACTTCAAGGAATTATTATTATTTTTGATATCATCACTTCACCACTTGGATCCCTAATGCCTGTTATCAGTTTAATGGTAGACCTTTTGTACTCCGCCATACTTCCATTCAAGGAGATGTCTGTGTGTCAGTATTCACATGGAAGATGTTGGATAAGGGCTCTCCTGCTAATTCCAGCACTATAAGGTTACAAATGCGTTAGTTCAGGGATGCCATTGAGTATCTGCCTAACCCTTCTCAGAAGGCCATCTGCCTGCAGTGCTGGCTTCACCTGAGCTTCAGGGTTCTCTGCCTTGACCCAGATGGGGCATTCTGCTTTGAGCAAAAGTTTCTTCTGCACAGAAAGTCAATTTCATCTCTTCCAACTTTTATGCATGATTTGGAACTGTTGCCTTACAGATTTGCCCGGTGTTCTGTTCTTATATGACAGAAAGGGTAGAAAAAGGTGACAAATATAGAATATGGCAGATCAATGGAGAGGGGCAATCCTTTCTTTATGTGCAACTAACTCTAGTACATAACTATAAATCACACAGAACCCTTGTGCAGCCATGGCTTTCTTGTTTAAGTGGAAGTTGGTGAGGGTCAGTCTTTTTATGTTATATGCAAATTTAACCTCTTTTCATAGCATACGATACCACCATAAAATGTAGAGCACAAGTTAATCCTGCTCAGAGTATTGGCTTTTACCCTGTGACTTGGAGTGATTTATATAAGGGATACAAATACGAGTTGGTTGTTAATATGAGTGGAGATGATAGCAAGTGATGGAATCTCTGCTTGAATTGGTTAGAGACCCTCAGGGAGATGCCTTCCAAGCGCCAATACCTTCTACGGTCACCTAGTGAAATAGGACTGTGATACCAGCTGGTGTTCAGGCAAAGTGTCTCCTAAATGTAGCCAGTTCTCCAGCCTGTTTTTTCTTTGTTGACTTTTTATGAAAGGAATAATCACAGCAGCAGTGCTGTTTAGCCTCGTGATTAAAGTAACTTGAAATCTGCACAAAGACATTTGTCTTTGTTAAGATCTTTGAGTGTTTTGTGTGTATTTTTCTGTTGCCGTGTCCTGAATTTCAAAAGTATCAGAGCTAGATGGCAATTCAGCATTCGAACCAGTTCAGTTAGCCTTATTTTTCTCCTTAGTCATTTGTGAATATTAAACTAGTAAGTGCCTATTGTATCTCAGCAGAAGTGTTTTCAAGTTTGGGCAAATGAAAAATACGGATATGAGAAGCTTGTGTAGTTTCCTGGTGTGTTAAACCTCTCCCCCAGGAGAAATACATCACTACATGTATGAATAGGAATGTGGCTGCATATACGTACACGTGCATGCGTGTCTCTTGTATGTCTTAAAGACCTGATATAGAAAGCTGATTAACACCATGCACCAAACAACCAAATCCTTTGTGAAGAGCTGTGTGCTAGCTTTGATCAATGCATTGAATGTTTAAGGTGAGTTAGATGTGTATCCAAATGTAGACAAATACTTCCAATGAAAGACGTCCATTTCCATCAGAAAGTTGTGTTTTAGACAAGTGGCTACTGACCACAGTCTTCATTCATGAAGTCATGAACAGTTTCATTCTGAACATTCATTCTGAAGTCATCAGAACAGTTTTGTGTGTTTTTTGTCATAGAAAGTTCATGAGTGAATTATCCTTATTATCCTGATGTAATTTATTCAGAAATTATGAAACAGTTCTGGTTATTTAGACATGAAGACATGAACTTCTGAATCAAGTTATACCTTTCTTTTCAATGCTTTTCTCTCTATCCATAGCACAATAACTATTTGTTTTTTCTTTTAAGAAAAACCTAAGTAGTTTATTGTAAATTTCTAACTTCTTTATAAATAGCTGCTAAAATTAAGCACCGTTATTAGTCCCTTTCAACACGCAAGATACTATTTTGTCTTAATATCTCTATAAATCACTCACTATCAAAGGGTGAAAGATATTTATTATTAAATGATGGGGTCATGCCTTCAGAAGAAGCTTGCTAACTGAGAAGACAGGAAGCCTGAAAGAGAGAGGATAAAGCTACTGCAGTATTTTTGCATTGCTGCCTTTTATTCTTTTATTTTCTGATAATTACTCAATTTTTCCTTCAACATCATATATTCAGGGAAGTAAATGATTCCAGTAAGGTAAAATATTCCATTTAGATCACCATACTTTGCTTAAGACTATAATAATGAATTGTTTATAAACTTTGAAATACTTTGGAAATATTTTCAGTAGCCTGGATCTTTGTACTGTCACAAGGTACGACAGCAGCCACTACAGTCAATAAAAAGCATACACTAACGCCTTTCTTACGGGAAGAAAAACTTCAATTATAATCAAAACAATTAAGAAATATTAGCAAATATTTCTTAAATTGAAGTTATACAAGGGATAAAAAAAACTTTTTCTACCTTGTTTTTGTTTTCCTTGTTTCTTCAAAGGCTGCTCTTTTTTTTTTTTTTTTTTTTTTTTTTTTTTTTTTTTTCCTGCCTGGATGCTGTTGTTAGATGCTGTAAGCTCAGGTGGCTGGGTCAGGCCCTGCCTTAGGGAGATAGCTCTGGTCTTTTTCCTCCCTCATATTTTCCTATAAGCTGAAGACTGTGTTGCAAACATCTTAGTTCCATTTTCCAGTTGTTGTTCTTGTGGGAGATCTGTCATTCAGGAATTGTACGGAGTTGAAATACATGCTTCATAAAAGGATCTATACTTGCAGCAAGGTTGAAGTTACTGCTTTCGGGCTTTATAATCAATATGAAGAGAGCAGTATTACAAAATTAGAAATTGACCTTCACTGTCGTCTTCAAAGCAATGAAAATGAATATCCACATTATTTTACTTGGGAATGTTCCTCCTGAATAAGCAATATTAAAAAAAGAAGCTGATAATTTATCGCATTTTTTTGCTGAGATGAAGGGGATCTGGATGGTTCAGAGACTGGTAATAGGATATCATGACCTTCCACCTCTGACCCATTTATTAAAATACAAGCCATGATAGTGGTGTCTAGAAGTTATCAGTGGGGGATATAGTCTACAGCTGTGGAATCTGTAACTGTGTAGTTTGTGAATTTTTAAGGTCTGGTCCACTTGGCACAAACTTCAACAGCTTCTCAGCTGCCAGCAGATTTAGCTGGAGCTAAGTGAAAATAGAAATGAGAACAAAATGAATGGAAGAAGCCTTGTAAATGAGAATATATTAGCTAAACTTGGTGATTTGTATCAGTTCTGATTTGATACAGCTTGTTTTTCCTTCTTTGGTGAAGCTTGGTTCAGAGTTGCAGGATGAAGAAGTGGTACTGACAAATTTTCTTTGCGTGTTACTTTGGGATGTTAGGAAGGGGTTAATGTGAATAGAGCTGATGTGGATTTTGCTTTGAAAAGATGCTCAAAACTTGCACTGTCAATGTGAGATAACTTTATGCATGTAGCTTTTTTTTTTTTTTTTTTTTTTTTTTTTGCTCCAGACCTCCCAGGGAAGGTTCCTAACACCCTTTTCCATCTATTAAACCGTCTATTAAACTTAAACTGAGAGTTAGGTTTGTAGAGCCCATCTTAGCTGTACAGGTCAGGTAATTAAATATTCTTGGGCTTTATTTAGTTTCATTTATCGCTTGTTTTTTCCCTGAGCAGAAGCAATCAATAAGGTCACAAGGGTGGCAGGAACGGTGTACCTCCATGCTGGTCGTACAGACAGGGTGATAACAGGGCTGGTATGGCTGTTTTACATCTGGAAACATACTCCCTTCCCTCATATTCTAAAATTTGAGAGGACAAAGTAACCCAAGTTACTTTGATAAAAACAGACTGAAAAAAATGTATAAATTGTACTTTCAAAGTAAAAGGAAAAATCATTAGGTCAATGTTGAAGTTACAGGTTGGATGCAGTTAAAATGGACCGCCTTTTACACAGTCCAAATATTGCTGAACTTTTATACCTAGAGACAAAATAATCTACAGTACTTCTTACACGTTTCACCCTTGAACAACAAGGTAAAACACTCACACACTTATTTCCTTTCCCTCTGTCTTTGGAATCCAGGAGCAATACACTTGCTCTTTTGTGTGCTGTGAAGTCTAAAAATGTGTTTAATACAAGAATGTTTTCATAAGAGCATGCACTGGATTGTGCGAGGGTTTTATTAAAAAACGTGAAAACACAAACCCTGAACGTTTAGCACATTAAACTCTGGACAAGATAAAATCTCTCTTTTGTTATTTCAGTTTGGTTTTTCACAGCATAGCAGTGCTATGTTGCTGCCATTAGGAAAATGTCAGTTACTGAAGGGACATGTAACTTAATGCAAACCCAGCAGGTCGTAGACCCATTAACAAAATCTTGTTAAGAACTTTCACACTTTTCCACGTTACTTTATCTCAATTGTGCTTGTGATTCTACAAGATATTTTTCAATTTGCAATTCTGTGTTTGTCAGAAAGTCTTGGTTATAAAACTGACATGGTTGAAATGCTGGCTTTGCATCAAGACTTCTAGCAGAATTAACATTTGAATCACTTCAGGCCCTATTCACAAAGCAGAGGACTATTTGCATAATCAAAAATGAATTATTTTGCTTGTCAGTGGAAAAACTAAGGCTTGTAGCAGCAGTTCACAAGTAAAATTCAAGTGATAGGTATTGATGTGTGTCTGTATGCCACTGTCTCTCAGCCTTCCTTGCACAAATAAGCACATAGCTGTATAAATGCCAAAGAAAAGATTTTGGAGCAATGCATATTCTCTATTCAAAGTCTGATTAAACAGGCTTTGGTCAAGGTATTAGATTAGATGTGGGATTAGATGGACTTCCCATTCTAACAAACGTGGATGGGGCACTTTTATGCCTGGCTTGTTGCAAGAGGATAGATGTCTTTCTAAAAATATGCTCAGTAAAAATTTATGAGCTTGAAAATTGCTGCTTCTATTGAGGAGGTCAAACTAAATAACCTGTAAGAGTATGTGCCTGTGGATAATGGGTTTGCAACTTTCTTAAAGCCTTTCTGTCAGATTTCTGGCCAGTGGTCCAAGAGGTTTATGAGTTGCATTAATAACCTTCCCATCTCCCCATGAGCTCACGCGTTTATGTCCTTCATCCTTTTCTATGGCTGTGGACAGAAATTAGAATGTCACATTCAATTCATTTCTTTGAATGCAAATAACTCCCAATCAGAGTTCAAGAGTGTGAAGCAACTTCTAACCTCATTGAGGGTAGTAGGAAACCTATGGACCTTAAAAAACAAACAACCCCCACAAAAAAACTGGCTATTAGGGACTTTTTTTCCCTCCCTCCCTACCTTCCTTCCTCCCTCTGTTCCTTTCTCCAAAACAAACTTCTGTTATATTGTTGCTGGTAAGTCAGGTTCTTCTGTGCAGTTTAAAAGTCCAATCTTTCAGTTCCACAAACAAATTTGAGATATAATTATTGCAACTTCAGATTATTTGACCTTAAAAAGGAGTAAGATGACATCCAGCCTTTTACTTGCTAATGGATGTCAACTAACTGAATTAAAAAAATCATGAAGGCACGATACGAAGTGGTATGCAACTTTTAACAAGTTTTGTGACATTTTCAAGTCTTAATTGGCTTTCTTTTAGACAGATTGATTAAGACTATGTATGTATTTAGGGTAAGGGATTTGGAGCTTCCTTTATCGTTGTCATTTAGCTCTAATTATTATTATTATTTTAAATAAAGTTATTAAAAGCTTGAGGTTTAAATTAAAGAAAAAAAAGTGGTCTTAATTAAATGAGTAACATCTTGGATAATAGATATGCTCCTAAAAAGAGAAACTATAGTTTTGAGCCTTCAGTATCACAATGTGAGCTTTTATTCCTCCCCCCCACACACCTTTTTTTTTTTTTTAATTTGAAATTATACCTGTTTAGTAAAAGTATTTTCAGATGTACCTAGGAGATTGCCATAATCTCTGTTTTTTAGGATTTTAGGTTTCAAAATACTCCTGATTCTAAGCATAATATGGCTTGTCATGAATAGGAATTAGTTCTTTTTGTACATTCCTCTGAAGCTGTCACCAAAAAGGTGTTGATTTTTTTTTCCTCAGTGTTTCATATGCCCGAGTTCTCTGCAGAATATGCTGTTTTTATGGCTGACTAAAGTGCATAAAATTAAAGTAGTTCAGTTTCTCATTCATTTGTTTGATTACAGAGGCCATTAACCTTGTAAAATCAGTGACAGAACTACAAATCAACATCTCTGAGAATTATGTAAACAAGTTTATAAAAGTTCCTTGAATTAATTGAAAGCCAAACTATACCAAAGAACAAGGTTTTATTAACAGTACTTGTTAAAGCCCAACAAAATATTGGAAATAAACCCTTAGATAATGACACACTTTCTCATGGTACTGACACCACCAGTTACTATGATGTGTAGCACTCACTGTGAAGATAAGGTTAAAGATACCTTTAAGGTATGGGTTCCCAGCCGTAATTTCTTCTCAAATAAGTGAGAAGAAATTCTCTTTCTTCTTAACATTTGCAGGTAGCTTATCACAGTCACACAGAGCTTTGGGAAAGAAATGTGTTTTATTGCTTCAGACCAGGTTTGTTTATCTGTGGAGATCTTGCCTGTTTGTTTCAAATGTTATCGAGTTGTCACATATAAGCATCCTAGCCAGCTGGGGGAGAGGCATTTTGATGGGCCTGCTGAAGCCTGTGATCTGTCATCACGGGGTTGCTGAGCTCTAATTAGATATAAATGAGTGGTGTTCCCATGCCTGTTCCATCGACTGATCTTTCCTTTTTCTGTTGGGGAATATTTTTGTTCTGCTTTCAGGGGGCTGGTCCTACTTGAAATATTGAACCGAGGTGGGAATTTAGGGAGGATGTTTAGCATTGCAAGTGTTAGCACTTTGGCTGCCACTGTTTTAATGTGCATGTCTGAACTGGAATGTGCTCTTAGACTTTGGATGTAATCAGTTCTTGATTTTTAGCCAAAACTTTCTGGCATGTGTTGGAAGAGGGCTTTGGTATTCATCATTTAGTAAGTTCCTTCAGAGATGCGGTTTATTGTTAAGAAGTGCCTGAAGTAGCATACACACTAATTAGCCATGCTGATAAAGAAATTAATTAGCATCTATTGGTACTTGTTTCTATCCTAATTCCTGTGATTTTTTTTCAGATTAGACTGTGTTCCCTTGACAGAGAGACTTGGCCCCGAAAATTTGGTGGCTTTGTTGAAGTTATTCTTTGATTTACTCACAGGAGGTGATGAGCAGCAAATCCCTAGCAAAGAGCTGCAAGGACTCAGTAATGCTTGAGCTGTGTTTTCCTGCATATTAAGGTGTTCTCACTGTAGCTGTGTAGGCTAAGAATGTGTTTGACCTTGTGTGGTATCTCAAAATACTATTCCAAATAAACTTGCTTCAAGAGGAAGCTTAGAGCAACATGTATTCCAGAGACTTCCAAAGTTTCAGAAACTGCTTCAGTATTGCTGGACCTTGGTCTTACATGCGTAATATTTTACTTAGACCAGAAACACTCAAATTCTGTTGTGCCATTTTACAGCATTGAGGAATTTCGTGTCTGTGTTGAATAGACTTTTTGGACTCGGTGAGATGATCAGGGTCTTGTCTTAAACCATGCTATACTGATAGATTTGTAAGAAGATGCTCAGGTCCAATTTTGGCTATATATTGCTAGACTGGATGACCTAGTTCAATTTGTGTTTGATCAAATTGGATTAGAAGTTAAAATTTCATTTCTTTCTCACTTGAATTTTGTAAATAAAGGGGAGCTCATCAGTTATAGTTATGCCTATTGATTCAGTCACACAAGCTATTAGTATTTTATTTGCTTTAGTCCTTCTAACTGAAAATGGAGTTACAGAAGAATGCAGTGGTCTAAGCATATTGTAGTTCTTCTAGATTCAGCTGCTCACTAAGATACACTACTTGCTTTCTGTTCTGCTTCTTCTTGGGGACAAAAACCTTCATGCCTCATGTTTTTGGTTAGCAGGTCACTTTTGTGTTCAGCCACAATAGCAACTAAGAAAAATTAAGAGACCCATAAAGAACTGTTTTTATCTCAGGAAACATGTACTCTGTGGGATGATGGACCTAGACCTAATCACTAGGTTTTTGATTTGTTTTCTTCTTCTGAGTTTGTGGATGGAACTTCAGCCAGATTCACAAGGAGACTTTTCAAGTGACATATTTCATTGCAAAAGTGTCAAAAAATCCACCCACTTTTTTTTTGTTCTTTACTGATATTGACAGAGTTAAAAACTCTGCATGCATTATCCATACATTTTTTTTCAAGTTTTCCCACCAGTCTTCACTTTACCCTCCTTGGTCCCCTCTCTGCTGTGCTGTAGCAGCCTGGAAGAGGATGGCTGCCTCATTGCAATGCCTAGCGCTGTCCACAGCTGGGCAGTGATAGAGAGGAGAACTAGGAGAAAAATGATGTCAAAAGCTTGTGGTTAAGAATTGACGGTGGTATGAAAATTGCAGGAAGAGAAAGATTACTGTTAAAACAATAAGTCTGGAAGAATGCAAATTATAGAAGCCATTAAAAGAAGCACTGGGTGTAAATTGGAGGATGGAAGGAGTCAGTGACCTCATCCAGGAGCCTGTGGGATTGTGTTGGGGATTCTGCTTGGACAGGGGCAGCAATTCCCAGCCTTTTTGTCAGCAGTGATAGAGTGAGAGGGGAGTAAAAATGAAGCAAGGGACTTGGAAACATGTTCATCCAAGAACAGGTTTGTGTTTGTTATTTTGGGGGAACTGTCAAATAAGTTTTATTGCTAACATGGTCCCCTCTATAGCTGACATTTGATTCCAGACTTGTTGGCCCAAAATTCTTTTGCTTCTGCCAAATGTCTGAATGTTTAAGTGTGCTCAGGGAGGATGGATTCTTCGGGAGATTTTAGCAGTTAAAGTGCAGCTTTGAAGTAGAATTTTCCACTGACCAGATACAAACTTTGACAGACTGGACAGATTTTCAAGAAACAAGAAAAAAGCATGTCTTTGACCTGAATTGTAACTTTTGAAGGCCGCCTTTCAGTGCATGAGATCTGAGAACTGTTTGAAGAAAAGGTCACCATCATTAAAGAGTGCTTTTGTTCTCAAGTCCTTTCTTGGAAAAGACTGACCTGTTTTGACTGGAACAAACACTGTTAGACACAAACTGTAAAAGATCAGGACATTTGATTAAAGTTTGGCAAAGTAATAGTGTTGTTTTACAGGTACTGGTACTTTAAGAGGCAGTGCTATCAGTTTTGCTACTGTTGTCGTTAATTACTATGATTCTATAAAAAGAATCTTATCTGGAAAAGCAAACAGTAAATTGCCATAATTATAATTGATGCATGACACAACAGGATGGGAGAACTGAGTACGTTTTCAAGAGGGCTGGGAAGCGATGTTTTATATCTGCATGTAGTAGACAGACAAGCTGTTGGTTGTTGAGTTGGCCTTTTAAAAAAGATATATAATTTCTTACCACCTGTGGTGTTAATGGGTTACTCTGGCAGATTTAATATATTTTCTCACATTTCTTGGGTGTGTTTTAATTATGTGGTTGCTCAGAATGACTTCCAATATGGATTTGGACCTATAGTTTGGTTGGTATCATGCATTCATGTAAGTAAATCAGAATCTATACTTGAAAATTATGGGAATGTTTTTGGCAAAAGTAGGAGGGTAGGAATGTCTAGCTTACCTCAGCTAGGTCTTGTTAGCATCACTTAACTTTCTCATCACCCTGTCACTATCAGCTGTGGCTGTCAGCTTTATGAAGCTGAGACATTCCTTCAGCCCTTCTTTTCTGTTCTAACACTTCTCTTGCTTCCTCTGAGGGCCAGCTGCTTTTTAAAGTAACATACAGTGCTTACCAGCTTTTGCTTAAAGGGATTTTTTGTCCTTTGAAAAGCTGAACATTGTCCACAAGGTTTTAAATGTAAGTTTGCAAAATTTGCAGTCTTCCTGGTTTAGATTCAGTTGTATTCCAGGGTGAATAAAACAAAAGTCCCGTGGGTCTGTTTATGGTTTTCTGTTTCTTCCCAATTGCTTATACTTTAAATTCAATTAAAATTGATGATAGATGCTGTCAATTGCAAGAGTAAATGACAATTAAGGTGAGAGAGAATATCCAGAACAAAGACTGAAGGAGGACAGCACATCAGTTCTTTGTAAGCTGATAGGTCCTTTATATGTGAAAAGAATGCTTAAGTTGTATTTTCAGATGATATGATTCCTAAGTTGATGACCACCAGTGTTGGCACCAAAGTGCTTTGCTGTTGGTGGTACAGCATCCTAGTAGTTTCTGTAGTAGTTGTTGATACAGCCTTGGTGTGCTCTATTTCTTGTCCTTAAAAATATTTTTAAATGTTCCAGATATTATTCATATTGTAATTATGCTTAAAAGTCACATAGTTCATTATTTTGAGTTGCTTTTTATTGTAAGTTATGCTGACTGGATTTCATTCACTATATTAGGAAATCCTTGTTCCTGTCCTCTACCCACTCTATGTCGTTCTCCTTTCAGTTGCAGAACAGTATGCCTTATCTTCACTGTGATTGATTTTGTTTGTTAAAATATTTGTAAAAATAAGTATTTGCTAGCTTCTTACCAAGTCTGCCTTTCTTTAATCTTTAAAACATCCCACAAGAGACAAAGTAATGCCATGTTTGTTCCAGTGTAATTTTCCAGCTGTAAGTGAAGAGGCACGTTGAGCCTCACCCACCCAGAAAAACAAAATTGACACGATCCTTTAAAGTCTTCTGTCTCACGCTCTTTTCGAAAAATGGCAAGACATATGCCACTAGCCTTTTTTTCCTGCAGCCTGAAGTGTATGCTGACAAAAATAATTCTTTCTTCTTTTTGTGCTGTGTTTTTGCTGGAGAAAATGCCCCACTGAGGAATATAGCAAAAGCTTTTTTTTTTTTTTTTTTTTTTTAACAAGTAGTTTATAGATAAATTATGCTGATGGGCAACTGGGTTTCACTTTAATGCAATTAAATACTTTATTAGGACTCTTTCCTATCTTCTATGTACACACACACACACACAAAATCATTCATTGCGGGTATATACAGTTAAGTGATTTCTTGTACTCTTCATTGGGAAGAGTGAGTAACAAAGCACACAACACTGACTTCAGCAATGCAAGAATTTCAGTACTGGTACTCAGTTAGTTGGAATGTGTAATACTAAAATTGCAGGTGTATCGTACAGCAGCAGGTCTTTATAACAACTACAGAGTCAATCATTCAGAAGTTGTAGGAATTAAGTTTATCTGTGAAAACTTAATTTGGTCCCTCTCCCTCTGTTTGTAGACCACTATTCTTTAATTACACAATAGTATCATATTTGCTCCTGCTGTGTGATCTCTGCCTGTGTCAGATGATGAATGATTAATTTAATTGTGTTCTTGATGGGTGGCTCTAGCTATATGCACCTACTGTGCATTACTAAAACACAGATGGTTTTGTGATTTTCTAGACCACTTATCACTGTGCTCTGACTAGTTAGCAAATATATTTGTTCATCTTCCCAGCACCCTATTTGTTGAGAGTTCTTTTAAATGGTGATTTTGAGATGTTCACTGACTTTCAAAGTACTTGCACAGCATTGCATAATATCAGCATACAGAGTTGCTTGGCATTCTGTAGTAACTGCCTGTGCTTCTTGGTACTGATAATCATGAAGATCTGAAGTTGACATATCCTAAAAATAAGGACCACGGTGATGGGCTCAGCTTCAGTGTGATGCTCAGCCAAAGGTGGAGGTAAAGGTAAAGGTCAGGATGATTTTGTTCTGACTAGATCAGTATAGACTTTTAAGCTTCTCTAGTGGATGGACAAGGTCCTACAGAGAACACCGAACCTTCCACTGAAGCTGGACTTGTTGCTGGATCAACTTAATGCTTGATCCTGTATGTGGGAGGAAAAAATAAATAAAAGAAAAAAAGAAAAGGAGCTGAGAACAATTAGCGGTTTTAGGTGACCTTGTTTGAGCAGGGGGTTTGGACCAGATGACCTCCAGAGGTCTCTTCCAACCTCCAACCATGCTGTGATTCTGTACACAAATCAGTCACTGCAGGATAAATTAGGCTGTGAACTTAAAGTTGTCAAAGTGCAAGATTAAATACAAGATAGCTAATGAAGCAGCTGTCTGCTGAAAGCTCCTGCTCTAGCTTATCTCCTGGTAGCCAGCATGCAGAAGCCACAATATATGTATTTTTTCTTAGCTTGGCATGGCTTATTTTAATTCAGATTTCTGTTTATGTAATTTTCTAACCATTTGAAAAAGCAAGTGGAAATCCATATTCCATTTTGTGATGTTGCGTCTATACTCCCTTTTCATATAGCATTTTTGAAAGCTATAGATCTTGTACAGACGTGTCCTGTTTGAACTGAAACAACAGCTGGTAGCTGTGATAGGTTGATGCTATCTGTTGCGTGAAATTAGATGGAAATGAAGAAAACTGTCGGGTGTTTTCATTGATTCCTGCTGAAAACTGCAGGTTGGTGATCTATGGGAATCTTGAGTTCTGATATGGGCTTAGGGGATAATATGTGCTAGTGTCTGCACAGTCTTGTTTACTTCCCCCTAAGCACTGATACTCATCCATCCCATGCTCTGTGTTCTGTAAATTTTCTGTCCTATGTACACACTTTCCCTTTCATTTGCCTGCACAGGCTGTTCAGTTGTCCTCTGGCTTTTGCTTCTCTGTACACTGCAGTCCTAGCTTCCACTGTGGATTACAACCCTTCATGCAGCCTCCCCTTTCTGTCTTCCTTGTGCCTTTCACTCTGCTGGTTCTCAGTTCCAGTGTCATTGCTGAGTCTCCTGGCTGTGTGTCCCAGTATCACCCCCTGCCATTCACAGTCCATCTCTGAGTCCAGGTAGCCTGTCTTCTCTCCCTTAACGATCTCAAGTGTCTTTTCCAAAATCTATATACTATACTATATCAATCAATACTGAAGTGTTGATTTTTGTATGAAATCTGTCTGAAATTCAACAAAATACCAAGGCTAATAACAATGGCTTCTAATAAAACAGTGATAGTTTTATTAGTAGGTTATGCTTCTAGACCAGTCATGGTACGTGTGTACAAAAAGGCAATGGACACTTGCTCTCCCATGCTTGCCTACATTGTGGCATTATTTTCTGTATACACTTACATAATTTTGGTTTACACAGTTTCCTTCTCTTGAATACTGAAATGGACAGTGAAGGCAAGATATGACTGGCTCTGCCAAGATATGAGTAGTATATTACAGTCTTTTTCCATAGTCTGGCTTTAATTGGGTAATGTCTCATTATTTTTAACCTCCATCTGCACTTGTGTCTAAAGAACATCGGGAATAATATACAATGCGTAAATTTATATCTAGAAAATAATGAAAGAGACGTTCATTTCATATGGCAGCAGTCTTCTGTGTATCTGTTAGAATAATATTTTGTAGTGCTTTTCTGAGTTTATTTGATCAGCCTTTCCAATACATTGCTACAGGTCAATAGGCAAAGAGGCTTCATCACATTTGTGACGTGCCTTTTGCTTAGGGGACTACAGCTGTATTGAGAAGAACCTCTAAAGGTGTCTCTGTTATTATACATGCTCTTTTTCTGTATTTCTTGTTTAAATATTATACTGCACTTTCAAGTAGGAGCAGCAAGTTGAAATTTCACAAATAAAATGTACTAGGATAAAAGTTCAGCCCACTCATGTGTCAGACTGAATTTCAGCCTGAGGAGGTTGATGCAGCTAATGTGATCCAAGTAGACCAAACTGTCTTTATTTATTTATTTTTTTAACTTAATGAAAACTAGAAGCAGGGAATAAGGGACATTTGTTAAATCTGGCAGAGACTATCATAAGGTTGGAATTGGCTATAAAAAGAGTAATTCACCTAAGCCTACATCATAACCAGTTGGAAAGATTTGTTGCTTATTTTCTTGCTCTTCCTGTAGCTCACAGGTTCTTTTGAAATTTGTTCTTCCTAGAAATCTTTCAAAGAATTCTGATCTGTGCATCTTTATTGCGTCGTGCTCACATGGAAGCTGTCTAATTCTGTGCATTTCTTGGTGTGCAGCTCTGAAATGAATTACTTGGGATTACAACTAATGATCACTTTACAGAATATATCCTGTGGTGAGCAGATGGGTAGTCTGTGGTCAGTGTGGTCTTAGCTGAGATGTACAGTTTCACTCAATTGAATTTTGTCATATCATGGTTGTAGGAAAATACATCTATTTGCTCTTAGTAAATTATTTCAGATGGGTGAACTGGAAAATAGCAAAGCATAGATTTGGGGACTGCATTTCTGAAGACGAAAATTCAGCAGTTATTACTGCAAAACGAGCAAAGACTGCCAAATTCCTGTCCTTGTGCTATAATTTAAAGTAACTTTTTGCACACAAAATGTCCCTCTATGGGGGAAGTGGATGAGTAGCATAAGGGACATTGTGCTTGTAGGCCACATTAAAAAAAAAAAAATGTTGTAAAAGATGTGTAGATGGAAACATAAGTTACTGGGAAGGGAAGCAAACTTCTGTAGTTTGTGCAGTAAGGCACATTTGGGTATATTTGTTCTGAAGACTTGATGAGCAAAAAGCTACAAATGTTTTCTCACTAAAAATGTTTTTCCAGGAGAGCTCAGAATTAAGAGACTGAACCCAACTGTTTATGAGAAGAAGTTGGCACTCTGTCAGAGAGCACCGTTGTGTCTGCAGAATGTGACAAGCCACAGAATTTTGCAGATATCTTGTTTGGCTCTGAAACACAACGAACTATTTGCTCTCACAAATTTGTATTATTGACTAGAACCTGTATGATATGGTGCTTCAGAAATTAAACAGGGCAGGAAAGACGCCGCAGTTATGTAAACAATATTAGATAGGTGCAAACTGCCATGATGTGCTGTCTTCAAGAGTAAAACTCTCCTAATGGGAAATGTCCCCCTAGAATAATAATGAGGCTAGTGAGAAAGGGTGAGCAGTGTGTGTGAGGAGTAGCATGGGAGTTGGCCAAGATGGTGAGCGCTGCTGCATGGTAGCCCCATAGGACACCGCAACTACTATATACTGAGCAAAGCAGGCATTTTCATGGTTATACGTTTTGGAAGAATAGTGTGAGTATCACAGCCTCTTGATATAATAGGTAATCTGACAGAATATCAGCAGCATTTGTACATGAAGGTAAATATGAGCAGCATGAGAGTTGAGCTCTTCTGTTAATGCTGACTGCTGAGAAAAGTTTTAAGGCCATTGAAATACCAGACAATGTGGAAATATTGAGAGATTCTTTTATCTAAAGCTACAGTGGAGACTTGTGATTTTTCACAGAGCAAGAACGAGATGATAGCCAGGAATTGGAAGACTGAATAAATTGTGGTAGGATGATCCAAATTTTGTTATTAACGTTCAAGATCACCGTACTCCCCATGTCTGAAAGTACCATCTTTGTTAGTGCTGCTGGTGACGTGTCCTTCCTGCATGTGGCTTGGGAGTTGTTAGTAATAGCTACTTCTGTTGATTGTACATACAGCTTTGAAATGTTACATTATGGGCATGCTGGAGTAGCATTTTCAAAAAGAGCTGTTCTGATCCTTGCCTGCACTCCAAACCTTGTAGAGGTAAGTCAGCACTAATCTAAAAGCTGCAAAGTTTTGTTAATGGAGTGCCAGGCTTGAGCTGATGCTAACCCCTGCAGGGAGCAAAGCACTGATTTACTGATGCTACTCAGGTTTTGGGTAAGAGTTGGCTGCTGTCCATCTGGATTGGCTTGCTCGTGGAGGGAGCATACTTTAGGATCCAGATCATCTGGGAACAGCAAAAAGCTCCTTGACCAACACAGGCAATAAGGCAGCGTGCCAGGAGTTCATAATAGATGAGAGCATCCCCTTGTTGGAGGATAAATCAGTGATGGTTATTCAGGCAAATACAATGTGTTTCCTTTAGGTATGCAAATGCAGTTATTAGCCCTTGATGGAGAAGTGCTGAATGTTGGTACTTTTAGCGGCTCAGGTCATGAACTTCTGTACAAGTTTCAGAAACAATCATCTTGGATGTCATTAATTATTGAAGTATGTCGCTAATTACGCTGCCCTGTTCATTATTGCCTGAATTTACTGTAAGAGAATGTACAAAAAGGTGTGACAGAAGAAGAACCTGTCCATTCAAAGGCATACAATATTTTGTCCAAAGCTTTAAAGTTTTAAAAAAGCTTTTTAGCATCATGTGCTACTGTGCTTCCTCAAAACTCTTTGGGGAAATGAATTAAAAATGTTGCCATCTGTTTATCTTACATTTAATACAGAGGGTAGAAGATGAATGCCAGCAGTATCGAAGCAGCATTATATAATTCTGTTTTTAAGAATATGAGCTAAGGATACAGAGCGTACTAGCATATTGTTCCCACATTTGTGATTTGTAATGCTTCTCCACCAGTGTTTTACTCTTTCTATCTTAAAAGTAAACATCTTCGTGTGAAATCTGTGGGTGATAACCACTGGATTGAGCTGCCTTTCTGTGGGAGAATGTTTTGTTCCAGCAGTAACGTCAGGCACAGCAGCACCTGAATTCTCATGCAGCTCCAGTGGCAGCTGCACTGGTAGCTTCAAAGTTGATGTCAGATTTGTCTCAAAGTGATGCCGATAGATTCCCTGGACTGCTTTTCATTCTCTTCAGTGTGACTTTCTGGGCTTTGTTTTTGGATTAGTGGAGTTTATCCAAAGTTCTATCCACTTCCAGCAAAAAGTTGCCCAATCAAGTATTAGACATTTGTTCTGAAATAGGGGGGTTCTGAAAAGAACACCACAGCATCTTCAGATCATATTCCATTTTGTTTTTAAAGTATTCCAAGGAAAAAGACAGGAAAAAACAGGTTTCTTATTTCAGATGGATTTCTTTTATTCTTTATTCTTTTTCCTTTTTTAAGCAACAAGTCAGCATTTTCACGAAGACAGGTGATCTTACCGGTAGTAATCCTGATAGATGTGCACATGGGGAAAATTCTGTTGCTGCCACTAGTTACACCTGACTTGTCACAGTGAAAATTTACAGTGAAATTGCTATTGCTATCACATTATAAAATTAGTGCCATTAAGAAGATTTTGCTTTCTGCACTGTATTATTTACTGTATTTTGCTTGGACTAAGGGAGAAGTCAGAAATCTCAACCTGCAGGTGGTGTTTGGTAGTTCTTGTGGTATATAGCAGATATTGAATACTGAGGCTATAAAACGACAGAATTGGTTATTAGAGAAGATAAATAAGAGGCAAAATAGGGGGAGGGGACTGAATAGGAAAGAATATTTGCAAAGGCCTCAGGGTAGGCTGCTTTCAATGTACTGTTTAAGCTTTAATGACCCATATACAGATCTTAGTAACATAATAATGGCCAGCTAGAGGAATTAGAGGCCCGAGGTGATGGAGCGGGAAAAGCTGACAGAAGTCATAAATACTATTATGGTATGGTTTGACAGGCTCTGCTAGGACACAGCTTTGTATATAGCAATCTATCTGCACGTAGGGTCATTTGACAACAAGATTTGAAGAAAGAATTGGTAAAAGCTCAGTTACTGTAAGTGAACTCTGCTCAGGGTTCCCCCTGATTAAAAGTCTTCATTTCTGATAGAGGGTTTCTTTTGGAATAATTGCTCTAATTATCTGTATCCATACCTCTTTCAGTAGCATTTTTTCACAGTTGTCATTAAAAATATATATAAATAAATCCAAATCTCTTGAGCTTTTGCTCCAAGAAAATCTCCAAATCCTGATGTGAGGATCATGTGAAAATTGCACGTCTTTTTCTTGGGGGGAAGAGGGGGAGCTTCTACTGTATTTGTGGAATGCTAATAATGACTAAGGATGTACTGATCAAATGTTTAAAAATGACAATAATAATTGCAATAGGAAATTTACAACTCAGTAGCATCATATTCAGAGCACAGGAAAGATTCCTGTGTGCTGAGCTGTGGGGTGCAGCCCTAAGCGAGCTCATTTGAAGCATTTCTGCTCACATCTTCAGCCAGGCTGAAGAGTTGCCTCATTCCTGGTCATGGAGCTCACTTGCAGGTTAGGAAATCTGTGATCAGGATATTGCTTTGAATCTGCTGTGTGCTTTTTTTGATTTTTTTATTTTTCTCTTTCCCTTTGCTAACTACTTTCTGCCTAGTGTAAACTCCCTTTGGATTTTTGCTTGTAGAGAAACACTGATCAAGTCAGATTTGTGTTGCCCTTGTGTTGCTTCCTCAAGTGGTATCAGCTTGTCAGATCTTTTAAAAAATTTTATGAGATATGATATGTACTTACCCTAATTCAAAGATAGATAACCCCTGGGGTTACCCTCAGTCTGATGGAGCACCTTCAATAGGATAGCAAAGGGTAATTGTGTTGTGGTAGCTCCTTAACTTCCATTTTGCACATTAGTGGAGAGAGACACGCTGTCTTAGAGGTTGGGGGTGCCATTTGGTATTCATTATTTTCTTTGACAAAAGAAGAAGGGTTACAGAAGAAAGTTCCATGTTACTCACTTCGGATATATGCCACTCATTTGCATGTCTTTGTATCTATTATTTGCTGTTGTGACTGATAGTCCTGCTCAGATGTATGCAGGAGGTGACAAGGCACCAGTAGGGGGAACAATGTTGGTAACAGCACATGGCTTTTCAGCATATATTGCAGAAATATTCCATTCCTGTGGAACCTTAGTATTATGGTATTAACATTAAATATGCATTTTGATGCAAGAGAAATTTAGTGAAGGAGATCATTTAGAAAGTCACCAAGTAAATCTTTACTTGTCAGTAGGTTGAAAACATGAGCTGATGCTATTAAAGAAAAAATATATGCTGAGAAAACACCATTTATTTATTCTCGTGAGCTAATAGAAGTGATACCATCAAACTGTGTTTTATGAGAAAGGAAAATTACTGCTCAAAATGACATTCATAGGATAGATTTAGAATTCAGTTAGAAGTCAGCTTTATTGTGTTAGGATGTTTTGAAAAAAAACACGTGACTTTTATTTGAGACAAAAGCATAATATTTGAGTATAGAAGCAAACTTGGTGTTTGGCTGATCAGAAGTTAATGACTGATTCACCTAGAGGATGCTGCTAAGGAATGCATTAGTAGCCACAGCTCATTTTTGCCTCTCTGGGAGGCTGAATTTAACCAGCAAGATGGAGAAAACAACACTGAATAGGAACACATGATTTTAAAATGCACTGAATAGAAGCACATATATGTAGAAGATGAAATACAACTCTTGGTTGTCAGGTTGTGAAACCCAGTTGTCAAATAGTCATCCAAGTCACCAAAAAAAATATACCAATTGATGTAAAACATTTTGATCTTTTTTAAGATAACATATATGTTTTACTTTACAGCTTCTCTTTTGAAAGGACTGAAACATGCAAACATTGTACTGCTTCATGACATCATTCACACCAAGGAGACCTTGACACTTGTATTTGAATATGTGGTGAGTAAAATATTAATGTTCTGTGTATGTTCCAGATTATATTGAATTCTATGGAAAACCTCACTTTACTGTCAGTGATCGATGGATCAGGTCAAAACAACCCTGTACTTTCTTTAGGAGGTTGGAAGCTATGTGAGATGATGCCTTATGATGGAGCGTGCTATAAGTAGAAGGCAGGCTGGACCAGAGTCAGAACTGGAGAAGTGGCTGCTAGGGCTCTGTAGGGACCTTCACGTTGGTTCTTTACTCTACTTCCTAGGTACAGTTTGTTTATTAGAACATTTTCTTTACAGATGTGGTATGGACAATTTAAAAATAAGTGAGGATAATGTAGGTAAAAGGAAAAAAATAAAATTCTTAAGAGGTGGATCCTTTATCAGAAGCATGTGACAAATTTAAATGGCTTTTGTTGTGACTGGCTTATGCGTGGTGTTTCTTTATAAGCAATGTAAGTAAAAAAAAAAAAAAAGTCTGACACGCAATTCAGAATTTTGGATATTTTTTTTTTGCCATGACTCATTATTTTAGCTACTAATTAAAACTTCAATTTACACAGTATACAGCATAACGATCTAATTGTGTTCAGAATATTACTTTGCAAAGTCTTGGGCCTGAACTCCTAATTAATCTTTTTAGTTTTCCTAAGACAAACATGTGGTATTTATGTAGAAGTACTTCAGCATTTATCTGTGGAATTATGCAATATAGTATCACAATCAACCTCCCAGTTTTCACAGATGGGTCCAAGAACATGTAATTTAAAAGAAACAAATGGCTTTTGAGAAGGTTGGCTTTTCAGTGTAATATCTGTTATTGTGTTGCAGTCAGTAAGGCTCTGCATTTATAAAGTACAGCAATTACTAGTTTGGTTTTTAAAATAGGAAATACTCTATTTGCTCTTAGCATGTCCCTACTTAAGACAGATGGATTTTTTTTGATTGTGTTTCCTGAGAGCATGCCTAAATTTTTACATGATAGTGCACTGAACTTCTTGTCTGGAGAATCCATTCAGCCTGTCTACTTACATAGAAATACTACATTTTAATAATGTGGGTATTCAGCGACAGGAGCCTGCAAAGCAGTTGCATGCATTACATATGTTTTACCTCAGGTACAGGGACATTATGCAAATCTAAATCTTTTTCTTATAATAAGTGATTCCTCTGCCTCTAATTTATAAACTGAATTAGCATAGGAAAAGCTTTCATATCTAATTTTATTTAACAGTCAGTATAGACTTATTTACAGAACTTTATGTGAATACAATTTGCATTTCTTTTTATCTTTGACTGCATTAATTGCATTCATTAGAAGTCATCGAGAAATGAGAATATGTTACTCCTGAAAATAGATGTTTTTGCCTGTTATCATAATGCCAAATTTCTGGATTTTTCATGCAGTAGTAATGTGTATAAATGCTTAAGTCCCAACCGTGCGTTATGTCATGTTGCCATCTTTCATTAACATGGACACACATTGAACCTCTTTCAGCAGTTATTTCTTTTGAATTCACTTGGGTCTTTGTTTTTTAAACATAGTGCTTTTGGGATCAACCCTCCTGGTGCTGCACCGTTTTTTTTTTTTTTTTTTTTCCCATCATGTTTGGTAGAAATTTAAACTGTGGCAGGATCTTGTTTAATAACAGTTTCCAGCAACTGATTCAAGTAGTACTTTATTATTATGCTATTTTGGCTGGTGAGCAGTGTCTGGAAAATTAGTGTTCAGGAAGAAAGGGAAGGATGTTTTGTTCTCTCTAACCAGCCTATGGAATATATCTTAATGACATTGTAGGTTACTCTATTCTTTGAGATGGCAGTGTTGCTTAAAAAAAGTCTGCTTTCATTGTTCTGTAACGTAAAGTTATGGGCCAATCAAATAGGTAATGCTCTCTGACAATGCTTCATGCTTGAGAATGTTCTAAATTGTGTGCACGATACAGTTCTAATACATGCTCACATATGGTTCTATAGTTGCATGTTTGCAATGATTTTTTTTTTTTTTTTTTTTTTTGGTTGGGGAGCTCTCAGTGTGTTATTTTTTGTCTCTTCGTATTCATATAAGGTTGCCCATTCAAATCTATAAATTTTGGCTGGTTAAATATTCAATCTAATGATGTAATTGATGTTAAAGAGCTCTATGTCTGTAATGACTTTTAAAACACCTGTACATGGCTTAGCTCAATAATATGAGTGATTTCTACCAAAATCAATAGAAATGCTCATGCAATTAAAATTACATAATGGTGAGCATTTTTGAAGGACTGTGTCTGAACAAGCCTAAAAGGATTTGAATTTGATTTACGTCATAAAGTTACATCACGGAACAGTTACACTATTGCCATTAATTACTATTGACCATTTCAATTGTAATCTTTTGATTGAGATGTCGTAATTAAATTAGAGATGAACAGTTAGTTATCCAAGAGTTCTCAGTAGTGGAAACTTTGGGTAGATAGTTTGGTGAATATTTCATTGGGAAATTAATACCGATGACACGTCTGAGGTTATCAGAGGTATTCAGTTTCAGCATTGACCCTGAAAGAGTAGAATGAAATTTCATTTCATGTAGCACCTTTCATAGGAAAGTGCATTACAGTAATAAGTTAAAAGCTTCGAGCAGAATATCCTGTGAAAGGAAACATGACAGTGATGCAATTTACTGGGTACCTCAAATTAGATTTTTTTTTTTTTTTTAATATGGAGGTCTGTTAGACAAGTAAACATGACAGAACTTTCTAACTTTAACCTTGGTAGTCACCCAAAGCAAGAAAATACAGTCTTTAAAAATCTGTGTGACAGTTGAAGAGCAGGAGAATTTCACTCTCCACATTCTAAACATTTTGGCATTAAATGGAAAGCTACCATTTTTGTGGAAGAAAATCAAGGGGGCTTGCCCCTTTTGAATGAAAGAACTTAATTGAAAATGGGTTAGTATATACAGAATCACAGAATCATCTAGATTGGAAGAGACCTCCAAGATCAGGGAGTCTAACCTCTGACCTAACACTACCCAGTCCTCCACTAAACCATATCACTAAGTGCTACATCTGTCTTTTAAAGACCTCCAGGGATGGTGACTCAACCACTTCCCTGGGCAGCCTATTCCAGTGCCTAACAACCCTTTTGGTAAAAAAGTTATTTCTAATATCCAGCCTAAACCTCCCCTGGTGCAACTTTTTTCCCTTACACCTCATTGGGTCACCAGGCACGTGGGAGAATAGACCAAACCCAACCTTGCTACAGTCTTCTTTAAGGTACCTGTAGAGTGCAATAAGGTCGCCCTTGAGCCTTCTTTTTTTCCAGGCTGAACAGTCCCAGCTCCCTCAGCCACTCTTCGTAAGACTTGTTCTCCAGACCCTTCACCAGCTTCGTTGCCTTTCTCTGGACTCGCTTGAGCACCTCGATGTCCTTCTTGTAGTGAGGGGCCCAAAACTGAACACAGTACTCAAGGTGCGGCCTCAGCAGAGCCGAGTACAGGAGGACAATCACTTCCCTAGCCCTGCTGGCCACGCTATTTCTTATGCAAGCCAGGATGCTGTTGGCCCTCCTGGTCACCTGAGCACACTGCTGGCTCATATTCAGCCGACTGTCAACCATCACTCCCAGGTCCTTCTCTGCCAGGCAGCTTTCCAACCACACATTTCCCAGCCTGTAGCTCTGCCTGGGGTTGTTGTGCCCCAGGTGCAGGACCTGGCACTTGGCCTTGTTGAACTTCATACCGCTGGCCTCAGCCCATCCATCCAGCCTCTCCAGATCCTCCTGCAGAGCCTTCCTACCCTCGAGCAGATCGACACACGCACCTAACTTGGTGTCTTCTGCAAACTTACTGAGGGTGCACTTGATCCCCTCATCCAGATCATCGATAAAGATATTGAAGAGAACTGGCCCTAGTACTGAGCCCTGGGGGACGCCACTAGTGACCGGCCTCCAACTGGATTTGACTCCATTCACCACAACTCTCTGGGCCTGGCTACCCAGCCAGTTTCTAACCCAACGAAGTGTGCGCCAGTCCAAGCCAAGAGCAGCCAGTTTCCTGAGGAGAATGCTGTGGGAAACGGTGTCAAAAGCCTTGCTGAAGTCAAGGTAGACCACATCTACAGCCTTTCCCTCATCCACCCAGCATGTTACTTTGTCACAGAAGGAGATCAGGTTAGTCAAGCAGGACCTGCCCTTCATAAACCCATGCTGACTGGGCCTGATCGCCTGCTTGCCCTGCAAGTGCTGCGTGATGACACTCAAGATAATCTGTTCCATGAGCTTCCCTGGCACTGAGGTCAAACTATCAGGCCTATAGTTTCCTGGGTCTACCTTCCGGCCCTTCTTGTAGATGGGCGTCATGTTTGCTAGCCGCCAGTCGACTGGGACCTCCCCCGATAGCCAGGACTTCTGATAAATGACAGAAAGCGGCTTGGCCAGTTCTCCTGCCAGTTCTCTCAGTACCCTTGGGTGGATCCCATCCGGCCCTACTGACTTGCATACATCTAAGTGCTGTAGCAGGTTGCCAATCATTTACTCGTGGATTGTGAGGGCCACAATATACAGGGGACCATATATTTTTTTGTATGCTTTGGTAACTCTTACATCAGCTATATGGGATTATTGTTGGTCATTCAACTGTACTGAAAAGGAAGATGGAACTCTTAATTTTGTCACTGGATGGAAGCCATTGCTTATCATGTATGAATGCTAGAGAAAATGGTTTTTGTGTAATTAGTTGTAGCAGTATACACTAAACAGGACCTGAAAACAAAAGATGAAATTTTGAAAAGTTTTGCGTATGGTGTCTGAGACAGTACTGGCTTCCAAATGAAAAAGATCAGTTCAGCTTCACAGTGCTCTGGAAGAGTATGGCTGTCCATGTAAGTTTATTTCCCCTCCTCTCCAAGGTCTGGTTAGGCATTACTGTATGTCACCTGGTGGATATGCCAGCTATAGTACTGATGTGCCAACCTTGCCAAAGGAAATTATGAATTTTACAGGTGAGATCTCAGACATTTTAACAGTCATCTTTAAAGAACATCTGTTTCTTTTAAAATTGTCATTAGCCGCTATCATTTGTTTCTTCATTTTTTAAATCATTATGTAAAAGGAAGACAATTGTATTTGTAACCACTCAATTCCTGAACGGCAATCCTAACCAATACATATTACAACTGACTCATTAGAATGATAATGAAGTTTTTAGTGTTATGTATAATTACATAAGTATATTATTTTCAAGAAAAGAACTGGTAACTTGTCCTATTCGTGGCATACAAAAGTGAGCTTGTGTAGTTACATTGTGCTTTCAATATTTATGAACTAGGTTTGAAAAAAGAACAGACACATTTATAATTGGAAGTATGAGTAATAAGTACTATTATTTCTGCCTCAACAATACCAAAAAAAAAACAATGCAGAACAACAAAAAAACAAACCAGATTAATCTAATAGTATAATTTAAAACCAAGCATTTTCAATTACCTTGCCTGTTTTAATCTTTATGTATGTTTTTCCCTTTTAAAAATTACTTTTTATTAAAGAGGAAAACCTAATTCTCCTTGCTTGATTACAGCAACTAAAATAACTTGTTATACAATGAGTTGGCTTAATAAAGTGCACTACTTACATTTTTATCCCATTTCCTGCAAGAAAAAAAAAAAAAAAAAAAGTAGCTGCAAGTTTCTTATTTTCATGCTGATTGGAAATTCAGATGTATATTATTTTGTGGAATTAAGAGTCGCGGAGCTGAAGATCCAAAACCTGAGATTTTGAGCCCAACATTGGACATATTAGAAAAGTACTGTGCAAGAAAATGATCAACACTCATTAGCTAAAAGGATCAATTTTTTTTTTTTTTCAGTGATTTTTTTTTTTTTAACATTGGTAATGATTTGGATCAAACTGTATTACTGGTTTCCTGTTTATTTTATTAGGGGAAATGTATAGAAATTGAAGGTGAGATGGAATTGGTGGCACGTGAAAATAGTGTTGTTTTAAATGGAAGAGAGAGCATGGAAAACCTGTAAAGTCCCAGAGCAGCTCTACTTTTCGCTGAGTTACCTTATATTGATGTGACTGAAATGATGGGGCCATTTTCTTCCCTGTTGATGTGAAAGTGCTTGTCAAACCAGGGGTGGCTGGGAGGACACCCTGCTTGCAGTCCACTTTCGTTGTCCACCTCTGGGAAGGAGCAGAGTCTTTGAGGGCTCCCAGGCACAGGAACAATGAAGAAGGTGGCTTCCATGTGCCTTGACCAAAGAAGGAGCCATTCTTCTGTTGTTGTAAACCCTGCCTGTCAAAAATGCAATGGAAAAAGGCTGAGAGGGAGCAAAGAAAAAGGAAAACCTGTACTATTAAGAACAGGCATTAAGGGAATACTGCTCCTGGGAAACCTTTTTTTTTTTTTTTTTTTTTTTTCCCTCAAATATTAATGAACATATTGGAGGTGGGAGCTGCTACTGTCCAAGTATAGGTTGGAGATGCAAAGACAGCTTCAGGAGGCAGAGATTCAGAAGGGATTTCAGAAGGAAATTGCTTGGTGCTTTGGTGAGGGGTAAAGCCTGTGCCAGATGCTGGAATCAGCAGGAAAGAAGGAATGAAAAAATGTATTTTTAAAGCTCATCAACTCCTGCTAGGTGAAGAAGGCCTAGTGAGAGATCTGCACAGTCCTAGTGGGATGAGGAAGGATTTCAAACTCAGTTTGCCTCATCGTCCTGACTTCGAAGGTCTCACAAAGTATGTGTGGACTTCATATGAAGAGTACCTTCTTGTGAGTACATACTTATGGATAGATAAGATTAATCAGGACTACCAATCCAACAGATGGATTGTTTATCTGTTGTTTGTGGCTGTGTATCTGTTGTTTGTACAATTTACTAATTGTTTGTATAATTTACTAATGTTTCATATAACCTTACCAAATATTGTATGGCACTGTGGTTTCCATCATTTAATATTTAACACCTATTATTTCTTCTTCTTTTGATTAAGTATTAATAAATGTATTCAATGTAGAGTTTTCTTTTAAAAACAAACAAACAAAAACCACAACAAAAGTCAAAGCATAAAAAATATCCAAAGATGAGCAGGCAGATGAAACACTAGAAAACAAGTACGATATTCTATGTACTGAGAAATCTCTAAGTTTTCTAAGTTAGAGATGAAAATATAGAGCATCATTACATTACAGTCCATCAAAAACACACACACACAGTAAAACGCATATGCCAGTGCTAATACTCTACTCAAAACAGGTAAGGCCACCAGCCAAAGTGTTATATTTGTACAAACAAGGAAAATATAAATCATCTGGAAAGCTGAGGGGGAAGAATAACAGGAAAGAGCAACCATCCAGAATAAATGGCTTCTGAGGAAAAGTCAGAAGAAGTAGGGCTGTTTATAATGGGAAAAAAAAAAAAAAAAAAGATGGTTGCAAACCATTAAATAGATCATAGAGAAAGACATTGACCTATTTATTTTCATGTCAATAGTAAAGAGAATAAAAGGTCTCCTCCAATGTGAGCCATTCTAAAAAAGAAAAGGACCTGAAATTGCGGTAAGGAAGATTGAGATTCAACTGTTAACCTCTTTAATGTTAAGTATCATAAAGCACTGAAGATAGTACTATGCAGTGATGGTTTCTCTACTACTAGCATTCTTTAACAACATTTTAGACAAATAAGCAGCAGAATGTTATCATTGAGAGTAGATTTTTATTGAGGCAAGTTGATTTTTTTGAGATCCTTTTTATTTGTATCTTTCTGTATTCTTTATTTTCATCACTTAAACATGTCTACTCATAGCTGATCAGGGAAATGCATACATTTCTAAGAAAAAATGCATTTCTTCAGAAGAACTGAAGAAAAAATATTTGGTGAATATTGGTTTATTTCCATGGTTTAAACAAAAGTAAAAAAAAAAAAAAAAAAGATCCTATTTTTAGAATTTTGGGTTAATTGGTTACTTCTATGTTATGGACTTCTGCTCAGCTCTACAAAAAATAATATTCTGGCTGCATCCCACACATTCCTCATCTTTTAATTTCAGTAATAAACTGGCATTGTCCAATTCCCTCTGAGGTAAAACCTGACTGTTACAACTCCTCCTAGAGACCGTCCAATCTAATTACACTTTTTTCTCTGTCTCTTTAATAATGTGGGTTGTAGCTGCACTTTAATTTCTCTTACAGTGAGATGGTCTGATTCACTTGGTGCAGATTGGGGGAAAAAAACAAAAACAAAACAAAACAAAAAAACTGTATGTTTGGAGGGTGATTATCATAACTCTAAATCTTAAAAATTGATTTTTCTTCCTGAGGTAGCAGTATGCATCTTCATACTTTTTTATTCATATTGATAGAAAATAAATCTAAGAAAATTTTAAGAATGGAAACCTGGTGTAAGCAATTCTGGCAAAATAATTATAAAATAATTTCCTGGGAATCAAGAATCAAGCTAGAGAAATAAACAGAGTCAACAACTGAAAGTAAAAACAGGCCTAATTGTTTCTTCTTGTTTTACTGCTGTGAGTAAAGAGGGTATTATCCATGGAAACATAATTTTTTCTTTTGCATGCCTTAGTCTGAACTGCAAATTTTCCTATAAAATTCTTAACTAATTTTTTCTTGATCATATATGGATAGTTGGGACTAGGAGGCATGGCAGAAAATAAGACACTCAACCAATGTAAAGAAAGGTCTGCCTTAGATACTGAAGTTTTTAATGAAAGTGTTTGGACTGCTTTTTTCCTGCCCCGAAGATAGTAGTTTCTTTGCAGCACAGCACATATGAATAGAAAAGACTCTTGAGGCAGCCTGGCTTGTGTTGGAAAGTCTATACTGTGCAGGGCTAGTATTGAGACTATACCGGAGTGGATACTTTACACACTGTGTCTATGTGTGGCTTGTCAGCCTCCCTGCCATGTGTTTGTGGTCGACTTATGTGGTCCTGGAGTGACTTCTGTCCCCACAAGATTAGGGGTACCTGCCATATTCTAAGTAGAAACTTGATGTAACTTACAAAATGATTTCTTTTTTAAAAAAATAATTGTAAATGTGGATTTAGTAGACATAAGGGTTATAGGTCAGTGTTTTGAAAACCTAATGATTTAGCAAATTAAAGAACAAATGCACATATAGATATGTGTATGCATATGTATTACAGGTTGTTCATTCCATAAAAAGTACCCGAACCTGTTGACCTCAGGGACTGTAAGTCCATCACAGTTTACACAAGCTGATGGTCTCCTGCTAGATTTTGGTCATACTAAACAAATTTCTATGTGTTTTTGAGATGTGATTTTTTTATTATTATTTTTTTTGTTACAATAATCATGCTCAATTAACTGTGTTTGCAGTCCTTTTAACATTATTTTTGTAGAAAGAAGAGTTGATACAATTATTGAGGTGGCCAGAGAATAAGGAAAGGACATCTATAGAAAACTGGAATTTTCTGAAGACTTTGCAATTTGTTCACCAGCACTTTGTACAGTGCTGTGTCCTACCTATCCTACTCTCAGACCAGTTTGTTCTCTGTGCAGTGAGAGAACTTTGTACAGAGACTTTGTATCAGTAAATATATACTATCTAATACCACCCCAAAATCAGAAAACTCTGCATTCCCTTTTTGCTCAGGATTTTCAGGTGGGTTTTTTGTAATATACCATGTACTCCCCAGTCTCACGGCCTCCTTTTCTGTATAGTATTGTTCATGTATTTTGAAGTATATTTGTCT
The DNA here is from genome assembly GCF_011077185.1 of Oxyura jamaicensis. Taxonomy (NCBI): domain Eukaryota; kingdom Metazoa; phylum Chordata; class Aves; order Anseriformes; family Anatidae; genus Oxyura; species Oxyura jamaicensis. The sequence goes on from NC_048894.1 coordinate 23,811,918, forward strand.
TGTTGACAGAGTGAGAGAGTTCCAAGTCACCAGAAACATCTGTTAGCAAAATTGTTTTCATTAAAGGTGTCTTTTTTTTTTTTTTTTTCTTTTTTTCTTTAATCTCTAGTATATATCTTTCCCCTGCTGCTCAGCCCAGCTGCTGCTGTTGCCTTCTGCTGATTTTCTGAAAGTTGCTCAGAGATGACTTGTAGGGTATTTTTTGTTAGCAAGGCTAACACTTTGTTTTCTCAGATGGGGAAAAACTGAAAGTAGAAAAAAGTAGAAAGTCATAGAAATGCTTGAAAATGAAGGTCAGTGACACTTTTGAAAACACCAAAAGCATTGAACTGTTGTGCAGTAATCTGCAAGCTGCTTTGGCTAGAGGATACATTCAATTTAAATAGAATTAACTTCTCTTTGTTATTCTGTCACTTCAAATATTACCACTGCCTGTGCTTTTATTGGTAAATTGTATTATCAGTTTAAGAATTTGTTGGTGACAAAAGGGACAGTATTTTAGTCAGTAAAACTGCTAGGGCATAAATAATGTGTGCTCTCCTTTTCACAGAGAAGAATGGCTTGCAACAGTCTTGCTGCCTGAGTGAAACAATACAATCTGTCTGCTCTGTGATGTCATTGCCAGAAGCCAAATAGTGTAGTTTTTGTTTTAATGGCAGGGTCCTTTCACATTGCTGGTTTTACATGATGGGAATGTGGTTGGAAATGCTTCCTGTTCCGTTCACAAGCCCCGGGCTCTCCATGCATTTCAGCTTCAAAAATGACAGCTGAAACCAATTAGGCAGAATTATGGGACAGCGAAGTCACATGTAGATTTATCATCACTGAGGATGAGGAGGGAAAGGGAATGTATTGCATGGGAAGTAGAAATGGCTAATTTAATTAGAAGAGAATGATGGCCACATTATTATGGAAAAGGGCTGGCGAAGTAGAGCTTATTTCATGTCATTGGCCGTGCCTTTAAAAGGAATCGTCTTGCCCTTTGTCTGAAAATATTTTATGTTGGCTAGCAGAGTCTCAGATTTCTGAACAAGATAGTTGAACAAAATATTTGACGTTCAAGCATGAGCATATCTGAGGACATTCATAGCTTGTGGTTTACTCATCTATTCATAATTCAAATTCTTTCTTCAAGGGGAGGAGGGAGGAGTCTGTATTGTCAGCATTCGTCTCATTCTTTTTTCCTGTTTGCATACTCTCTTTCTTCCAGAAGTAGATTGCAATGTATGTAAACCTCGGTTCAGCTGTATAAATATCAGCCTGGTTTCTTTTCCTGTCAGCAGATGACCATACACAATATGCTCACAAACACACATACATGTGTCTGCTAATATAAACCAGTCTTACTGAATAGAAGTGACCTTCATACACTTACACACTGCCACAAATTTAAAAAAAAACAAATCCATTTTTTTCCATGTGAACCCAAAGACAATATTTCATAAGGTAAACGTAATGTAATAATATTTCATAAATAAAAATACTTCATAAGGTAAACTTTTTGTGGTATTCTTATGGTAGTTCGTGGTATGGGGAAGTGATGAACTTCACAGAAAGAGTCTGAGGACATGTACATGTTCTGTTTTAAATAGCACTGTGTGTTTTTTTTCTTATTCCTTGACCCAAGCTTGATTTTAATTGGCCCTTTTATAGCTTTTTTTTTTTTTTTTTTTTTTTTTTCTTGTGCACACAGGATTTGAGATACTTATCTCCATCATAGGGAGGAAAATATTTGAAACTTACTGAAGTTGGAGTGGATCAAAAATGGACATTCTCTTATGTACTTCTACATACAGTTTAGAAACAGGAGAAGGGTAGAAATAACCGTAGTGTGAGTTTTCTCTTCCCTGTCCTAGGAGGCCTTGTGCAGTGTCTGTCCTAACCAGGAATCATGTTGTTCAGGGAGGGTCAAGGCACTTGCAGAGGTTTCCTAGTGGAGGTCTAGTTACTTGAGATGGGCACTGAGGAATGGGTTTGTGTTTTATCTTGCTGAGAGAAGGCAGCACAAAGGCTTGACAGAGCCTTCTCAGGAACATGGAGCTGTATGTGCCAGAACCTCAAATTCAAGTCACAACCCTGGAGCAATGATCTTCTGGTATGATTTAGCAAAATACAACTCTTTGAAGTAATAAAAAGCCAATGTGTGCTGTGGGTGGCATTTAGCTAAGATTTTGAAAATTTCCCCAAATTTGGTGACGTGATAGGCCTCAGAAAAATTGTCATTTGCACTTAAGACCTGTGTCTGAAAACTCCCTCTCTCCTCACAAAGACAGCTTTCACAACTCTTAATAATGTAGATTACATCCACAGAGCAAGTGAATTTGCTTCTGGAGAAGGCAGTAGTGGGAGGAGAGATCAATTTTTTTACTTGAAGCATAACATTTTGCACAAAATATTGTTGTGTTAGTGATGTGGCAAAGTTCTTAAAAATTAGTGGGTGCCAAAGTAAACGTTGCATGTGCAATCTCCTTTTGCCATCCTTGTGGAATAGCCTGTTGTGCAGATCTGCAGAGGACTGTGTAGTGAAGTCATGGCCTGGTGTTTATTGCACTTTTCTCTCTCTCTTTTTTTTTTTTTTTTTTTTTTTTTTTTTGTGGATGTCACGGTAGAAATTGTCATCATAACCACCGTTTTATGATGTTGTCACAAGTAGTCTGCATCATAGGTGACTGACTTCTGCTATTCCATATGAGATTCTGTCTCCCTTGAAAAGCGTTTTATCCTCACACCTGTAACTGATGTCAGTCAAAACACGGAAGGCCAAATACTCAGAAAAGTCGAAACCAAAGTGCTTTATATTGAGTTCCCCAAATCAGTGTTACTTAGGGCTCTTTTCCCTTTGCTTTAGTTCCATACCTGATAAAAAGGAGTAATGCCACAGCTCCCCTGAATTGCGCTCAAAGTCTATTGCTCTCAAATACTCTATTCACATGCTTCACATTTTTGTGAAGCATGTGAATAGAGTAGCAATAAACAGGGCAGGAAAGCCTGTGAGATTAATACTTCTGCCTTCAAAGTAATAAATAAGCCAGAGACTTCAAACTGTGTGAGAAAGGAAGGGGGAAAAAAGGAAAATCAACAACACAAAAACAGAACAGCTGTTCTGTAATCAAGTACTCCTATTCTGTTCAGTGAGTATGTCTTATCTGGCAAGGGAAAGAAGTTATGTGATCACATCAGGCATTTGTAAAGTTATCATAATGTACATTCATTGAGCAAATAAACTAAAGGTTGGATAAACACCATTAATCATGGAGTTTTCTAGCTTTTGAGTTCTTCATTGTGAAAACTTGATTTATCTCTATTTAATATTTTTGTGTAGCAGTAATAAACAGCTGACTGCTAACACACTATTGGTACATATACCTGGATAAATTAGTGGAGTTTTAAGAACAAGAATGAAGGTGATTCTGAATTTATCTAAAATATCAAATAATCTGTCAGCGTGGAATTACTTGTGGTGATTTATCTGTCTTGGGGATTAACAGTACAGCTGATAGAGTTGTTAAAAGCTAGCTTGAAGCAGAATTGGTCTAGCCAGGTCCACCTGGGATGAAGTGTCTCAATGTCTAGATGTGTGAGACAGGTATTTGCAATTACTTGGAAATCTCTGCACTGTGCTTCTGCTGTATCCTGTTTCCCTGTAAGGTGTCTTCACCTCTGAGACACTGGAAAAAGAACTGTAGAAGGTGTGTTGGTTCATTTATTTTTTGTTTTTCTAGCTTGTTTCAGCATTGTTTTATGTTAGGACTGATATGTAGTTGAATATTGAGTTTTCCTTCAGGGTGTGTGTTTTACTAGACCAAGGTGCTAAGCACAGCAAAGCCCTGGTGTCAGGGTGTGTCCTGCAGCTACTGTTCCACTTGGGAGAACATGGGGCCTTCTACCTTGAAATACAGTGTGAAAGGATAAGACTTTATTCATCTATATGGGACCATAGACATTCATAGAATATTGTTAGAAGACTACTTTTGTCCAGTTTTCTCTGTTTCCTTTTCTAACGCTTTCCTGAAACTTGCATTCATGTCAGTGTTTTCAGTGTCGCTTGAACACACAAGCACTGGAGCGGACACTTGCCCGCCAAAAGGGAAAAAGGTTTTAGAAATAGCTGTCTGTGCAGTGCTGTCAGCTTTCCTGGCTATACTAATACATAATTCAATGTGCATTGAGCCCCTACCTTGGGAAAAGAATAGCAGCTGATGCTGCCTTTGCTTTCCTCTACCTATTTTTTTTTTTTAAAGTCAGGAAAAATGTTTTATAGTTTTATGAGTTGCTTTCCCATTTCATACCATAGTGTTCAATTGCTTTTGTGAACAAGTTTCTAGCTTAGTTTTAGGAGGGGAAATTCTTGTAAAAATTGAACAGAAAACACTTTGTATTTCTGTTTACTTTCTGTCTGAAGATTTGGTAGAGGCTTCTCTGTGTATGTAGCTTGTGTGAGGGAGAAAAAATAAATGCCAAAAGACTGCTGCAACTGCTGCACAATTGACTTTGTTAGTTTTTAAGGATTCTGTAGAAGCTGGTGCTTACATGAAATTTTTGGTACATACAGGCAATCAGTTTTTGTGGGAGAGAACTACTGGTGAAGGTTATAGCAGGCTACCAGTTGAGCAGGTCCTTGGTTTAGGAAGAAGTAGTGAATGATACATGATACAAACGTGATCATGATTGACGTTCATGTATGGAGGAAAACCATTCAAATAACTGTAACATAAGGGGAAGAAAATGGTTTTATCCTCACAGATCATTACAAATCTCATAGAAATAAAAAGATACTTTTATTGCTGTTATTCGTGATGTGGCTGAAAATGGAGGTCTGAGAAAGCTATTGGTGAATAGGAAGGGGCAGCTAGTGGGCAGATGCTGGTAGTTCAGAGATGGGACCTTTAGAAGTAGCACTGGGTTTGTCTTCTTCTGGTCTGGTTTCTGTCAGCCGACTAGTTGCAAACTGTAGAAATCAAGAGAAGGTGAAGGAGGCAGTAGGTTTCCCAATGAACAGGTTATGTTATGCTGACCTGCAGGGAAATGATGGTCCTCCTTCAGCCAACCCAAATCAGTGAGCATGCATTGCTGGGGAGCATGTGATAGGAATAGTACAGAGGTTGCCCTGTTCTCCCTGTCTGGGCTTCTAAAGCAGAAATTCAGACCTTTTCTTTCTTTATTACTCCATTCACTAATATCATAGCATCGGTTATGAACTGAAGTATTACTTACTGTAGCTTGTGTTTTGGAAGCAGCTCTGTTCTGCAGTACTTTGTGTGGTATATCCATTTGAGCGTGAGATTCACACAATTCATTCTGGGACCCAAGCAATGTCCTGCAGTGGAAACACTTGAAGCCATGCAAGAACTTCTGAAAAAACAGGCTAGTGCACAACGTAGTCAATTAGTGCATCTTAATCATTACAATGTTTATTCTAAACATGCAGTGTGTTTTCATAGTTTAAGACTTCAGGAGAGTAGAAGGTGATACACAATAGTTGTGGTCAGCATTGATCTTGCATCTTAGCAGATATAAACTTCCCAGTGTAACCATACAATACTTCTCCAAGAGAGCACTAGAATGGTTCTTGGACTCAGAAATTCTGCACAGAGAAACCGCTTTGGTATGCCAAAGGCAGCTTTTCTGCAAAACTCTCACCTTGAAAACTGCTGATATTTTGTCAGTCTGTTTTATATGTGAGGCAGGCATCGCCAAGTAGCTTTTCAAGGAATGCTGGATGATTTTTGCCAGATGTGTTCTGAAAACAGATGTGGAAGGCAGAGTCAGTCTCAGTTTTTGGTGGTTAATCCAGTGCATATTTTTGCCTTGTTTATTCTGAATATAATTCCAGAAGCTGAGTTGTGCAAACAAATCACAGAAGCAAAATGCCACTTCACTGGCAGTGTGCTGCTGACTTGTAGGAAAGTGAAGAAGTACGAGAGAAGAATTTAGAGAAAATAGTGATTCCACAGTAAAAATAAAAAATGCTTAATAGGAATTAATAAGTATTATAACAGTGAATAACATTAATCTATGCATCTCAAGTCTACTTATTTTCTGAAAAGATTTTATGGTATATTTGCAGTGAATGTATGCAACTATCAAGGGAAAATGTAAATGTTTGAGTCTTCAGTGAGGCTGTTTGCTAAAGTATCTGTAATTAATAGCTGTACATGTGCATAATATGTGCTTCTTTTTGAGCTGAAAAGTATCATTGAGTAATCTGATATGCAGTGTCTTTGACATTTATTTTCTAACCATTAAACCATCTTAATCTAGAATCACCATAAACTTATATTTTAAAATGCAACATTTTATTGTGAATAATATGAGTAACATTTGAGGTTCTCCCCTAGTTTCTTCCTCTTCCACCCATATGTTACCTGTATGGCATTGATGGTGATATGGTCCTTACAAGCTGTAAAATGATACTGAAACTCTAAAGAAATTAAATAGTTAATATATAATACTAAAGAAATATACTAGTTATATTTCTTTATAATAGAAATATAATAGAAATAGAATATAGAATATAATAATAGAATAATAGAATATAATAGTAATAGAAAAATACTAGTTAATATATAATACTAAAGAAATTAAATAGTTAATTTATTATATACAGAACATTGGAAACAAACAAATTTAATTTGCATTTGGTGAATATTTGTATCAGTCAAGATTGTTTTAAGAAAAAAAAAGGAGCCTAAAGGTAAGTGGAGGGGCAGGAGGGAAATCTTATTTTCCATTTGTTCTTTCCATTCTTAAGTAGGAGGATATTTATTATTGTAGTCTTACAGATATTAATACACATTTTTCCATCTGACTTTCTTTTAGCACACTGATTTATGTCAGTACATGGACAAACACCCCGGAGGGCTTCATCCAGAAAATGTGAAGGTAAGAGTCAAAAAGCACACACATTCAAGGCATGCACAGTAATGATGAATGTACAGAAAAAGTCCAATCAGTGGTTTTATTGAAGCTGATCATTAACTAAAGTGAAAATGATCAGCATATGAAGTACTTTTAATATTTTTTCTTTAAAAAATAAAAATATTTGAATGTTCCTATCAAAAGAACTTGTGAAGTCTTTAAAACTGATTCCAAGCCAGAAGGATAGTGTTACAATATTGGTAACCCCTCTCCTCCATTCAAACATTTGCTCTTAAGACAAACAGTACTGTTTTAAAGCACCTGAGAAAACATATTTTAGGCTGTCAGTACTAGATCTTCAGTGAGGTAAGTCATTGTAGGTTCATGGAGTTTGAGGGAACTATTGTGAGTTATATTAGGTAAATGCACTTCTTTTTACATGAACATATAAAATCTTTTCACCTCCCTGATTTTGACCAGGTATTTTCATAGCTGATCTCACAGTTTTTCCATTTTTCTTCTGTTCTAAGGTAGATATTAAGAATCATTGTGCAGGAAGGGGGCCGTTATTAGAAGGATTTAATGAATAAATAGATAGGTAGAGACTTGATCCAGTTACTTACTGTCAATTAAGCCAAATTATTTTAGCATAAAAAGGAAGCCAGTCAGACATACAGAGTGTGTCTTCTGTATAGATCACACAGATGATATTTGTTACACTTGTCTTGCACTTTGACATCATTCCCTTTGTTGTTCTACTTTGGAAGTGCTTAAATCTTCACTTGTTATACTGAGAATTTTATTCCAGTATTTAGTTTCCTGAACACAGAAATTGAGAAATTCATGGAAAAATAAATATATTTTCCCTGGAAAACTCAAAATGCCTGTTTAGTATAAGAAAACAAAATATTTTAAATTAGATTTTTTTTTTTCAATATTTCATCATTGTTGTACATCAATTAGTTGTATAACATTGATTAATTTTCTGTGCTCATTCATTGAAAAATGACATTCAGTATATTAAATTAAACAAGAATAACTGCCATCAAAAAATAAAAGGTTTGATTCCTCCTTATTCCTCCATGTTTGGCCAAGCTAAAAAAAAAAAAAAGAGTTATTTTTGAAAACAGATGATGTGTATGCTGCAAGTTAACATCCTTGTAATGTACGACTGTTGCTTGAACATTTTGGTAGTGTGGACAGGAAAAACTCACGGGTGTCCTCCCGGTTCCTCTATGAGTGCAGGACTTGGACACACGGCAGTGGGTGAGGTGGGAACTACTTTTCCATCACTAGAGCTTCCGAGCTTTCTTCGCTGCTCAGTTTCATAACTTTAGTTTCATGTGCTGAATATGCTTGTTAAAACACTAGCTCTGTGTTTCATTTCCCTACGTAGAAACAGCTCTGTACATTCAGCTCTGAGAGGTTTGGGATAAGCTAAGATTAGTTTTGAAAGTCCTTTGTGCTGTTTCACACTCAAAGGAATGCTCCAAGGCTGCAGCACTGTATAACTTAAGATGTAATATGCAGTAGACGTTGTAGCTGTAATTGTTCCCCAGTGAGAGGACATCGTAATTCACATAACTACTTTTTCTTGACAATATCAGGGCCCAGTGAGCTTGTCTTTGAGGAGGATAGGCCTACACGGGTAATTGGGCTTGCTAATGCATCGCTCCCCTAAATCCTGAGTTACCTGTCTTCTAAAGCAGATTTATTGCAGAAACCATATATATTAGTGGAGGCAGAAGGAAGATTTAGCAGGAAAGCTTTGCTGCTAAGCTGGCTAGCTGCTCTACAGGCGCTGCTGAATGGGGAGGGGACTGCAGCAGCAGCTTTTCCCTTTCCAAGCTTGCTGCAGCTGTCTTTACAATCCAAGAGCAGTGTTCAGCAACACTTCTGAAGTTAATGGGCATGTTAGAAATATTCCTCCAAGTAGCCAAGCGTAGAGTCTGATGTACTGCTAGTTCATTTTTTTAATGGCCAGTTGTATTATTAATAAAAAGGAAACTTGTATTAAAGGGGGAAAACATGGGGAAGTGGAAGGAGATGACTCTGCCCTTCTGCAACAAGTGTCCCATTGGGGAAATAAAATTACCATTTTCTGTTAAATAATATTAATGAAAATCAATTGTATATTAGTAGTATCTCTTACCAGGCCAGCAACCAAAGCTAGCTTTAATTTCTAACAGTAATTACTAAAACCTAATGTGGTGTTTGGAGCTCCTACCAATATAAAACTGAATCAATCTGTCTGGGATTTTCAGTGAAATCTTTATCTGCTCTCAAGCTCTGTGTCAAAAATATCTGTTCAGCCAAACACAAGGTTTTCTTCAACTAGGGGGACAGGCTGTGCAGAAAGGAAGGAAGGAACCCAGTCACAAACACTAACAACTCCCAGATCTCAGCAAGCATGCCAATTAAAAGTTTGCATCTCTCTTGTCTTGCAGAAGAGATATGATGGTTACTGCATAATATCTTAACGCTTTGTTGCACTGTACTCAATTTGTTAACGTGCGTAATCACAGTTCTGAGGCTTTGTCACCTATTTTGGTTCTTGCTTCTGGACACAGTTGTCTATCTGGAGCTCTAGTTGATATTTAAGGGTTGAACTGAGCCATGCTAATTAGCCTTCTCTCCCTGCCAGACCCTCCTTGCTAGAGGTCCTTCAGGAATTTCAGTTTCAGAATTGTAGACAGTGTTTGTTCAGAATCACTGGTTATGTGATCCACAGATCCATTTTTTAAAACTTCCAGTTGAGCAATTAAGTTCCAGTGGCAACAAATTTGTCTCAGCTCTCTGGGGCTAACCTGTGGGATTAAGCCATTGATGCTCTCACAGTGTGACCAAAGGCCCCCTGCCTTTTAATTTTGTTCTTGATGAAACTGCAGATTACTGATGGATATTCCTTTCCTTTCTGTCTTGTTGCAAGCTATTTTAAACACAAAACCAGGTAATGTTTCTTTTTCCAAAGAATGTTGTACATTATTTCCTGTAAAACTGTACTTTTGCAGAAGCAAAGCCATTATTTGCTTATGTTTTGGTTTCTACGGCGCATGTTCATCCTAATTATATTTCTGAATTTTCTCCATATTTACAAGATAAAGACAACACTGTTCCCTCAGGCTTACTTTAAGATGAGGAACTGTAAATAGAATAAAAATCCAAATTACTTTGATGGACACACATACTGCTGTCCCCTTGGGTCTTGTGTTTGACATTGCCTTTCTTTGTGATAGGCTTCAGATAAGCTATTTGCTGTCACTTAAATATTTTAAATAAAGAATAAGCAGAATATTACAAGTATTTGGAAATATAGAGAACATCTTAATTTGCAGTTGTACGAGTCTTGGGACAGTATGTTTAAGCAATCAAAAATACTGTTTTTTAACTTATTAGGCTTAGCTTTTTTAGTGGGGTGTATATATTCACTCTGGTCCAAACTGAAATCAGTACTGCAGGCTTCCTCTCCTACGACTCATGCCTCTTGGACCCTTGAAATATCTGGGTTGCTTCCTATAGCAGAAACTCAAGTGGTCACAGCAGCAAACTGACTCTGGCAGTTATTTTTCATGATGATCTTCATTCTGATTTGTGCATCTTTCTGTCTGGTACAGGGCCACGTCCCCTGGCTCTCCTGAGACATTGTTTGCAGCTCTCTATAAATGGCTCTTGTTTTGTAAACTTATAGTTTAATTTTTAAATACTTTTTTTTTCTACACTTGAGCACATCCTGTGAAAATGTATCACACTGCTAAAACTGTTCTTTTTTTTTTTTTTTGAACCTTTGAAATAATAGCAATAATAGCTGTATCTTTTACTTCATATTATAGCACTCCTAGTTGCATTTTATTTTTATCTGCACATAAGATCATTCTTTCATTTTGATGTGTTTGTTTTGTAGTTGAGTCAATTTTCTGTAACTCCTGTCATTGGTGAACAAGTGCAGTGCAGGCTCGCATCTGTCATGCCTGCATTGCCTGTTTGCATTCCTGCCTCAAAAATAAATATATTCATGAAAGCTGTTTTCCTTTTTAATTAGTGATGCTGCATTGAAATAGCTGCAGACTTTTGGGAAAAGCATCCGTAGATTTTTCTCTCTGGCTTTCTTTCTCTACTGGCAGCTTTAGAGGTAATATTACTTTTATGAGCATTTGACTTCAAGAAAATATCTTTGACAAAATAAAAAGACACTTGCCCCTGACCCACCATTCCGCAATCTGTGCAACACCAGACTGAGTGACAATGTGGATGTCAACCAGACAAAAACTGTTTCTGTCTCTTAAAATCACTCACTAAATCTTTTACTTCAGGCAACTTGGAAGGCTCCTATCATCTACTGTGGCCAGAGGGAGAAGGAACTTCTAGTTTGTTCTTCTTCCATCTAATATTGCTGCTCTGATTTGTTCTTCTCCCTGGACACCTTTTCTTTTCTCAGGGCCAAAAAGCAATAAGGAGAAATATGCAGGCCCTGCTGATGAACTTTGCATGCAGGAAACAGGAATATTTAGCCTTCTCCCAGGAGCTCTTACCCATTTAAATTCTGAGCCTTCCTTGTTCCTAGGAAGAAAGATACAGCAGTCTTCCATGTACAATTTATGGACATGTTTTGAAGCAAAACCTGAACCAGCCAAGCCCTATCTCCACCCACAACCTTCAGAAGTGTGTTTTACACTTGTCTTTACTCACTATAAGACTGAAGGTCTGAGGCAGAGAAAATAACTCACTTTAAAGGTGGCATGTGATATCTGTGGCAAAGTATGGGTAATGAATTTCCAATGACAGTGCTGTAATCTCTGGTACAAATACACTTAAAATGCAGAAAGAAAGAAAGAAAAAAAAAACACAACCAGTTTCAGTCTTAAAACTTTTCCAAAAGCAGATTAAAAGAAAAATAATTAATAGACATTATTGGAACATAATGGGGTGCTATAACATTTTTCTGTGCTAAGTGCTCAAAAAGAGATCAGTCAACTTTTTAGTGCTCTGAGTTAACAAAAATGAACAAAAGCCCTGAATCAGATATGCCAAAAATATTGGATTTATTAAACCAAGGTTTTATTACTGGCCTCCTAAACAAGATGAAGTGCGGGATGAATTGAAAATGTTGAAATACAGTGAACGTTATGTGATGTTATCAGAAATCTCAGGCTTACTCTGGCCCTTCAGTCACTTGCAGTATTCATTTATTCTTCTCCATACTGCAGTGCTGTGAACATTGTCCTTAGCTAATGGTTGTAGTTTTTAAAGTAGAATCTGTTCTTGACAAGATTAATAATTTTGGCTCATTTAATGACTAATGTGAAAATTAATAATCTGAGGCAAAGGTATCGGGTAGTTGTCATCATATGTCTTTTGTAAACATAAATATTTGTAATTGAATTCATTACTGTTGTAGAATAATCTGAAGCACAAAGGATAGGGAAGCATTGAGAACAGGAAAGGAATAAGGTAGCATATTTAAGCTACACAACACTTGCTGAGTTGGAAGTGCAGCTGCTGCACTTTGGCAGTAGCAGAGCATTACATACTGGCTCTTGCTAAGCAGAAGCTCCATTCATGATTACTAATATATAAAAACATATGCTTATGAGTAAAGCACAGTATGCAAAATGTATGATACAAATTATATGTTTTTCCCTGGATTTTGGTTGTGGCCTCCCTGTTGTGCTTCTATTTTCTTTCCATCACATAATTGGTTTGGGGTGTGCTTTGAGGGAGATTTACACTGAACCACATGCAGGGCCTGCCCTGCATCTGTGTGGGACAAATGTGCGACAAAGTGATGTTGGAGAAGTTGTGGCACATGAGCACCTATGTGTATGTAACTAGTGGTGTCTGACTGGAAGGTTGACTGCTGTACACTTAGATACACTGGAGCTGGGCAAGTAAATCCTGATGTTCCACGTGGCTATCGTGAATTTTCATATCTTGTTTCACCCATCTCATTGACTTCCGGCAATCTGGCAAAAACAATCTTTTACTCTAAAGCGAATACATACTATGGTGGTCCTTTTAATTTTATCGGTCATTACTGGAAGCAAATCAAATTAATGTCATGCTTTTGAAATCTACTCACTGAAATTAGCGATGCTGCCTATGTAGAGCTGAATTAAAAATGTATTCAAACAGATATGCTAAGTAGGAAGCAAGGCTGCTTAATGTGGTTGAGAAGTTGCTATTTTTCATTCCTCATTCAGAGAACAAGCAGGTGTGCGGCAGACAGAATAATGTTATGCCAAATTAAGGTTGTCTTTTACACATGGCATTGAGAATTGATTATTTAAATTAGACTTTTTCGTTATCAGACATTAAATATGGCATCAGCATTTCACTCTATGTCAGTCTTGTCACTTCAAGTAATGATTTGATAATATGCACAACTGTGAACAGTAAATGCAGAATCTTTATCAGTGTGTTAAAATTCACACTAGAAGAATATCACTTTTATATTTACTGCAGAGAGAAATGTGTGCAAACTCTAAACTGAAATGTGTGCACGTGTAATTTATTGTCTGTATGAACATAGTTCACATATGGCAAAAAAAAAAAAAAAAAGAATAGGGCTGAAGAAAACACTTTTTTTCTGTGTCTCTCAAAATTGTTGAGGCACCAGTTGCCACCCTGACCTAGTTCAGCATGGGAGTGAGTTGATGAAAGGGAGAAAAGATTTAATTATTTAATTAGAATTTAATTTTATTTTTACTTTTTTCATTCAGGAGTAAGAATCTGAAAGCGTCTTCTACTTTTTGAACATTAGCAGATGACTCTAACTGATCATAAGGGAGTGTCTTTATATTCAGTTAATTAAGCACACCTTCCTCCTTGCAAATGACTGTAGTTGAACCCAGAGGGGAGAAAAAATGATTAAAATAATATCAAAGAGAATAGAAGTTAGCCAATTAACACTTTACAGTCTCTTTTCTGTACAGTTCTGCTTCCAGTAAGTGGAAAAGTCTATAATATATATATATATATATAATTTTATGATCTGTATTCCCAGTGGCTGTATTGTTATGTATTTCTTCTTGAAACTGTCTTTGGTAAGACTCTTATGTAAGGAAGACAGAAGCAAGTTAGAAGCCTTTAAAAATGCTTTTTGGAAAGAAGTATTTTAACATTCTTTTTGAGAGAACTCAGTTGGTTTCAGTTAGGTCAAATAGGAGTACCTTTAATTGAAATAAAGCTTATTATGATTATCAAAATAAATCTGATTCAAATAGATAACAATTTTTTTATTCAGATAAGTTCCTTTATTCTTTAGGATGCAAACTCATGTCAAGTTAACACTGTCCCTGAAATTTCTTCATGTGACTATTTAAGCAAGAGAGTCTACAAAGCTTTGACCTAAAAAGTTCAGTATTCAGGACATTTTTAGAAGTGAAAAGTTGCATTTTATCTTGTGGGTATTACCCTGTTTGGAAGGAGAGAATAGAATAGCAAGCCAGCAGCGGTAAAATAAATAAATAAATAAATAAATCCTTGATCAGCTTTTGACTTGCTAGCCAAAGTCACACAGATGTATTTCTCATTGCCTCGGTGATAACACATCTTACCAGGTAGGTTTTTTTGTATAGTATTGGTTTAAAACAATTGGATCTAAAATTCCCAAACAACATAGTAAACCCAAACCTAGCTGAGCATAATGTTTGGTTGAGTTTATTTCTAAGGCTGTGTAATTGTACTGCGTGGATTCATTACCATCTTTTGCCTTTGCAAATAGCCAGTAATTCACAGAAGCCTGTATTATCCTCAGGAGGATAGGGAGAAGTATGTTGGTTGCAAGCATAAGGTGTCCTGGGTTGGGTTACTTTTACAGGTATTTTTAGATTTGATGGCCTGTTAAGAGTTGAGTGTGATATTGATTGATGCTGAATACACACTAGAGAATTCAAATGATTATGTGATACCCAGCTGGTGTGCTTTAATACATACAGCAAGCAGGAGCATGTGTGTTATTGGTGACGAGTGATGATAAAGCTTGTGCAGTCTTGTGTATTACTTTTAAAAAATAGCTATTCTAATAGAGCAATATGAGCTTGCTAAAGGAGTGGCACATTAATCTTGTATTGCTTTCAGCTTTTTTCTGAGCTACTCAAGGTCCATCTTAGCTCAACTCCCTTTGTGTTCTTTTGCTGCTGAGAGAACAGAGCAAAGAGTTGGACTTTGGTGTATCTTCTGTGGTCTAAAAGTTTCCATGTAGCTTTCTACTTTTGTATCTAGGGCTAGGTCCTTTATTCCCACAATAAAACATGTGGTAAGGGAGCTCAAATGCAAGAAATTCAGAAATCATTCTATGCCATCAGGAAAAGATTCTTCCTTACTGAAAAATGTCCCCTGCAGGGCTTATTAGCCTGCCCTCTTGGGCAGCATCCATACTGTCACTGGGGTTGCTGGTGCCTCAGCAGATACCATGTGGAAATGCTACATTTCCTGAAGGATCTCTCTGGGCATGTTGTGAATTTCTTCCTGCTTTTCATGTACCCCAGCATCCTTTGCCAGGAACTCTCTTTACCATCTCTGGAAATGGAGAGCAATGATGTGGAGTCATCTAAGCAGTTTTACACAGATGATCTGTACGTGAGCATCCCCCTTTATCATTAGATTAGTCAGAGCTGCCTGAACCAAAGTCAGAAAGCATTAACTCCCATCAGTCCCCTTAGATGTATTTTGGATGGCCTGTGTCAGTGTTAGTTTACAAGCTCATTTGGATGAGAAGAGCTCAAGATCCTATGTGACTTTCAGAGGCCAACAAGATAGTAAAGCATTTTGCTGTGTGTGCTCCATCTTGCAGCTGTTAGATGTGTGCATTTAATGGTCTAGCTTGTACGCTTGCCCAGACTCATGAAAAACACCATGAAAGCAGGGCTGTTAATCAAGGCAGCTGGCAAGTCTTTCAAAAAAATTCATTGGTTTAAACAGGCATTTTGTCAAATGTTATGTGTAGCTCAAGTGGCCATCCAGGACTTATACCTTAAAGACTATTTTTATTTCTTATAGGTGCTGCTATTTTTGTGTAATTGAGGTTTTTCTATTGTAAGTTTCAAGGACAGTTAATAATCACAGACCATAAACTCCAGATTAGCTTTCACCTACGTGCAGTTTTCTCATCGTGACAATGAAAATTCTTCATTAGAATATGTAGTTCAGACCAACGTGAAAGCTGTGTAACTGTTAAGGTAGAAATTTTTTATTTTTATTTTTTTCACAAGTATCTTCAATAAACAAGGCCTGAAACACAAATATACATATTGTCTGAATGTAAAACTGTTAAGTGTTCTCCTGCAAGATGAAACCATGCCAAAACCCTGATTCCTATAAACTAACCTCACTTCTCTTTTCTCTCTATTCCAATTTTCATCACAATGACCCTTGCCATTTTATGAGTCTTTCATTTTATTGCTAAACTGCCTTTCTCAATAATAAACTGCAAACAGTATACAAGTAATGCCCTAGTTTGTTTATCACAGGTTATTTGATGGTTATATAGCTTTGTTTATGATGATGCAAATATTAAAGCTAGTAATGTATAAGCTCAAGAACCTTGAATCTCTTCTATAACATTTCTACTTTCACAACCAGCAGAAGGGAAGCAGAGAGGTTTCTCAGGGAGAGCTTTCCTCAAAGACAGCAGAGGGATCTTGTCTGAGAGAAGGCAAAACTATTTCCTGAGGCTTCAGGAATGATTCTTTCCAATTCATTTTTTCTTCTTATGGAGTGGGGAACACTTGAACATAGAGAGGTTCTTCTGCTATTCTCACTTTCCAAGCAATCTCAAATGGCACAGTTTGCAAAATGTTCTACAGCCAGGACTTAAGTTTGTATTTTTACTTAAATAATAGAATCATAGAATCATTAAGGCTGGAAAAGACTTCATAGCCCTCCTCAGGACCCACTCTAACAGATCAACATCCTTCTTGTGCTGGGGTCCCCAGACCTGGACACAGCACTCCAAGTGATGCCTCACAAGGGTAGAATAGAGGGGCACAATCACATCCCTCAACCTGCTGGCCGTTCCTCTCTTGATGCAGCCCAGGATGCAGTTGGCCTTCTGGGCTGCAAGCACACACTGCTGGCTCATGTTGAGATTTTTGTCCACTACAACTCCCAAGTCTTTCTCTGCAGGGATGCTCTCAATGTGTTTTGCTTCCAGTCAGTGCTCGTGTCTGGGATTGCCCCGACCCAGGTGCAGCAACTTGCTGTAGAGTTCTTGTGCTCTAAGGAAAACATCCTTAAAGAGTTGCCAGCTCTGTTCAGCTCCCTTGTCCCTACGGATAGTGTTCCAGGGAATCTCATCCACTAGGCTTTAAATAGCTTGAAGTTCACTCTTTGGAAGTTCAGAGTCTGACTGTGTCTCTAAGTACCACATCTACTCTTTCCTTAAACACTTCCAGGGACAGTGACTCACCACTCCCCTGGGCAGCCTGTTCCAATGCCTAATCACTTTAAGAAGATTTTTTTTCCAACCTGAACCTCCCATGGTGCAACTTGAGGCCATTCCCTCTAGTCCTATCACCTGTGAGAAGAGGCCGACCCCCAGCTCCCCACACCTTCCTTTCAGGTAGCTGTAGAGATCAATAAGGTCTCCCGTGAGCCTCCTCTTCTCCAGACTAAAAAATCCCACTTCCCTCAGCCGCTCCTCACAGGACTTGTGTTCCAGGCCCTTCACCAGCTTCGTAGCCCTTCTCTGGGCATGCTCCAGGGCCTCCATGTCCTTCTTGTAGTGAGGGGCCCAAAACTGAACGCAGTACTCAAGGTGCAGCCTCACCAGAGCCGAGTACAATGGGACGATCACCTCCCTGATCCTGCTGGCTGCACTATTCCTGATACAAGCCAGGATGCTGTTGGCCTTCTTGGCCACCTGGGCACACTGCTGGCTCATGTTCAGGCAAGCATTGACCAACACCCCCAGGTCCTTTTTCTCTGCACAGCTTTCCAGCCACTCTCCCCCAGGCCTCTAGTGCTGCATGGGGTTGTTGTGACCAATGTGCAGGAGCTGGCACTGAGCCATGTTGAACCTCATCCCATTGGCCTCTGCCCATTGATTCATCCTGTCCAGGTCCCTCTGCTGGGCCTTCCTACTCCCCAGCAGATTGACAATTACCCCCAGCTTGGTATCATCTGCAAACTTACTGAGGGTTACTCAGTTCCCTCATCCAAATTATCATTAAAGATATTAAAGAGGAAGGGCCCCAACACTAACCCCTGGGGATCACCACTGGTGACCGGTCACCAGCTGGATTTCACTCCATTCACCACCACTCTCTGGGCCCAGCCATCCAGCCAATTTTTAATCCAGCAAAGAGTGTACCTGTCCAAGCCATGGACTGCCAGCTTCTCCAGAAGGACACAGTGGGAGACCGTGTCAAAGGCTTTGCTGAAGTCTAGGTAGACTATGTCAACAGGCTTTCCATCCCTCACCAGGTGGGTCACCCGGTCATAGAAGGAGATGAAGGTGGTCAGGCAGGACCTGCCTCTCATGAACCCGTGAAAAATCTTCTCATGGTTTGGTATCACCAAAGTAAAAGACATGCTAATGGGGAAAGGAGAAAACAACAAAACTTGACGAAGTTTACCCTGTAACGAGTTCAAGGAAATTTTCCCCTTCTATTTCATGATATTCCTCCAAGGAGGAAGCAATTCACACAGTGTATGTGAGAGAGTTAACTGACTTTTGTGGAAGTCCTTCATGAGAAACATATATAGAAGTTTTAGACAAACCTATGTTCCAAAGCTGTCCGCAAGAGCAGAGGTTTATTCTGTTTATCTATGAAATTGCAGGGTTTTTTTCTTAGTACAATGTGTCAAATCATTTGACGCTTTGCATTAAAGCCAAATGAAAGGCCAAATTAATTAATATATTTTGAATTATAAAGATGACAGTGCTGTAAGATAACATGATGCTAAAAATAACAGTTGAAGTTTGTCACTGAGTTAGTTTAACAAAATGGTTATTTTCCATATCTTTTATGAAAAGAAGTTGGAAGTCATTTAGAAGAATTTAACTTATATTTTAAGGCTGTAATGAAAGACATTTCTGCTTCCTGCCTTTAAAATAGTTTTTGTGTACTGTGAGTTCCATTTTAACCACAATTCAAAAAGGAATGTGCATGTTACTTATGACTTTCCTGCTATTCTTTCTTTTGTTTCTGTATTTTGCTCTTAAGTTTCCTCAGCACATTGTTAGACTCAGCCCTGGAAGAAGGTGATTGATATGACTCTTTGTGCCGTGGCTAAATAGCTACACATACAGTGTATTGTGTCTGCACTTGGGGAAAAAATGAAATGCAATTAAGTTCATTTCAACTTCAGTAACATGACATTTCTGTTTCTTTCATGTCAGCCTTTATTCTTTTCTATAATCAGATTTTGTAACCCCTTTTATATTGTCTTCTCACTTCAGCAGTCACTAAATAGGATGCTTGTGTTGCAAATTAATTAGAGATTGTTATGCACTCAGGTTGACTTTTCCCAAACCTTTGGTGTGGTTTCCACAGCTTCCAGGGGAGCATGTTTCACCAGCTGGTGAGCTGTGAGGCGTGAGGTCCATCCACTCTTGAATCTTCCATTTTGGGCATTACAAATGCTTGTTCTGTTCCAACTCGGAAACTGTAGTACTTCTTTAAATATTTTAGGCAATAGGAATGATCTATGTATTAGGAGAGATTTTTCAAAACTGCAAAGAAAACTCCTAGGAAACAATTAATCACCCTTTGTATTGACAGAAATCTGCTAGTGAATGATTTACAGCCTTTACAGCAGGTGCCACTAGAAGAGTGCAGGAGAATGATGGGAGAGGAGTTGAAAAGGGGAGGACAAAAGATCTCCATCATCCAGCTCTTTGTTCATAATTGTAAATTAAGAAAATACAAAACATCAGTGCTTAGCTCTAGGGAAAGCATTTGTAACGTACAGTGAAGAGGTAAAAAACAAAACAAAATATAAGAAATGAGTTAGGTTCTTACTTAAATTTAAGACTATTATAAGTAGGTTTAAAGAGTCATCTTTTTGTTCAGTGTGAATTGTCATTTCTTAATGAAATATACATAAGCAACTCCCATAAAAGACTTTGAAGGGGAAAACCTCTCATACTTACAGATTACCTTGGGTACACAGGCATTATTGTTATACTATTAATTTCTTTGTTTTAGCTCCAGTCCCATCCCCCAACCTTATCTCCCCATCCCTATCCACCCTGTACTGTTGTTTCCTATAATTAGGGAAGATACACATCTGTCTTCAGGCTACCACCTAATCTCTAAGGCCATATGGGTAAACGGAATAAAATTATAATTTGGTAGAAATCAAGCCTTCTGCACATGGGTATATTGCTCTTGTTCTTTTTAAAGAAGGCAAATTGAATCTACAATATAGTAGGGCTTGGAGAATGGGGTTAGTCTTTGCAAAGTACATATTTTTTAGATTGAAATTTCATTGTGTTCAATTTGGGTGGGGAATTAAGCAGTTTGGGAGGAATTCTAACACAATGCTACCACAATATGCAAGCACCCTGCATATTGTTAAGAAATCAGCTGTGGTTATATGCAAAATATTAACAGAGGTCATTTTTTGTCCCCCTCTTTTTCAGTTATTTTTATTTCAGTTGCTGCGAGGACTGTCTTACATCCACCAGCGTTACATTTTGCACAGGGACCTGAAACCACAGAATCTTCTGATCAGTGACACGGGGGAGTTAAAGCTGGCAGACTTTGGTAGGCAAGCAGTTAATTACAAGTCTCTTATAATGTTGTAGGAATGTCAGACAGATGGTTCCATTGATTTCTCTTCCCCCCACCCTATTCCTTAGACACACCTTCTTCATTGTAGATAATTGCACATTTTTCTCCTGAGCGAAGAAATTGATTATGGTCAACAAAATGCTTGATTAAAAGGCAGCAAGTGAGAAACAAATACATACTCCTGTTCTCACCAGGAAAATAATGCTGGAAGTATTTCAGTTTTACTTGTCATGAGACCTCTGAATTAAAATTCAGAACCTTTGAAAAGAGTGATTCAGAGAGAGAGAGTTGAGGAAATACAGAATATGTGAAGAGCACAGTCACTTTGTGCAAGCAGCTCTAGGGTTGTGGAGATCTGGAAGTAGGATTAACTTTCATAAAATGATGATTGATTGAAAGAGACTGAAAGATTTAAGAATATTTATTCTTTCTGAAGATAAAAGGAAACTAAGATCATCTGGACTGCTTTCAGCATCCATTCTTAGTCCCTTATGGGGAAAAGCCTTATGTGAAGTATAGAAGCAGGAGAAATTGTCCACTGAAAGGTTAGCCCTTTTATATGTATATATATATATATATATTAATTTTGATCTTTAAATACTTTTTAGTGGCTACACTGGAGATGTAATCCTTCTTCTGAAAGTCATCATGAATGCAGATATGGCAAATGGCAATATTTTTCTTTAGTGATTTTCAGAAAATGTTGTAGGAATGTCTCTTTTTTCCAATAGGTCAACTTCTCAGCTACTGATTCCAGCAGAACTTCTGAAGTAAACTGAAAATACAACCTATCAGCTTTTTTGAAATGTCTTTTATTTTTATGACTGCTATCCACATCAGGCTTCTCATTTCATTCACCAGCAGTAATGAGGAAGCCTTATGTGCTAATTGGCAATTTCACTGTTAATGTAGTCCTGTTTTTTGTCTTTTAATTAGTATTACTGCAATTAACAGCTCAGTATGTATTTGTTGTGCTGGAGAACAGAGCAGAAATTCAGGTGGACGCTCCACAAGAACTTGATTGTGAGGTGATTAAAGAAACAGTATTAGAAACAAGAATAATTTATTTTTACATACCATTTTCTGTGGCTGTTTCTCAAAACCTGGAGGATACCAAAAGTTTCTTAAAGAAATGATTAAAAAAAGCATTCCTACATCTTGTATTTTTTATAAGATTTCATTTCTTAAATACTTGAAAAAAACAAATCATTAAGTGCTTTTGTTTGCAGTGAAGTATGAATTAGTCTTATGTTGATGGTGTTGAAATGTTTGAAATAGATAGTTTTGTTGTATTGTTGCTGTGTATAATACACTGTACAGTTATCTGAATCCCAAATATCCCCATATTATAAATCCTTCAAGAGATTATTATGACAGTGCTCCAGCTTTGGAGGATACTGAAAACTCTGACCTTACAAACTCCTTTGTTACGTACAGTGTCTCATATGATGCTTTTTTTTCCTTTATTTCTTCCCACACCCCTCAAGCTATACGTCCAATTTGAAGCTATTAAAAAATAAAAAAGAGAAATGTCATTCAAGAAGAATTAATGTTTTGAAAATATCTCCCTTGAAAACAATCAACTATAATGAATTAGTAATAATAATAAAAAAGTGATCATCTATTGGTTACATATATAGTCAGTCTGTTATAATTTCATGTTTTTAGTTGTTTCTCTGGCTCTCTTGGGCTAGAAACCCATTTATATAACCCATAAATCAGTTAGTGTAATAGTGATGCTGATCTTCATCTAGGACTGCAAGACATTGCTGTATATTACCAGTATTCAAATAAATAAAGTTAATAGTCCTACTTTGGTTAAATTTGTTGGTTAAATCCTGTTCCGTGTGTGGTATAATGAAGTTCTATCCAAGCAATTTGACAAACATGAAGCATCAGAGCAATAAGTCTTGGTTCTTCATGTTTTATTATAATGTTAAGTGAAACCCTTGGAAAACCTGTTAATACTGAAGAGAAAATTATAAATTTGTAAAATTCAGTGACCTTTGCTTAATTCCACAGTAGCCAGCCCTTTCCTTGAGTTATGTCCAGTAACCTTCCTTTTGTGGCTGTGGACAGGAGGCCTTTAAACTTTTCAGGTGTGTTTTTAAGAAAACAAACAAAAAAACCTTTCTCCAGCACTGCTAAATTCTTTGTTGGAAATGTGAACTGGTCAATGTGATGTCCAGCTCAGATGTACAACTGACCACTGGTTGTGTTGGCTGATGTTCAGTAGAATATAAGAAAGCTTGGGACATTTATGTTCCCTATGTGCTTTCACCTTGTTGTAGTAGGAAATGGAGTTCTTGCTTCTGAGGACTTTTTTGTACCTCAGTGCAGCACGAGGCTAATGTTCTTTTGCCGACATCAAAGGCAATATTTTCTCAGCTTTGTGTGGACAGGAATTAAAGATTGACCATTATGTATTATTATGAAATTAAGAATAAAGGTGTATAAGTAAAACCAGAAAGAAATACCAAGTAATAGGCATGTGAATGTATAACATAGTGGGGATTTTTTTCCTGTTCTAAGTCTGTCTCAATGTAACAGAAACACCTGCATAACCCTCTCTTATTTACTGAGAAGAGATTATATGACTCCATTTTTTTTTTCAAGCTGTATTTTCTTTCATGGCTAATGAACTTGTAAAATTCAAAACCAGATGGGTTAAATTTCTCCCAGAAACAAGATGAAAAATTAGATGTGATGAGGTTAAAGTTTGAAGGGTTGTGACCTCTTTCACTGGAGGCATGAGAAATGAGAGCGCACACATACGTGTGCATGCACACATACATGTTCACGAATGCATGTTTATCTATTGAAACACTGTACTGTTAGAGCTGATCTTCCACTTTCCCAGTATGAAAGACTCTTCTTAAACAAGATGTAAGACACAGTCTTGCTTCTCTTTACATTTTTCTTCCACAAATGACTAATTCATGATAATGGTTTGGAAAGGAAGTTGATTTAGATTATATTTTTGATTAATTACATGAGAAGTGGTATGGAAATTAGAGAAATGGGTGCTTTGTTTTAGAATTCACTCAAGGCAGAAGAGAACTTATCATGAAATCAGTTTCTGACAGAGATAGTGTTGACTTTGCTAGCACAATAAATATAAAATCCTAGAGCAAAGGCCTTTTAGTCTCTAAGGACAAGACCTTCAGATTTTGTTTCATATGTTTATAAAAAATCAACAGCTTGGCCGAAGGTTTTTAATTTGGTATCAGGCTTATTTAATCTCCTCAGTGTGGGATATCAAATACTTAAAAGCAGGCTGCAGTAGATCATAGTTCTTGAATAAACAAGGTAAAAGAAAGGCTATTCATGCCTGCCAGTGCATTGCATTGCAGCTGAAGTGGAATCTTTGAATAACCGTGGGCATGTGTTTTTCTATAGCACAGCTCCCAGACATAGATACTCCACTGTGTGGGAGTGCCTTTGTTCAGATGAACGGGAGTTTGCTTTACTGTTCGTTGTGCTATAGCTGCTATGAAATGAACATTTATGGGAAGACTCGGCAGTAAATTGAAAAGGGATAACAGAACACAGAGACTTTATCAAATTAAAAATTGATGAGGTATAAAAAATGGCTTTCTTGAGAAGATATAATAGGGAAGACTACTTCTTGAATAATTGTTGCTCTGAAAAATAGTCCTTGAATTCTATTCTTGCATTCTTTTTTTTTTTTTCTTCAATCTAATTAAAATTCCAGAGGAAATTAAAGTATATAGGAATTTTCCTTATGAAATCATTAAATAAAATGCAAGAATTATTTTTGACCTTGCACTGTGAATTTGTCTAGCTGTCTGTAGTTTGGCTTATTTTCTCCTGTACATATGTCTGTCTTGAGTAGAAATAAAGTATTATAAACCTCTAATGAGTATCACCATAAGCAATTACAAACTTAAATGAACAGAGCCTTGTGCTGGATGTTAGCCGCCACACAGACTGGGCTGCATAACTGTTGCTTAGGCTTTGGTTAGTTATTTCTTCACTTTTAATTTTTCTGTGCAATATTCACAGATGTATTTATTTGGCCTTTGGATGCGTATTGACTTAGCAAACAAACAAACAAACAAACAAACAAAAACAACAAAAACCTTGGAGCCTTTGTTTATGAAAATCATTTAGCAGCTTTAAAAGCAAGGTGTGTTTCTAGAATAAATGCATTTATATTAATTTTAGAGTGTCAAATGGCTGTACAGCAGTGGATAAGAGCATGAACCCAAAGACTGAACACTAAGAACGTCTTTTATTTTCTTCCAAGAGTTACTTGCAATCAGGTGATTATTATTCTAAGCAGAATACCTTTCTAAGGAAGTATGTAATTTGAATTCATATTGAACAATCATTCAAGAATTCTTTGTTTTATTTATATATTAGGTACATATTATAACCAGTACCACTTGTCATTTCAGCGATCTCTTATTTTTAAGTGTGACTTCAAACTTCTAAAAAATACCTACGAAAGACTGGAGAAGCAAATACAGATGACAACACTAGAGGAACAGACAAGCTCTGCCAGGCACATTATCTTTGACTCTTCAGCATGGTGGTGCTTCTGAGTGACCACTTAGGCAGGAGGGCCTACAGTGTTGAAAGGTCCTGGATAGCAGCAGCTCTGCCATCTGTGAGGAGTTTAAGGCACCTGGGAAGAAAATAGTTGGGGCAAAAGAGGAGGCAGGCAACAACAGGCTGTTGAGGAGGAAAATGAAAGATGCTGGATGAGCATGAGGGAGAGAAGGAGTAAGTGGTTGTGGAAAATGTAGGCCCTTTGCTAAGTGGGGCAGGTGAGGTCGTCACAGCAGACGCAGATAGGGCTGATGTGCTCAATGACATCCTTGTCTCGGTCTTCACAAATGAAATCTCACAAACCTTTGTTATCAGAGACATGGTTCAGGGAGATGAAGAATGAGTGGAAGAGAACTGAGTCAGGGATCTTTTGAGAAATCTTGACCCATGCAAGTTCATGGGTCCAAACACGAGACCTCTTGAGGGTACTGGGAAAGATGACTGATGTCATTGTGGGGCTGCCCTCTATCATCTTTGAAAGATTGTGTCAACTGGGGGAGGTCTCCAATAACGGGGGGAAAGTGAACATTGTACTTGTTTTCAGAAAGAGCAAGAAGGAAGGTCTGGTCTGGGGAGGAAGGTCCCAGGAATGGGAAAATGATGGAGCAAGTCCTCCTACACACAATACCTGCTGTTAGTATTTAGTTATTGTGTATGCCAATATAAATCAAGATTGTCTAATCAGTTATGCTTACATCCAGATTATTACATTTAAACTACAGCTCAAAGTCTCTGAATAGTTGATAGCAATCAGGTAGGAAATGGGAAGTGGATCCTACTTTCCAGGTGGGACTTTCCAGGAAGGATTTGTCTTTCTGTGTTTTGTTTCTTATTCTCTGTCCCCAAACTTCAGTTAGAAGCCCAATATTCTGGCTCTTCTAGGAACAATGTGGACCTTTAAACTGATCATATTATGTTTTCTCTTACATATTCTTTAGTTTGAAAAATGTTGTGCTCTCTGGCTTGAAAAAATATATGTTATACTTGCTTGTTATTCTAAATTTTCAGATAAAACAGTTAGGAAACTTTTGAGGGCAGGCACATTGCATGTCACTTGCTGATGTATTGAAAAACTCCTCAGGGCATCATAGGTGTATGGAACAAAACATTTGAGCTTGGCTTGCATGTGAAGCAGTCATAGCACTGCTGACACTGTGAGAGAAAATGGCCAAATTATTAAGACTCTTGTCCTGCTTTATTTGTTAGTTGATCAACATGCCGCTGGGAATTTTATTTCAGGGGATTTCTTGTTGGTGAAACTTCCCTGCAGCCACTTTTCCCATTTGTCTTTTCTGCTAGGCCTGCAGTATAGGTGAACTGTACAAGTTGTGTGGTTGAGAATTTTGAAGATCTGTTTGGTCTGCATTTTGGACTGTGCAATTTTCTCAAGTGCAAAGTTCTTTTATGTAATCATGTCTTTTAATTGGGGTGCCATTCTTTTTAGCATGTACACTGACTTTTTTTGCTATGCCATGGCTCCAAGACACAGTGTATGGCTGTGACTATGCAGGTACCCAAGAGGCAGATTTGCAAAATACAATTTCAAAGTGTCAAAGAGAAAGTCTAGAAGGTACTGTTAGCTTGACTGTAATTTGAAAGGATAGGAAAACTTGTTGATTGATTTATTAACATTATTAATTTTTTTACTACATTTTGTAAGGCTTGCATTGAAATTGCCCCTTCACCCCCTTCCCTGCACTGATTCTTCTTACTTTCACTCTGTTAAACGAGCTTCAGGCTGTGGTAATGCCCCAAAGAGTTCTAGTGTTGCAAGTTGAGTGTGAAAGAACATCAGGAAGTAGGTATTTTAATGCTCCGGGGCTTGTTCCTGCAGTCAGACAGTTGCTCTTTCTTGTCTGTGGGAGTGGGGTTTGGAGAGAAAAATGGCAGAAGAATCTTCATGGAAATTTCTTTGCTTTAGTCTTCCAAATAACATGGACCGTAAAGCCTTTCATTTCAGCTTTTTGTTATCTTTTGGGATCTTCTTGGATGAGTAAGGAGCTGCAGGAGGTCTGCATCGTGGTGGAAATACTGCCTTACACTTTCAGAATGTTCTTGATATAAAACCTTGTGATGTAAGAAAAGACAGTATCAAATAGGTATGATTGAGCCTTGCATCCTTTTGGATATATAGGATGATTGATAATAGATAACAGGAGCAAAGAGGCTTGAGGTTTGTAATAAAGAGAATTATACTCCATAGAGTTGCAGTTTAAAACTGCAGCTGAACATTAAAGAGGATGTTTCCATGAATTTCCATACAGATTTAACTGCAGGGAGCATGTTAGAGATATGTCATGAGGGACAAAACTATTGCTGTATAGTTAGTTTACTGTTAAGATGATTAAAGCTATGTTGATAACTTGAAAAACATAGTTCTTCTTTTTCACAGTAACAGTCCCATAAGGAATTTTTTTATATGCATTCATATGAAATGTTGGATAGCATAAAAGATTGCTCACATGAATGACTGCTATGTTTTTCTGCATGAATGGTCCACAGAGCATCAATTCTTGAAGATACCAGTATAGGGAGTTGTCATGGTGCTGGAAGTTTCCATTTTCAGTGATGCTTGGTGCAATTGTTTGCAAAACTCCTTAAGGAATGTCTCTAGCTGTGGGCTGGCAACCTCTAACCGTCCTGGCTTTAGGAAACTGCAGGCTGGGTAGCTGCAGTCGTGTGGTTTGAGGATGGATGAGCTGTAGGAATGACCTGGGTCACTTTGGAGGTAGCTGACCCACCACAAACCCCTGCTGCTTCAGGAACAGGCTGTGCCAGGGCTGGAGAAATCATGGAAGGCATTTGAATGTTTTAATTAAAGGCTGATGATGATGATGAAGGGAACCAGCATACCCAAAATGTAGGTTCACTGACTCCTCAAATACCCAGTCTGAAATGAACAGAGAATGGAAAAGGCATTTCTTTAACATATTCCTATGAGAGGTTGTTGTTCCCCAATGTGTGGCCTGGTCACCTCTAATAATAGCCTTGGAAGCCTGAAGAATTTGTTCTCATAGCCCCAGGGAAGGTCAGTAATAGGTTTCTTTGAGGGGCATTGATAACATTTGTATTAAATAGCAAGTAATGAAGATGGTTCACAATGTTGTGAGTTGAAAAAAAGGAAGTAGGAACCTGGAAAGTGAAATCTTAAGATGCTCAAGCTTGAGTTAGCTTGCAGGTCTTTAGAAAATAGAGTTATTTCTATAACTAACTGTAACACTGTGTTTTTTGTTGAGAGCAGAAGCTGAGAGTACTATTCACTTCGACACCTGGGCTTGAGGCCTGAAGCAGCAGAGCAGCTGGTGTACATTTGGCGTGGTGTAACCTTTAATGCATGCTACCAACTCAGTGAAAATTGCCTTATGGGCCCATTGCTTTCTGGAACCAGAGAAAGGGATCCCAGAGCTCAGGAGCTAAGTTCATTGGTAGCCAGGGGACCTTCAAATACGTTGTCTTGGAGGAAGGATTAAAGCTGTAGGCTGCAGAGGCCGTGGGTGCTGTGGACCCAGAGACCCTTTCCAAGCTGCTATATTAGTTATTTGCTTCCCCCAGATGACAAGCTGTCCCTCCACCCCCAGTTCTTCTTGGTTTCTAATAGTACAACTGACTGCTGTCGGGGAATAGCCAAAGCTGCCTCCTTCCTCTCGTCTCCCAGAAGCCATGGCTTCACTTGATGCATTTCTGACCTTCTTGTATCTTGCCCAGAAAACATGGGGAGTGAGATGAAACGTGTAGGTGGCACAAAATCTCAAGTGACAGCAGTGCAAAGAGGTAGATTTGATTTCTGGTGCTTCGGCTGATGAATTCTTTTGTGTGTTGTTTTAGAGATTAAAATGGAGGAGAATTTGTGGTCCAGTGCTGTGCAAATGCCTTTTGCTTCTCATAGCTTGCTGTTCCCATCGTGGACCTCAGTCTAATTTGTTTCATTGATCTGATGGGTTTATTGAGGAATTAGGCAAATCTAATTTAAAAATTGCCATTGTGAGAGTCGATGC
Source organism: Oxyura jamaicensis (assembly GCF_011077185.1). NCBI lineage: Eukaryota > Metazoa > Chordata > Aves > Anseriformes > Anatidae > Oxyura > Oxyura jamaicensis. The sequence goes on from NC_048894.1 coordinate 23,841,082, forward strand.
AGGAAGAGTATCTTATGGCTGGAAAATGGGTTTGCTGGCCTATGAAAAACAAATAGATTCGACATCAGTTGTTTGGAGACAAACTGGACTTTTTTGTCCATGTCAGTCTCCACCGATTGTTTTTTAATTGTTGAAATTAAAATTCTTGAAAAAATACCCATCTTTTCAGCTGTAGCAATAAGTAGATACTGTAACTTGAGCTCTTCCCACTGAGAAGCACTGTGTAGGATTCTTGGCTGACAAGGAAAAAATAATAATTTATTTTTAAAACAATAAGGAGCTGGAGATTGGTTTGAGTCACTAAATGAGTCCCCTGTTAAAAGCATCTCAGATTACCTAGGGTTCAATCCAGTTTCCAATTGTTACAAGTTAGAGATATATTGAGCCTTTAAATAGGAGAAAAGCATCTTAATTATCCATTAAGGGCAATAAAGGAAGTTGGTTATGACACCATTAAAACAACTGTGATGAAAATCTGTTTCACTGTTTTGTGCTTAGGAAGAATGTGGGATTTGGATGTCATCCGTAATGTGGCTAGCTCAGTGCTGATTGTGATCTTGCATTATTACCACAGTCACTATTACCACAAGAGAGGCCCATCAAGCCAAAGGAATCTGTAGATGTATTTAAAATCTGGGCAGCAGTAACAAGCTTTTTGCTTTCATTGAAAAAACAACAACAACAACAACAACAACAAAAAACTTAGTCATGTGTCTATGATCTCATGTCAGTTTTCTCTTCCTACACATCTTGCTTCTTCTATAGCCTCACTCTGTAGTCTAGTAAATACTGTGGCTATAGGCCCGTTTTATTTTTCCAACGTTTCTTTGCTCACTTCTGATACTGTAGATACAGGGAAAAAATATCAGTGGAGGAATTGATTTAGTCACTGTAATGGTGGCACTTTAAATGGAATGAGAAAAGTAATCAGAAGTGTGACTTATGGATTAAGATGTGCCACCTTCCCCCTCCTTTCCCTGTTTAGAAATTAACTGAGAAACACCTCGGTGGGCTGTGTTGCTAGTCTGGTTTTTGAAATTTCATACGTAACGTGAGATTTTCACAAGTGTTGAGCAGCTGCAGCCACGCTAACTTGTCAGAATGGTGCTTCTCATGTCTTAGTCCATGGTGATATTTAATTAGGAGTTTTCCTCCTGCCTGAAAAATGGCAAACTGCTTTTGTCAGTGTAGCTATATTCAAATGCCTGCTAGCATCATGGTAAAGATTTTGAATATAGGCATCCAGGTTGATCCTCTAGTACTCTCCCTGCTGGCCTTCTTGGTCTGATTATGCTTTTGTTTAATGTTTCCTTATTTAGGAGAACATACTATATTATAATGGGAGAAAATTATGCCAAATTGTAATCATTTAAATTTCATTGACGTGTTAATAGTTATGCAGATTTATTTTACACAGGAAATAATCAGCTATGTGGAAATTAAAGGATAACTGGGAAGTGGTGTGGGTTAAAAAAGAAAAAAGCTATCATCACTCAGAAGAAAAATATTGATATGCAAAGAAAAAGATTAATGTGAAAGGAGAATGGCAGTTCATTAAGAGAAATGTGCTGTTTAACACGATATGAAATAATTCCATAATTGAGATAGCATTTTCAAGAAATGATTGCCCTGTAATCTATATCATGGTTTATTTTGTCCTAGATGGTATAAAACCTTACTGCAATAGATTCACTGTTTATCTAGGTAGTTTTTAATAATTTATGCAGGGTTTATTTCCAGTCTTTCTGAAGTGCTGGGAAATATTAATATTTTTTTCTATTTTTTCTATTTGCATGATTCCTATCCATGTATTAAGAGGGGAATTTCGCTGTAGCTGCTGACCCCCACCCAGAAGCTATCAGGAACCAAGTTACCGATGGTATAAGTGGGAGGTCAGGAATCACAAGCATTTGATCTGGGTGAGGTAGCAACATTGATGACTGCTTTGTACCAGGGAGGAAATGCTGTTCCATGATTTTCATGTTACATGTTAGGGAAAAAGTCTGGTTAGATCTTCGCCTTGTTACAAGGTGGCCAAGCTCTCCTCCCAGGTCACTTTCAGCTTTTCCCATCTTTGGCTTTTATGCCTTATATAACATATCAGATGTTATAGTAATTTTTTCCAGGGGGCATTAGAAATATGGGAGAAGAAGATATTCAGGTGTCACCTCTTTTACCCCTACCCCCAGCTCTGAACACACTTCTCATCCTTCTTATTTGAGCAATTTTTTTTTTCTTGTATTCACTCTTGTGGCTATATTCGCATTTAAATATATTTCATTGCAATGGTCTTTAAGTTAGATATTGACAGTAGTAGGTTGAATTGACTGTAAAAGCGGGTACCAAGCATGAGGCGCTGTAAGGGAAAAACTTTCCAGTATATCAATACTGTAATTGCTGATGGTAAGTTCTGTACTCTTCAAGCAGGGTGAAAATTTGATTCAGCTTTGAACTGTGTTTAGGCCTTAGGAAAAAATATTCTAAAAATCACTGGCTTACTGAAATGCACTTTATGAAAGTACCCTCCTAATTTACCTTCTTGAAACTTGGACAGTTCTTTGCTGAGGGTTACAGCCAACTTTGCCGTGTAGGTTGCAGGATGTGTTGCTGAATGGGTTGGCAGAATGAGATGCGCTCACCTGTGTACTTATGATTTGTTCATACAAACTAGAAATAGGAGGTGTTTTATGTAAAACATGAAATGTTCCAAAGTTACTAATAATATGACAGTAGTATTTTGCCTATGATCAAATACTGTTAGGGTTACTTTGCTTGCAATCCAGAATCAGTTTTTAATCAAGCACTTCACGGAGAAGCACATCAATAGTCCTTAAGTTAACTGAAATAATAGCAAAAGGAAAGGTTTAGCTTCAGTACTAATATTTTTTCATTTTTTTTTTATTGAGGTATGATACAGGGATTTGCAATTCCCCTGATTTAGTAGTGTTGCATCTGTATATAACACTAGATACGGTCCTATAGCTCCGATTTTCCTATCTTGGCGGTGGCATTTCAGCATTTCAGTATCACTATACATAAAGATGCCACAGGAGCAACATTTACGTGCTTCCAAAATCATACTGTGTAAGGAACAGCCTTAATGCTTTTCTAATGTAACTTTTAAAAATGAAATAGTCTGTTTTCATTTCTTTCTTCTCTATGACAAAATTGTATTATGAACTGATTAGGTGGCTCTGCAGGAATACAGATGCCTGACTACTGATGTAAAGTCAAATACTCATTTAGACCTAAACATATTGGAATGTCTCTCACAAAAATTTCCTTGTAAGATTTGTGATTCAGCTAATTAAAGATGACATAGATATTAAATGAGTTTTGAGGAGCGATTCGATTGAGCAGGTGAATCTGAGACTCCAGAGATCCCTTTTGTAATATGTTGCTCTATAATGCTGCTTTACAGAAGCAAACATATTTACGTGGTTTGTCTTAATGTTTTCACACTTTGAAGCATAGTGAAAATAAAAAAATAAATTCAGTGAAATCTTTAGGTCTGCTTTAGTTATTTTCTTCTTTGTAATAGCTTAGATTTTTTTGTGTTGTTAGCTTTGTACTGTATTGTACTGATGTTTTAAGATAATTTTTCTCTGACTTTTTTCATCTGCCGGTGCAGACAGATGTGTGTTTAGATACTGTGTGTATTATCTAGTATGTGAATGTATGTACTGATGTGCTGACGTGCAAAATGTACTGGAGTTCTTCAGCAGAATGGCCAAGACAGTGTTTTACGTGCTAAGAAAATATGTAAGCTGCAGAATATAATGTATTGCAGCAATACCAATAATTAGCTGAGTATTTTGTTTTCTCTAAATAGTCTGTCATGGGTCCTGGAAGCAGCCTGGATTAAATTTTATCATTGCTACAGAACCATTTGTGCCAGTCAGGGTGGCTGTGGTTCAGAAGATGAGGCTGTGTAATGGAACAAATGCAGCTGTGTCCTGCAGCAGGGAAGCGCATGCTGCAGTGACATCTTACCTGGAAACGTGGGCACATCAAACTTAATTGCAATGTCTGTGCAGTGCGGAGACACTGAGACCAGGAGCTGGTGAATTTGTTAGCTGAGGAGTTATGCCATTCATGCAATGGCCGACATTGCACTGTAAGAAGTGATCGTTTCAATACCCATGCTGTGATGATTTTGCATGGTAATGTCATATGGCCCTATTGGTGTTGGATTTATAAATCAAAATAATTATTAGATCTGATTTTCAGAAGTGTTATTTCTTAGTAGATGTTAATAATCTTCAAATACTTGCTTTTTCATGTAGCCTCACTCTTGTTAAATTATCCTAGACTAGTTCCTGGGATCTTACCTGTTTGTAAGTAAATTTACAGTCACTTAAATAGTTTTTTAACTGACATTACTTGACATATTATCATATTAAATTGTCATATTACAATCATTTATATATTATATTATATAAATATATCATAATATATTAAATATATCATATCATATTACATCATTATAATCATATTATGTATTAAATTTCTCTGGATATTTTACCTCTAAGTTAGAAATGATGAATCAGCAAAATAGTATTGTTTCACTGGCATAAACCACCCCACAGATCCTAATAGTCATGGAACCAACTTTGCATTTGACTAGAGGTTTTTTGGTGCTCTCCAGAATCATTGCACTGAGTCGTGGACCTTGCTAGTGGGAAAAGCAGTACGTGTTGGCTGTGGCATCACCTTCTCAGGTTCATTGTTGTATAGTCCTTGAAGAAACAAAATTATCTGAGTGTAAACTGGGATTAGATGTTCAAATATAAAACTTTCAGTGAAACTTAGCTTTTGTGTTTCTGTTTGGATGACTGTGAATCACTACACTAGCAACAAAACGTGCTTATTTAACAGTTCTTCAGCTGTCAGATTTAATGAAGCGTTGCAGTAGGAGGATTTAAATGGTACTGCTGTCTTGTATACAGAGGGATTGAATCTGGTGTGTGTTCAGTCCCCTTAGCACCTCAACAAAGGGGAAGGCAGTTCATCTACATGATGATTTTCTGCTAATATAAGTCTTGCACAGCACAGAGCAAGCTTATTTATTTCTTTGCCAGTATGTCCTATTTAGCCTGTCTCATGCAATATGTCAAGTACTGCATTTTATCAAGTGATAAGTTATCAAGATACCAGCTGATGAAGATTGGTTCATTTTTACTTGGACTCCAGATGGAGTAATGCCAAATTGGCTCTTCCAGTCATGCTTTTAGTTTTGCAGATGGGGAACACAGTCAATTGTTAACTTAATAGCACTGCAGTGAGTTGTTGACTTCTGTGGCCAGTGCTTGGTGAGCTATTACACTTCATCAAACTGTACATCCATAGTTCTCGCTTTGTCTCCATAGAACAGTTTCCCCGATGGTCTGTACCACTTAACTTTTTTCTTTTCTGAGTTCCTTTGGTTTGTTAGGAAAAGATAATGAGAACATTATTCCTCAAAAATGTATGAAAGTAGTCTGTTAAGTTTCTTGTCTTCGGCTAGATCATTCTTCATATGTCTTAAAATTCCATGAATATATGTGAATATATATACACTATTATTCTATTCTAAACTCAAACTGCTCCCCAGTGCTGTGCTCATTGATTTGTAGCTGCTTCCCAGTTTTCTCTTTTCTTAGGGAGTATTGAAATATTCTGATGTTACCTCTCATTTTCAGTGGAGAAGTATTTTCTGCCTGTTTGTCTTTTCTAGAACTTCCTCCCCGTCCTTTGCAGATTTTACCAATTTAAAACCATCTGTTCAGGCATTGTTAACTATTTGCTTCAAACCTAATAACTGGAATGAGCAATTCTGATATTTTCACTTACAGCCTTATTAGCAAAGTGGTGTGTTCGTGCTGGGATGTTGTTAGGAGGAGAGGTCATCGTTTTTCATACAGATTTTTTTTCTGCAAGACAACAAAATGAGGATCATTAAGTAAAAATCCAGAAACTGGAAAGCAAGACTTGAATCAGTCAATTGTTAAAATATCGTGGGCACGTATCCCATATTCATAATGAATCCAGGTCTTCTCATTAATGCAGAAGTTATCTTTGATGTGAAATTGCTTGCTGTTCTTGAGTTCTGTTAGCTGTCATGGCTGTGTGCATGTTTACAGTGTGGATTCTTTTTTTTTTTTTTTTTTTTTTTTGCCCACACCATTATTTTTCTGCTTCTAGACTAGGAGAGGCAATTTGAACATGTTCATGCTGACCCAGAAGGTCATGGGGATACGTATAATTTCACTGTGTTGAAAATGGAACATGCATTTCCTTTGCACTTCCTTGCCACCTACTTTTTGACTGGAACAGAATTATTTGTGTGTTCTTTTCTGCTAATGGAGAATGAATGAATTTGGCAGTCATGGTACATGTTCAGCATCAGTAGGCTTTTTCAATGTGTCAGAAAGTTTTTATAAGGATTTTAAAGCAGAGGAATAACCAGCTTTATAGTTAGGATGGCTTTCAGTCAAATTAATCAAAGAGGTCTTTAATATACAACCAACAGCTGAGCTCTTTTCCTTATCCCACTTTTCCACTGCCTATGAGCTTTTGGGTGGCTTGGGAGGCAGTCAAAAGACATGATGCTGGAGTTGTTGAAAAAAGAAAAACACTTTTAATTGGGGCTAAATTCTTACTTCCTGTTAGCAGAAAAAAATATTTCTCTGTCTTCCCTTTTGTAACTTGGGTTTGTCAAATTGATAATCGAGTCCCTTTCAAAGGCCAGAATAATTATCATCTACATTATTGTAAGTGATTATCTGACAGCATACACGAGATAAGATTTGCAGGGAGAAATCATCTTTTATTAGACCAAATGATACTCCTGGAAAAAGCAGGCTGTCAGGATCACATGCCTTTTGCCTTACTTATTGCTGTCTGTCTCTTGAAGGTTGACTCACGCGCTCTGCTTTGGACGAACAGTCATTGTCCAAGTGCCTTTGGGGAATATTAACAGGGGAACCTGATTAGGCTCTCCCTAATAGTGGGTAACTTTTGTAAATGAACATCACTACCATAATCTGGTGTCTGCATTAGGACTCTGACGTAGGAATATTGTAGGCAATTTATCATATTTGTAAGGAATTTAAATCAGCTACTCTGATAAAGCTACAGCTTAGGGGTAGTTATGTTCACGTAGACAGCAGAGGGACCTACACGCTGCAGCACACTTTTCCTTGCCAAGAACTGACTTCTGGAGTAGAGAGCTGACTGCTTTGTCAAAATAGTGGCAGCCTTTCCAACCATTTTACTTCAGTTTTGTTGCCATTCAGGTATTCACTGAATAAATATGCCTCTGTTGGAAAATAAGTAGCTGGATAAGTAGTTTATGTGAACTTGACAATTCATGATCTACAACAGACAGCATTAATAACATTTTAATATAGTTACTGAATAATGGGTATAGTTTTATAAGCTATTTACCTCAAAATCTAGGTAAATTGTTAAAATAAATAAACATGAATCTAAGAAAGGAAGTATGAAAGAATCTGAATCAAGGAAAAACAGAAAAAAAATATCTTTTTTTTGTTTGTTTGCAATATGCCTCACTAGAGCTCTTTTTGTTATATCTAAATAAAAATAGTAAACAAATAATTACATTTAAGGTATAATGGAAAATGGAACAATGCGCATTCTTGGCAAGCCCTCATTTTTGCAGTCGTGGCTGGTTTTCTCATTTGCAGAATGATGCTCACTGTGAACAAAGGCTTCCTGGTTGTCATATGAACTTGACTAGAAAGCTATCCTGCAGCTAAAGAGATATCAAATATTAATATTTATGCTCATAGCCAAAGGTGTGTGTATTGAACAGGTCTTGTGTCTGCATATAGCTACTGCCTCTTTTAAAAGCCAAATACAATTAAAAAAAAAATTACGGTGATAAATCAGTGCAGTGTGTTATGTCAATAACTGATGCTAGGTAAAATCAGATACAACCTCTGGGTGTGAGATAAAAGATAGAGCCAGACAAAGCAGAGAAAATTGTGTTTACCACAGAAGGAAATATCTTCTTGCCTTTATATATATATATATATAATTCAGAGTTTATATATATATATAATTCAGAGTTTGAGGCAGAAGGAGTTTTTATATGTTAAAGACGCATACATAAGCTCTGGGCAGCCTCCCGAGGAGGGGAGGTGCAGAGGGAGATGCCGGCCTCTGCTCCCTGGTGAGTGATGGCAGGTGTGGGAAGGGCACAGAGCTGCGCCAGGGCAGGGCCAGGCTGGGTGTGAGGAGAAATGTCAGTGCCATGAGAGTGGTCATACACCAGGACGGGCTTCCTGCAGAGGCGGGTGGTGCCCTGTGCCTGTCAGCACTCAAGGGACGTTTGGACAGTACCCTCGGTGATACACTTCAGCTTGTGGTCTGCCCTGAAGTGGTCGGCAAGTTGGACTTGGTGGTCTTTGTGTGGCCCGGCCCGGCCCGGCCCTTCATCACTGGTCAGCCTGCGCTTTAAATAAAGGGCATTGCAGGATATCCTGAGGTTTTGAACGAGTTAAAAGGAAGTTGTGCTTCGTGGCACAGCACAGGTAGATGATGCTGGGGAAGCCTTGTGGCGTGTGATGTGTGAGAACAGTTTCTTCTTCCAGTCTGGATAAATAATGGCCATAGAAGTAACTGCCTGGAGAACGTTAACCAGTGTCTGTTCTTGCCATAATTACAAGCAGCAGGGCTGATGCAACCTGACTTTTTTAATAGCTGTGCCTTACGCTTGGCTTCCTCCTTTCCAAATGAGGCTGTAACAGCGGGACGCGTGTTGACCTTTTATCTTTTGGAAGACGTAGGATGTGGAAAGGAGTTCACCAGCTGTCAGCACACCACCACTGTACCATCACAGGCAAAAAGTGTGCAAACAGCAGTATGTAAATGCTGTGTACTCACCTGGTGATCTCGTCATTTACCTTTTGACTTTTGTTCACACCATCCATTAAGATTTGGAGTTTTGATGATCGCCCATAAGCTCTGTCTTTTTCTAAAGAGATTGTCACTCTTCCTGTAGAGTAACCATGGAAACAGACAGGGAACCCTTAAAGAAAGTGATCGAACATGCTGTGCTAATTAATCCTACCCTTCACTTTTCTTTCAGCTGAAGGATGTGGTTAAATAAATTTTGCATGAGTAAGCATATTTGGAGGTGCAAAAGGGTAAGGAATACATAGCATCTTTTTTTCCTGTAGAAGAATATTTGGAAAAAACAACTGGTAACTGTCAACTGTTCGCATCTGGAACATCAAAATAAGAAATGCAGTGTCTTGTTAGTGTTTATACATGTATATATAGAGAGACAGTGTTGCTTTTAAACTGTAAATGTATTTGAAAGATGAGGATATTTTCATGCCTCAAGTGTGATGAGAGACATTTACATTAATTCTGAATCTTCAAATGAAAGTGCTCATAATTGGAAGTGCCTTATTTACACAGAACATTCTTCAGAAAAAGCAAACTTTGTTCCCTTCCAGAGACAAAGAAGCTCCTCCAAGGCATTAGCCTAATTTAGGACCTTTGAATTCTGCACTAGAGGAGCTATTGACTGAAACAGAGGGACTGTTCCAAATCTTCCCATGCCAAATTTTATCCTTTGTGGGTTGTTCTGTTCTGCTAAATTTGGCCATTTATTCTGCAAAGTAGTGTTAAGTGCACAAGCAGGAAACCAGTTGGCCACTACATAAAACATATGGCCTGGACCCATAAACCTTAAACTTGGTGCACTGATGCTGTTTGATGTCAATGTATGGCTTCAACTTGTACTTACAAATTGAAGTTTTGCTAATAACTTTCTCCTTTCCAGTAATGATCCTCTTATAACTGAGAAACCAGATGTAGCAGCTAACGTTGAGTGAGGCTTTCATGGTGTTTTGGCAATGAAAAGCAGATTAAAGAAAAACATTTAGCTGTCCAACCACATGGGATTAGCCAAAAAGGGCCATGCTTTGAAAATTTGATGGATTTTAGTTAGCCTGGACCAGATTAGAGGTAAAGGAGATCTAGAGGTGGTAAGCTGAGGAAACAGGATGGTCAGCAGTTCCTACCGGATGGGAGGGCGGGATTCTTGCTGGATGGTTGCAGAACAAGAGGAAAGACATACTTGGGCTGGCTACAGCACTTGCAAAGCTTTTTCTTGGACAGCAAGGTGTCAGAAATTAGCTGGCAAGCACAATTATTGTATTGTTTGCAGTATGATTTCTGGTATGGCAAGTTAGCTATTTATTCCTCCCTATCTGGGAGATTTCTTGAGTCTGTGGGTGAAGCACTTTGTGTCATGGAGACCTGCATTTCTTTATCACCACACAAAGTCTAAAACTTTTTGCCAGTTTTCTTCATATCACCTGACATTGCTGGCTTCTTAACAGTTCCTTTTCACTGCCTTCCTGGGCCTTTTCTCCTACCAAAGCTAGGAAGATTAGGGAGGAAAGAGTTTGCAAGCAATTTCAGTCTTTGTAGGCAACAGTGAAGGGATTCCAGAAGGGAGGATCAGCCAGGCAGAGAATGATGAGGACATTCACCATCCAGGCTTCTCAAATCCTTTCATCATTCTTATTTAGCTTAATAATAGCAAATCCAGATTCACACCTTCGGGGAGTACTGCTTCAGATTGGTCATCTGGGGTGCGAGTGCTCAGAAACTGAAGCTTGTTTCCAAATATTTGTGCTAGGAAGAAGAACTATTCATCAGTTAGCGCATTTGCTGGTTTGCTTGTAGAAGCAAAAACGTTGATCAGAGGTACTGCAGACAGTGTGAGGTTACCTCTCCTCTTTGGGGTTGTGCTGCATTTCCCAACCTTGAATTGTCTGCTTGAACCAAGTGTTGGTCAAGCTGGTGACCAAGTGAACAAATGTAAAGGGGATGGAAGTCTGAAAGCTGGATGAAAAAGAAGAAAAAGAAGATTATTTTTATTTGATTTTTTTCAAAGAATTTTTGGCATACAAGTCAAATTATTCCCCTACACTGGTCTAATTGCTATAATCAGCTGATAATGCAATCTACTGGCAAGATTTGCCATAATTACTATGGAGATGTATTCACTGAGATTAACTGCTCTTAAATAGTTTCTCCAATGTATTGAGAATAAAGATGCAAAGGACTCTCATCTTCACTTTTATATGAATTCTCATGTTGCATATTTCTTCTGGAGTGACTGCTTTGTGGTTTCTGTGAGGTGTAGGACACGACCTTCTGTTTTAGTAAGTTCATTTTTTGTGTGAAAGGGAAATTGATAGTTCTTTGTTTAGGAAGACATAAAGCAGTGGTGTGTTCTGATTTCTGTTACTTGTCCAGTGTTCCCAGTGAGGGAGTGAATAGTCTCAAGGCAGTAAGAAGGAACAAATTAAAGGAAAAGGTATTTGCAGGCACATGATGGGAACAGGCACCAAAGTCCTGAAAATCTTTTTTTGCAGTCCCAGGATGAGTGAGGCTGTTGTAGGAGAACTGTTAGAAAAGTTTGCTCATTACTGCTGTTTTTAGCACATGAGGATCTCTCCTAAAATCTTTCCAATTTTACATGAGATATATGTTTATGCAGTTATGTGAATTATTTTAACTGAGTGACAAGCTTGAAAGACAATTATTGTAAATAGTATATCTTTAGTAGGTCACAGATTTCATAGAAATGATTTCTGTTTCTGAGATTGTTGCACTGCCAACATACATTTGTTGAGAGAGAATAATTTTGCACATACCATTTTCTGATGTATTACAGCAATATTAATATTTATTTGAATGGAAATGTCTGAGTTTTTCTACTGCTTTCAGATATAAATTTGAATAAGCAGACTAGGGTTTGCAATGTAAACTGTGGAAGGTTTTCTTAGGCTCCCCTAAAAAAATAAATCTCAAGTATGTCACTATACATCTGGGAGTTTCCTTTCCATTTTTTTTTCTGAATAACACTGAAATGAAAGACTATTGATGCCCGAGGATGAGTAGTTAATGGAAACGAACAACTTTATTTATTTGTCTTTCATTTAGGTATACCACAATGTATCTTTGCATCTCTCCTGGGTCTGTGGTTGTCAGTATGAAAATCATATTTTATTATTCCTTCATAATAATCACAGCTCTTTTTAGCCAGGTATTAGATGATAGATGCTACCATGTCCTTTCATTAAGCAACATATTTCAATACTAGAAGAAAAAAACACTTGCAATATGACATCAAGTTATATGATGTGAGCTCACATATCCTTTTAGTATTGTAAACCATACAGCAAACAGTTTCTTCATTTTGTTTTTATTAATTTCTTTGTATTTACCCCACAGGTCTTGCAAGAGCTAAATCAGTTCCCAGCCATACATATTCTAATGAAGTGGTAACCCTATGGTACAGACCTCCAGATGTCCTTTTGGGATCAACAGAATATTCCACCTGCCTTGATATGTGGTCAGTATAGCATCTTTACTGAGGTTATGTGTAGGTGTTCTAGCTCTGATTTTGTTTAGATATGTAAAACAAATGTGGCATGATCAGTGGTATAGTTAAAGCTTCAAGTTATAATAGTATAGCTCATGTGTAGTAATCTTGGTGTGGTTGACTCAGTTATTTCCTTAAAGGAATCACAGAATCGCAGAACTTCAGGGGTTGGAAGGCACCTCGAAAGATCATCGGTCCAACCCCCTGCCAAAGCAGGTTCCTCAGAGCAGGCTGCCCAGGTAGGCGTCCAGACAGGCCTTAAATATCTCCAGAGAAGGAGACTCCACAACCTCTCAAGGCAGCCTGAATCCCCTCCTACAACCCACAGCTTGGGTACCTCGTGTTGGTACAGCAGTAGCAGAGCCAGTAGTGCTTTTCAAGAGACTGGATGTGTTGCTGTTGATTGCTGTTCCTTGGCAAACAACTGCTCGCCCTGAATGCATGATACAGTACATGGTGGCTAATATGATATTAGCAAAAACAGCTAAAACGTACGGTGGCTAGAGCACTGCATTTGTGACTGGATTGCCCAATTTTGCCATGCCCATCAGATCTTCCCAGCTGTAGCAAGGACAGACCCAAGATACTCTGGGTGCAAAAATACAGCCTCTCTTCTTAATCTGCTCTAGCAGTAAATCAGTACGTGACACATTGCTGGACAACTTTCCTTCAAACCTACAGGTTTTGTTTAGACCTGTAGGTTTAAAAGAACAGTTTACGTAAAGAACACAACACCTTGCTTTTGATAACATTGTTTAATCCTGTGTTGAGCGAAGGTGGTGTGTGTGGCTTTTTGACTGTTAAGAGACCAAGGTGGAGGTCACAAACCTCTGTAATCTGTACACATTCTGCTGTTAGTTAGAGCATCAACTTTATTGGCAGAAGCAATGCAGCCTGATTCAAGAAACAGAAATCTGGAAGAAGAATATATTTCTTTATCAAGAAAGTCTCATCTCGTGGAATAAGTTAATTTGTTTTGAATGTATATTTAATCCTTTCGATCTACAGAACTCCTCTATTTTGAGGAAAAAATATGTAGTGAACAAGTTTTAAAAAAGTATAATGATTTGTTTTGTAGCTTGCTGAAGTACTTTGTTTAATCTGTGCAGCCTAAATTTAGAATTATGATGATGTTAAAATCTAGAGGTAACTGTAAGATAAGATAAAAAAGACCGTATGTCTTTCACACAGGCTTTAACAATGGATACATATTATTTGTCAATGTAATCTTGAACTGTTTAGTAGTACTGAAACCATTGACCAAGCAAGAGTATTTTCTTTGTTGAGGAAAGGAACTAAGCATGATGAACTTGTGTTTGTTCCTGTAGGTGAGGTCAGAGACTGTGGAATAAAAGCTCTGTTTTCCTGGAAATCTAATCTATTCTTGCCCTGAAGCACTATAAGTGTTGACTCCTAGAGGCAGGCGTTAGAAGCAGTGGGATTGTATCAGTTGAGGAGGTTACAGTGAATAAATAATAGAATATCTAATGCTGAAGGGAACATTTAATATAACTGGGGTTCTGGCAGCAGGGTTGGTTTATCAAGAGGCAGGAAAGGGTGGGTGAACAAACATCTCCAAATGTGAACCTTGTGATACTGCAACTGCAGAGAGGAAAAGGCAGCATCTGTATCTACTGTCTGGTTTTCTTCAAATCACTCTCTACCTCCCAGATCTAAAATCACTTTTCCCTGCATCTCAACTTCTCATCTGTGCTAAAACTGTCCTGTTTTCCCAAAGATCAGTTCAACCTGATGTCTTCACAGACTGCATGCAATCTCTGCATCCCATCTGCTCCTGACGTTTTGCAGTCATCCCAGATACACCTCTGACGTTCTCAGCAATAAGCTCAACTTGCTCAGGGTAATAGGAGGTAGACATAAATAGTTCTTTCTGCTCATCTTCTTATAGCTCAGTCAGCATGTGCTCAGTTTATCAGTCACACATCTTTTTGTAAATGTGTATGTGTGTGTCTGAACTTCTGAAATACAAATACAATGACAGAAAATATTGAAACCACTAAAGAAAAATTTTAAATGCTTTATCAGAGTAAACTACTCTATAAGTAAAAACATGCTTTTTAGTCAAAGTAGGCATTAGATTTTTTTGCTGTTAGTATTTACCAATTCAAGCAACAATTACGGTTTGAAATTAAGGCTTTTTTTTTAACCAAATGAAGGATTTTTAAACATTTTTGATTCTTACTGAAACTTTTTCCATGAAAAAAGTAGTTCACCCAAAAGTTTAACAGCTTAAAAATAGATATGTTAGCATTCCTTCCAACAAACAATTTTAGTAAAAGAGCTATTAAAAGGTCCAGTCAAACTATGTGGTATTACTGAGATAGAGATCAATTGTCATGCAGAGAATTAAAAGCATTTTAAACTTACTATAAATGCAGACTGACCTTGCCTTCATGATCCTATGGGCAGCAGGAAACATCAAAGAAGGACTCAGGAAAGAAGGTCATTTAGGACTTTCAAAATAAGGCAAGAATGCTGTGGAAGAACACAATAATTACATCCTCAACAATATCAATAAATTATGTCCTCTTGTACAGAACACTTCATATAGGTCTGACAAAGATCCAGGTGCTCAGGGACAGAGGGCAGTGAGTTTTGTTTCAAATGCAAAATGAAGTTGTACTGCATTAGATTTGTATCACTGATAGAAGATTCTGCTGCCCCATACAAACTGGTGAACTATGGAAACCCTAGAAAAAAAATCTAGTAATGCAGTTTCTTTCACATGGTAGGAATTTATGTAAAGGCTGAGCTACTGCCATATCAGAAGTCAGGTTACAGCAAATGTATGTGACAGAAGAGCTTTAGGTTTTTACTTCTATACTTTGCCGGATTATCTGCAACAGCTCTTCCAGTGTGGTGGCGAGAGGTGTTGTTCTGTCTTCAGGCCACTGATGCTTGTTTGGCACATCTTGCAGGGAGCTCTGCTGGAGCTCCGGCAGGCTTGGGGTTTTATTCATACAACGGTTGTACATAGCTGGGCCGTAATTACATTAAAACTGCTTAGCGATTTCCCAGAGTGGGAGGAAGGGAGAGACATAGAGAAACCTATCTTCCATCAGATACAATGATAATTTGGTAATTTGTTATCAAAAGTGTGTTTGTAGCATTAGCATTTTTATGCAATTACTGGCATTATGTCCTTATGGCAGATACTGTGTGCTCTCACGTGTCCTTATTGATAACCTACATTATGACAAAATGAGGCAGCCACTTCACTAAATATTTAAATAACATTGAGGCACAAAGCACAGCTGTTTTTTCCATTTAGGGAAAAAAAAAAAAAACACAACAGGGTCTTTGCTGTAGGCGTGATAAATGACATTTCATGGTGGTTCCCAAGGAATGGAAAGTGGGGCTCCTATTGAGTAGAAGACCAGCTGCATGAAAAAAAAAGAGTCCAAATATTAACCACTGGACAGCGGCTAGGAAGCAGGTGGCAGAGGCTGCAGGCTATTTTTACACTTCATTTGCCTGTGTAGGGCATTAGTAACTAAAAGCTAATGATCCACATACAGTATTACATTCTCCTGCTTTCTTTTTAAATAGCCACTGGCAATAAAATAATATTAATGAAGACATACATGCATTAGTGGTGTCAGAGTAGTGATGGAAATCAATGCAGTGGGCTTTGTGATTTACTGCTGACAGCATTTGATACAGTGGCATTGTGTGAATGTGTTACGCCACCTAAACTGCATCAAAGAGTTGTGATAACCTTTGATATGCTTCTTCTTCTTTTTTTTTTTTTTTTTTTTCTCCTCCTCTTGATGAGGACTTACTAGTAGCTTATGAAAATGGCTTTACATTGCCTCTGGTGTAACTTTTCCTAATCCTTGAATTTTACAGTCCTTTGAAAGTCAATCCAAGGAAAATAAGCTTCAATAGATAAAGGGCTTATAAATTACTAAAAACCATAAATAGGTAATACAGAAACATAGGGAAAATCCCAAAATGAACCTATTCTGTTTATTCCTTACAGAAAGAGTTTAGTATAAGTAAATGAAGTAATTTAAACAGGTTATTAAATCATTTTTGGTTCTGGTAAGGGATGTACTGCTACATCTGGGTTTCTTAGATCGGGAAGTCACCAGGGATGTTTTATTTTGAAGTGCAGCTGGCTATAAACTGTGTTTGCTAACAGCTGGCAATTTTTTGCATATCCTGTTTTTCTTTTAAAAAATACACTCTTAGTCACAATTCAGGTAATCTGGCCATGCTATTTTTTAAATTCAGTCTTATTAACTAATCACTCTTATTAACATCAGCTGTGTTTAGTGCTGTGAAAGAAATTGCTTATAACTAGGCCAGTCAAATGTTATGAAACTGCTTATTAAATCACTGTTATTTAACTTCGTAACATCTGGATCGATAGACAAATTCTTAATTCTGATCTTTATCTAGGGAAAACTATTCACATGAAGCTTTTCTATTCTGTTGTTAAAAAAACTAAATGCTGTTTTTCAGGTACATTACACTTTCCACAAATAGCCTGCTCTGAGTATAGATTTGAGTGTTCACTGTAATTCCATGCGTGCTTTCATGAATATTTGACCAATGAAGACCTATGACAGTAATTAAGTTATTTATTATATAAAAATGAATCTTGTGTTCGACACAGGTGCACCAAATTATGTTTTTACACAGGGGAGATTACAAAGGCATCTTTATCCCATATCTGCTGTAAACAGTTTGCAGTGAAACAAATCTGAGAGTAGGAGTCCCCATGCACACTGAAGAAATACTTCTTGGGGCCCAGGAGAGAAAACAGTGTAGGGTAAATTAGTTCTTTTGCCCATGATGTTCATTATGATTGTGGCTTCCACTCCAAAGAAATGCTAATCTTCAGGATTAGGATATTAAGGTGAGGGTATTGCAGTAACTGTCAGGGTATTGTTAATTAAACTTCTCTCATTGTCAGTGAGCTCTTCAGAAGTTTTATCATCTGAATTAGCTTTTGATTGGAAAATTCTCATGGGATCTTATTCATAGAAAGACTGTGTGTGAGGAAACAATTTTTGTCTCTAGGAAAGGCATTTCAATTCCTGTCTAAAAATTACTTTTATCCATTTGAAACATGAGATTTACTATCATTTTCACACAGCTAAATATGTAACGTATGTGTGTAAGGAAAGTACTTCATAAAAAGTATCTGGATCTACGAGAGAAAAGAAGACCAGGAAGAATGTGTTGAACAGGAAAATACCTTATGGCAGGATGTTATTTAAGTTCAAAGGTGATTTTCTTGATTTATTTATTTATTTTTTATTTTGCATTCTTCTTTTACAGAGGAAATGAGTCTAATTTAAGGATTCTTGCAAAAAGTAATTATGTATAATTTAATCCTTCATGAATATAACATTTCTTAATATAGAAATTGAAAGTTTCTATACAGAAGATTGGGTCACAAAATCACTTTCCAGAGCTTTTATTTCTAGTAGTTTAGAGATACAGGCCCCTATTCTTTGCTCAGACTGTATCTTTCATGGTATATTGCTTTTCACATATCAAAGATGAACAATCATGAAAGATGAAGTCCAACCAAGGTCAGTATCCGTGGCACGTGCAAGAGGCAATGAGCACTAACTGGACCACAGAATATTCCATCTAGACATCAGGAAGCACGTCTTAATTGTGCAGGTGACCAAGCACTGGCACAGATTAGTCAGAAAGGTCTTAGTCAGAAAAGTCTCCCTCCATAGAGATCTTCAAAAGTTGCCTGGACGTGCTGGGCAACTGCTCTGGGTGGCCCTGCTTGAGCAGGGGGCTTGTATCAGATGGCCTCCAAGGTTCCTTCCAACTTCAGCCGTTCTGGGATTCTGGGGTTCCATTCTATTCTGGCAGTGTGCCATCACAGAACAAAATCAGGTTTTGGTCAATTAAAGAGACAGAAGTCCCTTGCCCTTCATTCCTTTCCTCTCAGAGTTTGTTGTCATAGTTCTGTTCATAAACAGGATCATACAGGAACATTACTTTTTTTCTGAATAAATCTGGCAAGATAAAAGCCTCTGTGCCCTTTTAACAGGTGGATTTAATGGAAGAAGTTCCACCATTGCTTCTTGGTGATAAGTCCATAAAACCAAGCAGTCTTATTTTATTTTATTTTATTTTATTTTATTTTATTTTATTTTATTTTATTTTAATTACGGTATATTTAACAGTGCAAACTGCATGTACTTGGGAAAGTTTGAAAATTCTGCTGTTACTCTGTATTTCAGAAATCTTATAAGGGGGATTTCTGGAAGCAGTTACTTGCTTTTCATAAAATGCTTTCCTCATCCAAATTTTTCATACTGAAACAGCTTTCACAACCAGATACAAATCTTATCTGAAGAGCAAATATACAACTTTGCTATGAAGAATACGCTAAATGTCATCACCTGCAGTGAGCCTGTTGGAAAGCATCGCAAATCTGTTCAGGGCAAAAAGTTCAACAGTTTTTAACATATATAGTAAGTGTTCCTCAAGTTTCCACTCAGGCTTTCTATAATTTCCATTTAAGTATAAAATAAAATTCAGTTTGGAAACAATTCCTCATTCCAAAGTGTGTTTGAAGTCTCTTTTACAAATCCATCAAGAAAAAAATGGAATATTAACTGAAGAAAAAAAATAAATAAAAACCTTATAGATTGTGCCTTACCAGAGCTTTTATGTTATTTTCTTGTAGTATTCAACTACAAATAGGCTGTAGATTCTTCTTGTTGCAATAAGGATCTTTGTTGCACAGAGACAGGAATGGAAATTCTTGAACCAAAAATATAAAGCCAGTAAGGAAGTTAATTTTAAGAGAATAAGTTCTTGAATTATTAAAAGTTGTGCAGAAAAAAAAAAAAAAAAAAAAAAAAGGCAGTTTTGTGAGGCATCTAACTTCATTTTTACAGGCTCATTTACTATGTCAGTTCAAATACAAGAGGAACTCATTTAGCTGTGCTATTAACTCTTACTCCTTTTAAGGCTGTTCAGTGACAGCCGGAGTCCCCGCAAATTAGGCAGGACAATAGAAGAGCAATATTAGATGGTATGGCCACATATGGTCTCATCAATACATCAATAGGTTTAGTCATGCTTTTTGTCATCAGAGGGTAAGCCACACATTTCCACATTAAATGGCTGTCACGTTTACTTTGCAAGTTTATCCCGTGCTGTTCCACTGGGAGGATCTCTGAAAAAAAGTCTCAGAATTAGAAGCATTTGGCTTATTTATTGAAAATTAGAAGTCCTGCAAAGAAAGTAGGAAAACTTGATTGAAGGTACTGAAATATGTTAGGCTAATGGTCTTTTGTCACACAAATGATTTCTGAAAAGCTGCCTGAAAATGGCATTGTACAATGCTATGTATACACAAATGACACATAAATAACACATCCTCAGAGATGTATGCACACTGCAGCCAAGTTAATTGGTTGTAATTCATATTTCAAGATGTAATCTTAATATCGCAGAAACTGGAGATGGGAGTGATCTGTGAGATCATTTTATCCACCCTACTGTTAATGCAAGTCTAGTCCCAGAAGAATATTCTTAAGTGTTCCAGCTTCTCTAGTTTCACGTGACTGTAACCGTGGAGTTCCCAGTCCTTTGGGAGGCTGGGGTATAGCACAGTTGTTAAGTGCTTTTCTCTAACATAGCCTAAAATTTTAATTTCCTAAATGCATTTTCCTATTTCTGGTTATACTGTCTTAGACCTACCTACAGTTCTGGGAACCATTAAAATCCCCATCAATTCTTTCCTGTCCTTCATTTTGCATAGTTCTAAATACAGAGTCATCGTGTTCTCCCTGTCTTTCTTTTAGCCAAGAGTGACATAGTTCTTTTTTTTTTTTTTCCTTACCAACCAGTTATGGACTGTAAATAAGCTTTGCTTTGCTCAAAAATCTCTAAAACCTGTTTAATGGTGTGTGAGGTCCACAAAAACAAGTTAAAGGCCTTCCAGAGGCTTTATTTCTGTTCATGTTCAAAGTGTGTGCATTTACGTTTTGTGATTCAGGGATCCTACCATAGATTTAGTTTCTACTTGCTAAGAGCCTAAGACAAAGCTCACGGAGAACTCTAAGGCATCTAAAATACCATTCCAGCCATTCAAAGTCTTTGTGATGTTATAGCTTTCTAGGTATTTCATATCAGTTCAATATCATATTCCTCCTCCCTCCTCCCCTTTCTTTCTCTTTTCTAATATTCATTTAATCTTTCCGTGGGCTTATTCTTCAGCGTGCTGGGAGAGTGCCATAAGCTTTGAAACAAAGCACAGTTTTCAAGTGAGCCAAAGTGAACAGCAGTCCCCCAGCTCAAACCTGGAAGCTTGTTTATGTTTCTCTATTCAGTGATTTTAATAACCTTTTCATTTTTTGTAGTAGTTGTTTATCTAACTCCTCGTTTCAGCTTATGACTAAATGGAGTACTAGGATCTACAAGAGTCCAAGCCACATAATAGGATTCTTCTTTCCAAGCAGGAAATTTTTCTTCAGTGGTGTGTTTGCAGTTCTTGGCTCACACTTGCGTCTGACCCACTAGAAATGGAAAATTTTGTAAATAGATCTTGGGAAAAAATATGAAACAATCTGACAAAATCTGCATGTTGTTTGTACAGTACTTCTGGTCAAACAGCTAGCTGTAGTTTCCCCGCAGATAGCAATACATGCCCTAAAATGACAAACTGGTTTAATCAAATGCCTGCTTTCTGGTTGCAAGAATAGAGCATTAATCCTCTTTTCTTTAGTCTAAATTCAATTCTTTTATTTCTCATCTTGAATAAATGGCTCCTGACTAAAATCTTGAATTTTTCCTTGCCTGAGATCCTGATACTGTTTGTAAGGATTTGACTAAGATATATTGTGCCTATCAGTGCCTAATGAAGCACTAACCAGAGTG
The DNA here is from genome assembly GCF_011077185.1 of Oxyura jamaicensis. Lineage (NCBI taxonomy): Eukaryota > Metazoa > Chordata > Aves > Anseriformes > Anatidae > Oxyura > Oxyura jamaicensis. The sequence goes on from NC_048894.1 coordinate 23,862,386, forward strand.
AATGATGAGTGGCAGTTTAATCAATTCCATTCATTCAGTAACCAGTAGCGGCATATGGAACATAAATTTTAACCTTTCTCTTTTATAAACACCTGAATTTTTCCAAAATTAGACCAGAGCTATGCCTTCCAAAGTTTTCTTCCACTTTTCCAATGGCTAGAGAGAAACTTTGCTTATTGTATCTATGCTTTGGGATGTAGAATTAGAGAATAGTGATGCATGTCTAATTTTCTTTGTCAGGAAATTTGACTATCAACACTCATTGTCTTGGAACATAAAATTATTTCATTATTTGGTATTGATCAAAGCATTCAGAGATGAGTAAAGCATGGCTAATCTTCTGAGAATCTTCGTTATAATAATTTACTTCAAAAAAAGAAAGTTAAATCAGATGTTATTGGTGGGATTTTCTGAGTTAAAGGACCCAGCTCACAATTTAAGGAAGAAGTGGTACTGTAGTTAGCTTTGGGAATTCTTGGTTCATTCCAATATATATTTTGGGTTAATGACTTGGTATTTGTGTTGGGTGAAGACTTTTTGTGTGGTTACTTACACAGGTGTGGTTATGTGTGGTTATATGTCATACATTGTAGTTTGCTTGTGTAAGTTGTACATACATAGAAAATTGTAATTGAACAAGTGAAAATATGTAACTGAATTCTACAATTTGCAATTATTTTTGCTGATGGAACAAGAAACTGTTGAGCTCTTTTCATCCAGAAAAGAAGCAAATGCAAATTCATAATTTCTTTTGCTTCTCGGATGTGGGAATGCCACAGGTAACCTGAAATCTGAGTTAAAGTCCTGCAGAAACTTTCCTCAAATCTTAAGAATCCGTTAATCCGTTCTTTATGCTGTGTAGTTTTTTCCCCTGATTTGCCAGTGGCTTTAAATGAGTGGGGTGAGGGAACCCATGTGAAGCAGCTTTTGTAGAAACTAGGGAAAGGAGCTGTAACAAGGTGGCTGCCACAGTGGTGAGAGGAGGGAGCCTGCGGCTGCAAGCCCATCCCAGGAGTCATCAGCATGTGTGCAGTAGCTTAGTTCAGTGGCTGTGAGCAACTACATTCCCTTTTTACTCATTTTTTTTCCCCAGACTTTGTCTTCATTCCAGTCCCTTCCAGTGTGCCTCTGTGCTGCAGTCCATCCCTGTTCAGCTGCTCCCAAGGGAGCTCTCTCACTGCCATTCCCACATCCCCAGAATTTATTTGGGAGCATGAGCATGCTTCCTGGGAAGCACTCATACAGACAGGAAGCTGCTGCTGTGCTTTTATTTTTGTCAACAGCTACTTATCCATATTCCTCCTATCTCTACGTTTTCAAACACCTGAAAAGTGAACATTTTGTACATTATTTTTCACAGCATTGATTTAAAAACAATAATAAAATACATGACTTAAATATTGGTTATGGAGATAAAAGCATTGTTGATAACTGTATAATCTAAGATAAATCCTTCTAATGGTGCATGCTTTCTTTTTTTCCCTCTGTAGGGGAGTGGGATGTATCTTTGTAGAAATGATTCAGGGGGTCGCCGCTTTTCCGGGAATGAAAGACATTCAAGATCAACTTGAAAGGATATTTCTGGTGAGTTATGTACTGCCGAAGTAACATACTTAAGCCAACAAAGGTTGATTTGTAAATCTTCATAAATGTCTTTGTGTTTTATTTTTTATTTTTTTAAGTATCTGACTGTGACAGGGACAGAAGCCTAGTGCAATAATGAGGTGCAGTTTGTATATTCTTGAGGACTATGTAGTAAGTTCAGATCTTGTGCAATATTATTTTTTTGGTAAACATTTTTTGAGTAATCCACAGATGGGTTTTTATACAGCTATGGAAAAAAAGTTTCTCAAGTGTAAGTTAGTGGAAATTGAGCCAGTTTGTCACACTCACTTTGCAAATGATAAAAAATGAGACTTTTGTTGCCCTTTTGAGGTTATACTAATGTTGTAATGTCAGTGGGAAGTATTCTTTTGTGATATAGGCATATAAAAGGAAAAGCAAGATAGAAAAGGAGGTGAGAATGGGAAATTAGAAATCATGATTATATTGAAGTTCAAAAGGAGTCCTTGGCTACTGTTTCTGCAGACTGGTTGGGCCCTTCATAAGGTGTGGACAACAATCTGGGTGGATTGGATGATGGGAAAAGTATTCAAAGAGCAGCTTCTTCTTTCAACCTGCCAATCTCTGTTTTGATTCTGACTACAAATTTAGGAGGGAAGCATGAGTACACCCTTGCTTTTATAGATTAATCTGTCATAAGCCATTTATTTCAAATGCAGAGGATTTATTTGAGATTCTTTTTTAGCCCATGGGAAGGAAAAAGAAATCATATTGTGTTTATAAAATTTACATTCTTCATTTCATACAGACTTGCTTGTATTATCTCTCTTTTGTGGGGACATCAATGAACTTATCAATTTCTTTTAGGAGATACTAAAAAAAAAACACTCTATAAAACAAGACCTCGATTGATTGATTGTGATATAGAAATGTCTCATTTTACATAAAATATTTTGTTACTTTGCCCACTTGGCTAATACTGTGAAAGTTCGCTTCTAAGGAAAAACAGCCGTGCTGCAACATACCCAACAGGAAGCTCTTGTGAAGGGTTTCTGTGACATGTCCAATTGCTTTTTTTGGTTTGCCAGCTTGTGTATTTCAAGCTAGCAAGTACTGGGCCAGTTTTAGAGTTCTGCTTTTAAAAAATTATTATGCTTCTCACTTATTGGGATGAAATTTCCTCCCAGGATGAGTTTTGAGGCCTGCCAATTTATTAATTCTGTTTTCAAACTGCAGCTGCAAATACTGAGAACAGTGTTGAAATAGCAAGAGATAATTTACTGATCTTGTTTCTTTAATTTGATCTTTTACAAACCTTAGAAGAAAAAGATAAAACTTTCTGCTGGAGAGTTTTATGATCTGTTGTAAATCAGAGTTAATTTTAAAATCCCAATTAATTAGGCTTTCTAATGGAAGAGCCTAGTTACCCTTAGCTAAATAGTTTCAGTGAATGCCTTCCTAATATACTCTAAGCATCATTAAGAATTTAAGTTATCTATTTAAAAGTTATAAAACTAAGGATTATTCTTGTTTGCTTTTGTACTTGAACAGAAGGATTAAATTCATCCATTCTCCAGTGAATCATGTACAGTATGGTAGTTAATAGCCCTGAAGTACAAAATTAATCAGGTTGTTACACAAGATAACTAATACAATTAGCTTCCCCACAGTGAACTCTTAGACTGCCGTGAAAGGACCAGATCAACCAATAATAGACTTTTCATTCAAAGTCTTCCTGTAGTTCACCTTTTCAACGTTCATGTGTTTTTCTCATAACGAAGGGTAATTTTTGAAAAGGGTGCATGGTGGGGTCCACATCAGCACTTCTTTTGGTCGCTTGCCCTCCTCTAAATGGTGCCATTTGCACCAAAGGTGCATTAAGCTGTCTCATATCTCTTGCCACTGCTATCAGTCATGGTAACAGTGGCTTCCATAGCCCTTAAGAGTCCAGGCTGCTGATCAGGACTTTTAGGGACCTGTTACTTTGTACTAGGAAAAGTTACAATATCGTAAGAAATAATATTGAGGAAAACTGAACTGAATGTGAATAACAATTTAAATTTCCTAATGGTTGGTTGTTTTCCTATTGTAAAATTCTCCATTGTTATGTAAATGAATTTAAAATATATTGTGTGCTATTTCGGTGATTATCAAACATAAGTCAGAGAGATTCTGTAAATGTTTCTGCACATCTCTGCCATAGGCATTCCTGGCATATCTACATAGCAAGAGTAGATCCAATGCAGCACAGCACATATATTTCTTCCTGGATATGACCGATGTTTGTTTATGTTTAACAATGGCTTAATTGATTGATTGTATGTAATAGATTATCTTTCAGTTATCTTAAAGAACTTATCTATTTGAGCATGTTTCCTGACTTTTATTATTTTAAACACTTGGGGTGATTTTGAAAAAGAGGAAAATAAACTGAATTTATGTTTATGCTACAGTGGCTTTTATAAATGTTCCCAGGTTCCGTTACTGTAATAGGCCTCAATAAAATAGCAAGGATTTATAAACCAGAATCTGTTCAACAGAACAGCACAAAAGAGGCACTGACACTATGAATGAGCAAACTGCAAGTTGTTATTGTCACAATTTGGATCTAATAAGAACTCTTTTTTTCCCCACATATAGTTAAAAGTGCGGATAATTTAAAAAACAAACAAACTGTATTTACCAAATATCACAGAGTCATAAAATGGTTTGGGTTAGAAGGGACCTTAAAGATCACCCAGTTCCAACCTCCTACCAGACCAGGTTGCTCAAAGCCCCATCCAGCCTGGCCTTGGACACCTCCAGGGATGGGGCATCCACAGCTTCTCTGGGCAGCCTGTGCCAGTGCCTCACCACCCTATGAGTGAAGAATTTCCTCCAAAAGGGAATAAAAGGGAAATCACACATGTAAGTAGGTTGCTTTTTCAAAGAGATTTAATAGTGAATAAAATGTTTTAATGCAGAGGTGATTTGGCTTAAGTTGCATTTTTATTTATACTTTTTTCCCATTTACTGGGACTCAGTTTACTTCCTGGATAGAACTGCATCATACAAAATAAGAGATAAATTTGTAATTACAGTATGTAAAAGTTAACAAGTCTTTTGCCTCGAAGTACAATATTAGTGATGTGTCAGTATCCTTCCCCACATGTATTCCAGCATAAGTGAAAAGATCCAGAAAACTGTTTCTTTTGCCATTTTCTCAGATAAGTGGCTTGAATTTTTGTTACAACGTGCTAGATCTGCTGGACCAACAATCTGATAATCTCAGCACTGCTGTTTAGTCTTGTAATATGTGCCCAGGAACAATGAAGCTTCATTCAGATACTTGTGAACAGTGAAACCATTCTGGCCTGGTAACAGAAAAAATAGGAGGCAATCTGTTGGATCAAATAAAGCTGCACAAAACTGGGAAATGTTATTTGGCTTCTGATACAGAGTAGCTAAGTTCTTTATCAACATTTTCTTCCTTTTGATCATTTATCATGCATTTCTGTAGATGCAAACATAGAGGTTTCCTGTATCAAGGAGAACCTGCCATTGCAAATATGGCTTTAATTATGTCTAGAAGTAAAAGCTGCACCAAATGCCTGCACATTAGCCTTGCTCCCTGGGGAACTGACAGCTCCTTGGATCTGGTGATGATCAGCAAGAATTAGTCGAGTGTTAAAGCTGCTTACGTGGGGAAGCATGTGGTCTGCCTGTGTGTGCCCTACCCTGAGCCACTATGGAAGCACCAGCTTGGTTACAGCTCTGGTTTTGATGTAAGGATATGCTTTTATATGCTCTTATACTCGATGCTCTTAACAGATTCAAACCAGATCAGTGTTGAATTGCTTGTGCTAGCTTTATTTTTCTTTTAGAGAGATTTTTTTAAGTGGGAAGGTATTTCTGTCTCCTCCAATTTTTGTGAGGTTTCTGTGAGCTACCACAGATCAAAGTGAATTTCCCTCTCAGGCTCTGAAGCCCTCCTGATAAGGGAATAATCTGTGTGTTGGCTGAACTTCAGTCTTGGTGCCAGCTACACTAAAAATTACATTGCACTGGGAGAGTAATGCACAAACAGTTCTCCTGATACTCTGCAGGCCTCTGCGCGGGCAGGGCAACGGCACTTAAATGATGTTTTATCTGTAATTGAGCATTCACTCTGCAAACAGGCTTGCTGGATGGGTGCACTGTGCGGGAGATTCGTGCCGTAGGTGACAAGGCACAGTGGGGAGCGGAGTTTGCAGCCAGCAGTTCCTCTCCTTCCAGACATGCATATTGCAAAAAGTAGAGATTTCCTCTCGGTTACTGGATGCTATTGGTCTGTTGGGTGCTGTAATGCACAGTATTAAAAAGCAATTAAAAGAGAATCATATACATTTGTTGAGCCTAGCAGCCCGGTATTCCAAAGGGTGATGCCAAAATTGCTTTCTTCATAAAGCTATACAGCAAAGACTCACTAGAATTTGCGATTTCAGGTAACTATGAAAAAATGGAATTTTCCTTTTAAGTGGAACTATAAGTATTGCATCTGGTATTGAAGATTTAAAAGGCTAACATTATATTCTTTAATATATATTTATAACTACATGCTTAAAGCGTCTTGTGTCATGCAATGCAGGATTGCAGAGTTTCCTCTGAGATTCAAATGGTAACAGGCATTTGTGAAGCTGTAGAGCGTCATCTCTGTATCTGAAGGATTGCTCTATGTCAGGTACATCCCCTAAAGCCAGAAATAATATATTTTAACAGGTCTCAATTTCATTTAAGCTTATGACAGACACATAGGAACCATGCTGTGTGGTACATTGTGTTAATGACATCTTTTGGGAAGCAAACAATGCCCAAGGGAGGAGTACTTTTAACTATTTTTATTTTTATTTTTTGAAGATAATCTGAGTAATGAGATGTTTAGTTTCCTTTACTGGTCTTTTATTCCTGTTTCATTATTCCATGCACATTTTTTCTGTCAGTTGTTAAACACTTTGGCCCTGAAATTCAGTGTGTTCATATCAGATAGAGTAGACATATTTGTGAGGCTGAACCTGAACTGAAATTTCATTTTATGTAGGCATGGTGTTTTTGGTGTCTTGTATGTTACAGATGATGAATCATATTCAAGAAGAATTCTTCATCTTTGTGAAATGGATAGTTCTTGCCTTGTGGGGGGAGTTCTGTTTTCTTCCCATCTCTCTCCATTTCCTTTCCACCAATGACTTCATGATGAAAATAAGATATATATATATATTTTTTAACTATAATTTGGCAGAAAACTGACTGCTGAATTCTCTTCTAAAACAATGTGTAAGTAGAACAAGAGGAATGTAATGTGTTGTATCTTGCTAAGGAATTTACCTCTGCTTCACATTATTGTAGCAATACACAAAATATTTCACTTCTTTACAGCAACACTAAAATGAATTACATAAATAAAAGGCTCTTTAAGCTGTAGGTCTTGTCTTTGAAGTCATTAGCACTTATTCAGTATTTTTCAGTAGCCTGCAGGTTTTGCACTGATACCAGTTTTAAATGGTTCTTCTTCTGTTAGAGCGGGTCCAGAGGAGGGCCCCAAAGATGATCAAGGGGCTGGAGCACCTCTCCTACGTAGAAAGGCTGAGAGAGATGGGGCTGTTCAGCCTACAGAAGAGAAGGCTCTGGGGGGACCTCATTGCAACCTTTCAGTATTTGAAGGGGACTTATAAAAAGATGGAGTGCAATTCTGCTCAACTGGATGATGACAGGATGAGGGAGAATGGTTCTAAACTAAAAGAAGGGAGATTTAGATTAGATTAGAGGTTAGGAGGAAATTCTTCACTCAGAGGGTGGTGCGACACTGGCACAGGTTGCCCAGAGAAGCTGTGGATGCCCCATCCCTGGAGGTGTCCAAGGCCAGGCTGGATGGGGCTTTGGGTGACCTGGTCTGGTGGGAGGTGTCCTTGCCCATGGCAGGGGGTTGGAACTGGGTGATCTATGAGGTCCCTTCCAGCCCTAGACATTCTGTGATTGTCTGGGCTTTGTCTTATGCTTTCTGCCAAACTTTAAATGAAAAAAATTCTGAACTATTATGGGGAGAATTAACATTCAAGTGTCTTATAAAAACTAAAATAAATGTATCTATTCATGTGTTGTAAAGGATTGTGGATTTTTAAGAGATTTTTTAAAAGGATTTTTCAGCTCAATGTTATCTATACAACTGCATTATATTGTTTACTGTATCACTGCATGTATATTATTTTTTTCCTTTATAATAGGGCACAAGGTATTTGATGCTAATTTGCACTTACTGCCTATAAAAAATTCTGTCCTCAACATGTCTGGGTAGACATAATCTGTGCTTTTCTTAAACACATAGTATTGGGCAAGCAAACTCAACCTCAGATTTAATGGTAGCAATCTTTTAAAAATGTAGAAAGAGTTATTGAGTGATATTGCCTGGACAGGAATAGTGTGTCAGGACAGGAGGCTTTAAAAAGCATCGGTTATACCCTGCACTCTGTTAGAAAAGGTTACGAGAAACCTGCCATTCATCCCTGTCTAAAGTGATGAAAACACCCAGCAGTATATGATGGACCCTTACCAGGAAAACTACCAGCTAGCAGCAGGAAGGAAGAGGGGGAGGGAAAAAATAAATTAATGTATGACCCCATCATTGACTTCCAAGGGGTGGCTGGATGTTGGGCCATCCAGTCACACAACCATGTTGGTTTGGGTGGCTTCCTTTTAACATAGGTGTCGTCTTTTGCTTGTGGGAAGTTGTTCTCATCCAGCCTGCTAACTCTGAGCCAAACCCTGAGCGTGGCTGAGATTGCAAGAGTTTGGCTCATTATCAGCTTGGTAGTGCAAAATGTGAAGAGTAATTGGCTATCAGAAAAAGAAAACAAATTAAGACATGGTTCAGTGAAACACAATAGTTTTGTGGTTTTCTTTGGAATTGGAATGTTTCTTCAGTATCTGCCATATTTCAGTTGCTGAATGACAAATGAGCTATAATTATAAAGAAGTATTGTTTCTTTTCCAGGCTCTCCTCTGGCCTTCAAAAGGGTGGTTACAGGCAATACTTTGAAAAAATGTTCTGAGACTCCACTGGTGTAAATCAGCACAGCTCTAGTTACATTTGTGTCACTGCAGGCACCTTCTCCTTGTTGGCCCCATACATCCTGGTAGCAAATTGGTCCCATGTAAAATCCTTCTCAGTGCTTGTTGTGTCCATGTGTGTTACAGAGTTTGTAATTTCACACTTTTTTGGATGCAGGTAACACTGAACAGAAAGAAGTGCAATTTGTTTGTATTAAAAATTGAATTGAAGCCTGTTCTGAACCTTAGTGGTTATCCAAAATTTTTGTTATCCAAAAACTGACTGTGCAGGACAATATTGTGCCATGTAAAAGCATAGGCCCATTCATAAACCTGTTCTGATGTGCTGGCTATATATATACTAGGGAAGATAATATATGATCATACATTGAGTAGTCATATAATCTTCTCTTTCCAATTCATAAATAAAGGAGCAATGTTTAATACACCAGAAACTTCTCTTTCCCCTTCCCTCTTTCACTAGTATCTAAACTGCATTTCACATGCCAGAAGTGGGTTTTCTTAGAATAGTATCCTAATTGCCAAAATGGTTGCTTATAATCTGTGGTTCAAATTCAAACATTCTTACGGTTGGAAATGTTTAAAAATCATTGTGAGGCAATTTGAGATGATATTTATGGAGACATGTTATAAGAACGTAAGATTGATGTGTCTTAACCTGTCTGCATGTTTCCTGAAAGACATCAAGACTAATAGCTGATTTATCCTTCTCTCCTAAGAACTGATAGAAATATACAGAATTTTATTATTGTATGGTTTGCATTTCAGGGAAACATCCCCTTTAAGCCTACTCAGTAGGAACCAGGCATGTGCCAGAAGTCTAGTTTGCAATAGAGCTAATTTGAATAAAGATGGACTTTAATACCTGTTTAAGTGTTTCCTGAATCAGTGCCCTGGAGTGTATCTTAATTTAGAAAGATGCTGAGCACTTGGGAAAAGGTTGTCTTCAACTATCACTGACATTTCCACCAGCTGCTGATTCTCAGTATCTTTCTGTAAACTGAATGTGAATCTTAGATAAGCTTAGCAATTTAAAGAGATTTCAGGTTTTCAAAAGCTAACATTAGTCTGCCTTGATTAGGTCAGCTGCTTTTCTAATTGGTTAAATGGCTGTGGCTAAATAACGTGTGCATTTAATTTCACCTGTATAGAAAGTTTTATATAATTTCACCTGAGTTTGAAATATGTAAGTGCTGTCAGGTAGTTCATGTGTCCACTGTTTGTGTGTTGCCATTATGCATGTGATTTGCATAGAGAACAAAAAATCAAGAGAACAAACCTCTCTTGATTTTTTTTTTTCTAATTGCCTTTTTATTGTTATTGCCTTTTTACTATAAGAGAAAAGTAACCAACTGAAAATAAGCTGCATTAGTTTGAAACTGCCTGGGGAGTAATGGACAAAAACAGTTTTAAGTAGGAAAAAGAAAGAAAAAAAAATATAAAAAATATAAAAAAATACATATATATTAAAAATATATTATTTTTTCATAAGAAGATGTTCAGAACAAGAGCTTTCATGCAGGAATTGAGAGTAGGAGAATTACCTGAATAGGCTCTTAATGTGGTAGGTATTTTTAAGTGACTATGAAGTAAATAGTACCAGAGTATACATAGTATACTCTGGTACTATTTAATTTATTATTTAATTTAATTATTTAATTTAATTAATTTAATTTATTATTTAATTCCTGTTGCTGTTATTTTTCCTTTCCTTCCTTCCCCAGTCTTCTGAGTTCCCTATTTAAAATAAGTTACAGACAATACAAAACTGGATTCTCTAGTTGTCAATTACAGGAAGAAAAATGCTCACTTTTCACTATTTGTCTTTAGAGTGCATATATTTATCACTGCATAGCGATATTTCTGGCAGTTGAGGTCTGTTTCTGAGTACATCAGAGAGAACTAATAATATATAAGGTGAGAACATAATGAGAATTATTCACAGTGCTTTTTCTGGCACAACATGATCCAAATAGCTGTGGTGTAAACTCTAAAACCTGTCAGTGATGGAGCAGAAAAGCAAGAGGTAAATTCTTAACAAAGACCGTAGTATGGTGCAGTGGGTATGTTCTCACAGAAATATGGTAGCCTTCATGACAAATATGTCCAGAGGAGAAATCAAAGGATTTTTTTTGAGGCATCTATTTATTATGCTGAGTTTTAGATTAGATTTTTGTAGCTTTTTTTGGGTGAGAAATCAGTTGACCATGTAAACTTCCAAGTTGATTAAACTTCATTGTGTCATAAAGAGGGACTTACGCTTTTAAGATAACATTTGCTTAATTCCTTTAATGATATTTGATATTCCTTTAATAATGATATTCCTTTATTCTTACTAAGATAATTTTTTGATGTGTTATGAGCCGAGTACAAGGCTGTGTGTTTAGGAGACAGGTCTGAACTGATCCAATTCACCGCAAGTGTGCGGGGGAACACACATAGGATGCCTGGCATGTGCTGTCGTTAGGATTCACGCTAATAGAAGTTGTCACTGCCATCACACTATCTTGCCTTCTCTTTTTCTCTCCTTTTAGTTCTTCATTCAAGCACACCTTCCTTCTGGCTCTGCCATTTTTCTGATGTTGGTGACCACCTGTTTCCTGGAATGTTAAAAAAATAAATAAATCTAAACCTTTTTGCTGGGTTAGTTTTCTGCAGTGGTTCACACATGAAGCAATCTATTAAAGCAGTACCACTCCATGATGGATGGGATTGTTTAAGGCTTCTGCCTGAAACTAGATCAAGCCAAAGGCTTCTGGGAATATCTTGTCCTACCCCAGGCTGTAAGCCTCTTCTCTCCTATACTGGCACTGGCACTCCTGCACAGAAAATTGAACACTTCCCTCCCAATAGGAAGTTTTTAGGTTTAGTAGGCAGAAACAGGGCAGTACAGCATCAAGAGTCCACTGCTGTTTGTAGTCTACAACCATGTAAAAATTTTCTTATATTCTTAAGTAGCACTCAGTTTTGCTGCCGTGGCATTGTCTATTTACAAGGGTGTTATTTTTCTGGCTTCATTTATAGGCTGGCAGAAGCCCTGATGTAGATTTGAATATGCCAATGCAAGAATGGTTTTGTCCATACTTAGCTGACAGCATTAGAACATTAATGAGCTATAAATAATAGTTAGAAAAAAGGTAACAGTAAAAGCTGTATCTATATTCTCTATAGCCGTATTCACACACTTTGCTAGTGTATTTTCTAACATTGCTGAAGAATACAGCCCCTCAGTTCCTTAATCTTTCTACCTTGTAGGCCTCCTTTGCAGAAGATCTTTTACTGTATGTGGTTCAATGAGATTTGAGAGGTTGTTGAGTCAGGTTTTGTTCTGAAAGCATTTTTAGTGTCAACTGCTTTTCCTGAGAGTTGCCATTGTCAGGAATATAAATCAGCTAGTTTGCTTTAGGTAAGTTTAAGTGTGTTCAGCTGGTAATATGGAACTATGTCCATCACCCATTTTCGTAACATTACTTTCTGTTCTTGTGTATGAAAAGGTTATGTTTACTATTAAGAAAGTACTGTTCATCAGCTCTTGTACTCAGCTAGCACATTCACTGTGTGGCTGAAAGGAATCAAGTGTCAGCGTTGAATAGTTCTTTAGTTTTCTCTTGTATTATATGCTGTTAGATAGTTCTGTTTTCTAGTAGCTTATTTCTGTTCAAGAAAGATTAAGGAAAAAACACAGGGGTAGGTAAACAGATAATTTTATAGAAGAATGTAAGAGGAACCTTATTCAAAAGGGAATTAATTTTACTGTAATTAATTTTCAGCATAGAACATATATTTCTTGTTTTCCCTCCCTCTCTATATCCAGATGTAATTGTTTTACTGCAGCTGGTAACTGTGCTCCTCTCAGAAGAGAAAAGAAAGTTTCAGAAATTTTGTATCACTAAAATTCTGTATCAGTAAAATCAAAGGGAATGCAGACAGGGATTTTGTCAGTCTGTTAGCTGTCCTTTGTGTCTCCTCTTGGTATGCACATATACAAGTTGCCGGAGTTACTTAAAAAGAAGCCTCAATAATTTGGATACTTGAGCTCCTGGGCATTTTGCTATAGTCTGCTTTGGGCTGATAACTAAGACGTTTGGTGGATAACATTGCTGTGCTGCTCAACCAACTGGTCAGAGTGCACCGGTACTGCTCCTTTCTCACAGGGATGGGTAGAGACACAGTCCTGCTGACCTCCCTTTATTAGACCTCTTTATCAACTGCTCAGCAGCAGTTCCAAGGGTAGCCAAGGTAAATCCTCTTTTGTTTGTTTTACATAATGTTTTTTTTTTTTTTTTTTTCTCCATGAAATCCATGCAGTACAATATCATATCAAGAATATTTATCAGACCAGTGAATGTAGCTGAAAACTCAGAATAGTGAAACTGCCGTTTCCTAATAGAGTCATCTCTTCTTTGGGCTTCATTTGGTGTTAGTACTTTCAGTGCAGCTTCCTACCACTTTTGCCTTACATTATCTTGCAGTGCTTTCATGTTTTTGTTGCTTTTGCAGCCTTTTAACTTCCCTATTGATAAAATCCTGCTGCTAATCTGCATTCCTCACGTAGTTTAAGAGATCAACTGCACCTACACTGTTGAGAGGTTGATTTTTCTCTTTAACTCGTGTAGTTAGTTACCCTTGTTTCACTGGTGTAACATCTCCCTTTGTGCTAATTCAGTGAGGTTTTTAAAGCCTGCCTATGAAGTATTGTGCTTTTTCCCTTATACTTGCAGCATTGCTCGTGTTAAAGAATGAACATAGCCATTTTAATATTCTTGTACCTGACCCCCAACCATTATTCTGCCTTTCATGTTGTCAGTATTTCAGGCATTTCAGTATTTCCATTTATATGGACCTTAATATGTTGGGGGTGGTCGATAAGCAACTAGAACTCCATTCTTTCTTATCCTCTCCCTCATTATTGACTATTAGTGGTTCAGAAGTTCTTTGTCACATCTGTGCTAATTTTCTTTTCTGAATTTGCATATAGTATTTATTTATTTATCTATTCATTTCTGCCTCTGCTTTTTGCTTGCTTCTTTTTTTTTTTTTTTTTTTTGTTGCTTTGTTTTGTTTTGTTTTCTGAGAAAGAGTATACCATGGAATGCAGGTGTTAAGCAGGTCTGGATACGTAGATATGTTAAGCAGCAGGATATGCCTTCATTCATTCACATGTTGTCATCGATTGTTTTGGTGCAAGCCCTCCAAATTCCTTTTGGAGTTGTAAGCAATATGTTCTACAACTCTTCCCCAATCCTCACAGCTCCCTTTCACAGCCTCCTTCCCCAGTGAGTAGAGAGGAACAGTTGCTTTTCAGCAGCTCCAGGGAAGTCACTCCCTTTTGCCCAAAAGAGAGTCTGCAAAGAGCAAAGATCGCCAGTGCAGCTGGCTTGTGTGTGCCTTAAAACATGTTCAAATGGAGACAGTGGATGACTACACCCTAATTCCTCTTGCCTGATGTTTCAGAGAGCTCAGAAGTCATGCACAAAGTTTCTGAGTGAAATAATTTCAAAGAAAAATGGGTTCACTGAAGCTGTGAGTGCAGCTGCCTCTTCCAGTTGAGTGACACCTGCTTCCACCTTCATTTAAATAAGCAAAATGAAAAGTCTTGGGCCACCTGCCAACTGATTGTTAAAACTACAGCTGCTAAATAATCAATAAATTGCTAAATCTCACAGTTCCCAATTTTCAGGAAATTTGAGTCTCAAAATTTGGCACTCTTTCAAAACTCACTTTGTATCTCTACCCTCCCCCTTGAATTTCTCATCAAAGAAGTATCCTCAAATTGTCATTTCAGAACCACATAACATGATGGTTTTTCCTCAAATGAAACAACAGTGTAATATGACAACAGATATATTACTACTTAATGGTAAACAGAAACATAATTGGTTAAAATCACCTCAATTTCAGCCACAAGGTGTTTGGTGTTACTGTGGGTACCACTTCTCTTTCTTGACTGTCCAAAGCTCAGAACCTTTTGGTCAGACTGGGGAAGTCTGCAGCAGGGTTCTTCTGGTGTTACAGAGAGAGTGGCAGAAGAGGAGAGAGCAATCTGGAAAGGATGTACTGATCATCCTGGTCACAAGCAGCATCCAGCAACAGAGTAGTGGACCCCATGAGGAGTTCCTGTCATCTGTCATCTGCAAGCAAGTTCTGGACCTCCATGTTACTGTGGTTGCCTAATGTATTTGGTATGTCTCCAGGTTCTTACCCATGTGAACATCTAGGCATGGTGTCAGGGAAAAGAGCCCATCATGCTAACCGGACTTCCAAGGAAGTGTCTAAAGAAGGCACCAGGGAAATGGGTAGATGCTCTAGAGAATAATTCACTGGAGACTTGCAATGTGCTCGAAGTACAGTGTGCTAGTTCATTAGGCTGTAGTGGAAGACACAGGTTATGTTCAGGCACAGCCTTCCCATTTATTATACTGTGTTCTGGATGAGAATTAGCATCTTCCTTGCATTCTGCCCTGATTCTACTTAAAATATCCCGTCTGCTTTTCTGGACAGCCCCTGTCCATCAAGATAGGCTGTCATTTCCCCCAGGTTTTATTTTTTATTCTTAAAATTTTCTACACTACTTGGAGACTTCCATTTTTCATTCTGCTTCCCTGTTTTGTTCCTATGATTCAGAAGGACAGTCAGGAGTGTAAAACTCTGGCTTTTATAGGAGCAAAATATTGCTGTTTGGAGTGAAATCTGCATTGTGCTGCAGTTTGGTGTAGGTGGCACACTTGAAACTGAATCACTTGAAGTGGTTTTTAGTGTTAAGGTTAGATGTTTTTAAAAGTGATTTGAATTGGGAATTCTGAGAAGGCTCAATGCAGGAAATCAGCAGGATATTTAGACATCCAAAGTGCACTTATGTCCGCCACATATACCCAACACAATTGGAGCTCATTATTAATGCACTCACTGTTTCAGAAATATTGTAACACCTGGACCCACACATTCTTCAAATGGCAGCATGACTGGCTGCCTTCATTTACTGCAGATTGAACAAATGGCTGCCTAAAAAAAACTTGACAGAATACCCACTGCTTCACTGGGCACCATGTGGCTGCATGGATCTATTCAAAATTGAGATTATTGCAAAATGAAGACCTTAGCTGGCAAAATAAGGACTTGGAAAACTTCTGGGTGATCTGATTTGGTTCTAGTATCATGCTGTTCTGTGATGCTGAGCACCAGGCTGTATATACAGGTCTCAGTATATGTTATCTCCCAAGGATTTTTACGTGAGAAAAAGAATTTTCTCGATATCGCCATTTTTTTCCAGACCGTGAACTCAGCAGTTCACTTAGCTGAGCTATGATACTCTGTCTGACTTAGTACAGCAGCTTTCCTTTGCACTGCAAACGTACTTCTGTCATGTAATGAGCTTCCTTTGTGCGTGCATATGTTGTTGCTTGTGCATGAGGAATGACAGGTCCTGGTGCAGTGTCATAATGAGATACACTCATTCCTCAGATGTGTTGTGGCTGGGCACCAGGCCAGACAGGAAGGGTTTCCAGTATCAAAGAAGTAGAGTGCTTCACTGCTTGGAGTGGGATTTTGTTCTGGGAAAACGTAGATTGGTTTCTGTTAAAACTAAACCATTGGGGCAGGTCCTGGTGTGGTGATGGTACTTGTCAGGAATGGATCTGATCTTAAACATGCTGATTTGGTCAAATGGTTTTAGTTAAACAATGGTCTACTGAAGAAATGCCATTCTGTTTTAAAAAGAAATGTTTTCTTTACTAATTTGATGGTGATTCATAGGAATTTGCATAAATTCGGTCTGTTATTTAAATAAGCTGTCTGGCTTTAAGCCTTTAGGTATCCGGATGAAAGGGTGTATCTTTGCCCATGTCGCTGATATCGGACAGTGATGCTTGCTCCAAAAACAGCATTGTTTTTCTGATAAGACAGCAATTCAAAATAAATAAACAAAACAAAACAAAACAAAAAAAAAGAAAAGAAAAACACCCACCAAAAACAACAACAACAATAAAAAACTGTATAGTGCATACCAGGAATTCAAATGAACCAGCTGCTGAACCAGCACAGCAGGGCTTGTGGAAGTGTGTTTCATAAAAGCCTCCCACAGGCTTATGGCTTTTTTTTTTTTCTTTTGTGGTTTAAAGAAAAAAGTCAGTTAGAAAAAAATAAAATTAAAAAAAAAAAAAACAACACTGAAATCTTTAAAGAGCATATGTCGGAGAGTATTGTCTTTGGATGTGTTCTTCCAAAGATTTTACAACTCAAACAGGATAGCAGATCAGACCTGCATAATACATACCTTTCAGTACACTGTAAATCAGCGTAGATTTTAGAGGATACATAAACAAGCATGACTTGTGAGCCAGGGCATCCTTCTGACAACCATTGTACTCCTTCACAGTGAAGAAAACAATTCTGTTCCCAAATGGTAAGGAATAAACCTATCAGCACACAAGTAAGAAGCAGGTGCTTTTTCACATGTATTGTCATGAAAGTCTTAGTGAAGTCTTTCCAGCTCCCCTATTAGATTGCTCACAAGTGATCGTGCTAGAAGAGCAAGCTTCTCTCCTTGGAAGGGGAGAGAAATCTGTTGAGGTCAGCTGTAGTTTTATCCATGAGTTCTCTTCCCAGTCCTATCCCCATCCGCATCTTCGAGGCATACAAAAGCTTTCACATTCTCTTCTCTTTTTACTAAGACTCTGCCTTATCCTATCAAGCTGCTTTATCTTCTGCAGATCCAAAACAGATGCCACAGTTTACAATTCTAGGACTTTTTATTTTGATGGTTTGATTGTTGGTTGAGGGAGACTCAGCCACTTCACTGACTTATCCTGCCACAGGTGGCTGCGAAAGCTAGGAGGACAGGATCCCAGTTCTGCTGCTTCATCCCATTTGTGCCTCAAGCAGCCCTCACAAAAGAACTCTCTTTAAACTTTGGAGCTACACAGTGTCTCCTTTTAGCATGTCCTACAGTTTCAAATTAAATTGTTGCATGTTTTCACTGATGTGAGTGAAAGTGCAGTCTGTCAGGATTTTTACTTTTTCCCCGCCCCTTACTGATAATTTCAGATCTTCTCTCTACAGCACAGACCCCTTTGTTTTCACAAGAAGTTTGTCAGATCTTGTTTTCTTACTGTTTTTGGTATTTGTTTCATTCACAGAAATGCTTTATTAAGAATCACTACATCAAAAATCAGTTTCTTCCACCATGTGAACATTTATGAAAGCAGAAAGTTACTAGAATAGGATGTTGTAATGTGTGCTGGTAAGCTTTAGGAATAGGATGCTCTAGCCCAGTGCAAGTTGTTTCACACTGGCTTTTTTGTTTCATTGTGAAATTTAGATGGAATGATTCTGGTCTCTCTCTCTCTATCCAGTTTAGATGGGATTGCGGACAGAATTCCTTTCTAAGACTCCTCTCATTGACAGAGCTATTTCTGTCATTCAAAAGAAAATATTTATTCCAGAAAGGACCTACTAGATATACAAAACTCGCTCCTGGTGAGTTTTGGCCAAGCAGCTAAGGACAATGACAAATCAAATCTCGGTAGTGTTTTGTTGTAGGGTTGGGGATTTCATTTAAGCCAGTCCTGATGATCTGCAGAGTGCTTGGTCTGTCCTGATGCCTGCTCTGTTCCTGCTTCTCTGCTGGGTGCAGGGCAGTAGGTACAGCCTGGTTCTGCAGAGGCGGAGGTGTGTGCCTGTGAAGTCTCCAGGCCCTGGCTTCTCCCTCCTGTTGGCACAGTTGCAATGGTCTCTGTCAGTGCTCCTCAAAAAGAGGGAGCTTTGCTTATGGTGGGGATGAAGTTTGTTTACTTTGAGTTTGTTTACTTGTGCTGCAAAGAGAGTGGAAACAGCGTTGGGGGAAATTTAAATGTTCAGTGCAAGCAACTACTCAAATATCATTCAAATACACAAAGTAAAGCTGGAAAAAATCACATAAGAAATAGGTTTCCTGGCAAGACTTTGTTGCATTTTACCTCTGTGGGGAAAAGCATGTCAAGAACAGTTGGGTCCTTTACTGTTTCAAATACCTCATTTTTGGTCCTTGACTGGGCTAAAAAACACAAACATTAGTTGAACGTGATTTTTTTAATTAATGTGTTTTGTCAAGATTTTGTGGGAATGTTGATATTAATTTCATGTTTTGCTTCCCTCATCCATACTGGCACGTTACCTAAATGTTTTTGAAGCTAGCTTCGTCATAAATCACTCCATATGCTCAAAGCAAATGTTTTTATTACCCTTTTATAATGGAATGATGATATTCCACTTAATGCCTGAAGGAGTCAGCCTTCGATTGTAGGTGCACATGGTTCTGTTTTTGCTGGTTCTTTTTTTCATTTTAGAGAATAAGCCTTGGGAACTTTTGTTTTTCATAAAACAGTGTCACTTTATTGTGCAGGAGAAACAAGCTTATTAATTTGGTGAGTTGTGCCTTCTCTCTTTTCTTGAAATCATGTCATACTTAGAATTTTTTCTTTGTTTTTAACAACACAATGCTAGTATCATTCACAAATTAACTTGCAAAATTAATATTCTGATCAACTTGTTTTCTAACCATTTTTTTCCTCTTAAATTCTGTATTCTCATTTGAAGTCCACAGATCACATTAAATATATTCTACTACTTATTACATGCAAAATGATGTCTGTTGAATTTATCTTTCCATTTACTAGCTGTCATCTCTTTAGGATTTCTTGTGATTTTGGTAGTTTTAAAGGGACATAAGAAACCAAAAATATAACCTGCTTTATATAGAAAAATAAGAATTTGAAAGTCTGACACTATGTCAGTAAAGAATTGGCAGATCTTTTTTTTTTTTTTTTTTTTTAAATTACTTTAATTCTGGAGAGAAATCATGCTAGCTAAGCTGCAGTACCTCATTTGCTGTATGTTTAATATGTTGCATCTCTGTTTGGATGGTATTTTCTTTCTTACCTGTATGGTACCTGTATGGGAATAACGAGGGAATGTTTTGATGACAACTGATTGGGGGGGAAGAAAAAAAAAAAAAAAGACAACACCAAAATTTATAAGTCTAAAAAAAACAACAACAACAACAACAACAACAAAACAGTTTTCAGGCTCTGAACAAGTGTTTTCCTTGAGGGAGTGGGGGTGGGGAGAGACTGTGCCTTGATCACAGTCGCAGTTTAGTTGTTTTAATTTTGAACTTATGTGAATTCCCAGATGGGGGGTTGTATGTATTTTTTGCCATTTATTTGAGGAAGTAGGGCTTCAGTATTTTAAATCTCAAGGACAATGAATAGGTTCTTATTTTTTGTGAATCCAAATAAATCTATTGTTATCCTAGCTGATCGACTTGTACTGTAGATAAAAGTAGGGTGACTCATTCCAGCTAGGAATCCTAAAAAACCAATGCCTATCCTAAGTTAAAATATGTTCGTCCTCTAACAAATGTATAAGTGCATTACACAAACTGATAGATTTATTTTCCCTTAAGGAAACTGAAGAGCTAAGTTCCTGATGTGAATAAAAGACTGGTACTGAGACAATTGCATTTTTGTCTCTATCTTTTGGATATTAAACTTGACACTCAGCTGTCATCCATTGTGCCCAGCAGAGTGTTGAAGGGAGCATAGCTGCAGTTGTCAGTCAGCAGAGGCTGAGTCAGCATGCATAATACACAAATAGTTGCTGATTTTTTTTTTTTACCCATTAGGAAGAATGCTAAGCTGAAGGATGAAGTTGCTCCTTCGGTCCTCACTCTTTGTGCTCACTGACATTATCAGATGGTAATAAAGGCTTTCCCTGATGGTGGCAGTTGTGGTTAAGGTCTATCTACCAGGGAGCCCTCAGGAGGGGAATGCAGCACTAGTTGGACCACCAATGCAAATGGCTTATCGCCAGGGAAGGCTGAGAGAGAGAGATCACATAAGCTTCTCTCTTCCAGAATGGATGGGGAATTCCATGTCCAGAGGTAGCTCAGTGAGTGAATAGAGAAACCTTGGACTTGCACAGCTTCCCAAAAATCTAAACCAGTAACTGACTTTTGTCTAACTAAAATGAAAAGTTTTTAAAAGAAAAGAAAAAAAATAAAACTAAGTTGAAGTTTCACTAGGAATGTACTGTTTGGGAGAAAATAGCAAATTTTTGCTGAAAAATAGAACAACCAAATCCCACTAAAAAGAAAGAGATTGCTGATTTGGAAATGGCTCTGCTGTACTTATTCTCTTACTCTCTTTATTAAGTTCAGTTCCTTAGACAGATACAATCTACTATGGTGTCTCAGAGCCAAGGGCATGCCCTAAATGCAGTATGTTTTACTTGGCAAATAAGAAGACTGGAACAGAAACCTTGATGACCTTTGGAAGGAAAAATAAAGTTAAATGAATAAATAAAATTACATATAGCTTGTAACTTGTTCTAATTAAAATTCTAAGGTCTTCTTCAACACAAGCATATTTTTATTGAAAAAAAAAATAGAATTAATTGTCCTGAATTTTTTGACTGAACTGTATTTATTCACCAAGTTGACCTAACACAAAAAAGACTTGAAAATTCAGCAAATTGCTCAGCCTGATTTCCATAAATTTTGTCTAAGGAAAAGCATCTCATTTGCATGCTGATCTTGTTTTTCATTTTGCTCTGTTGCTAGAAGACCTCGAATAATACCACTGGCTACACATTCTTTGTCTTGTTGAAATCCAGATCATTGCCTTTCTTGAGTATCGCCATATTTAACAAAGAATTTAAGCACTATTTCAATAATATTCAGCTTCATATATTCAAAAGTTGTAGTAGAAATGCAAGTGCTTATTCTCCACTAATTATGCCAGTACTTGGGAAAGATGTGTGCTGCTGCTCATCTCACAAGCGATCTCACTGGCTTCTCCAGACAAATTGTTACCTAGAATGACCTTATTACATGGCAGTAACAGGGAATGCTTTTGAAACAGAATGCAGGACAACATGACTAATTGTGTTGATGGACTGGCATAATGCTTACCATAAAATAATGATTCCCTTGGACACAAGGGAGCACATTAATTAGGTGAATGATGAGTCTTTGTAAAATCAGATGGAAAAAGCAAGCAAGGCTTTTTCCTTTATCAAAAAGTTACAGCAATGGAGTAGACCTTAATGCATTTGTGTTGTGTTTCCTGGACAATCTTTCTATATTATGCTTGTATGTGGAGGTTTGAACAGCAGGTTCTGTTTTCATAACTTTCTGTATATTGCTGCCAAACCGGTACAATGTCAACTGGCAGTGAGGGTATTTGGCCCTCAGTACCCTGATGTATTGTAAATCTGTTATTTTCATATAAATAGATTTCGCACCATGCAAATTAGATCAGAATCTGATCCTGATTTTGAACAGCAAATTTCAAATGACAAATTAAGGTCATTTTATCTTGTTTGTTAGGGAATAAATGAGTCCAGAGTGCTTCATGTTATAATTGTGAGTATTGTAGAGCAGCAAAATCCCAGGAGGGTCTGGAGTTTTCATTACAGAAACCATAACCCTCTTGGCCTGTGGAAAACACTAAATTGATTCCAAATATGAGAATTGTAGGTTATTTTTGCATAAGTAATTCAATTAAAAATAGGACATAAAAGCATACAAGTTGAATGTTTACCTTGCTGGATATGCAAATTATCAGTAGAAAAAATACACAAGTTATTTTTTCCAAACATTTCCCAGTGGTAAATAAAAGCTTATTTCCAATCTTGCATTGGGCTTGAATGCTGTGACAGCAGCGGTTATTTTCGTGTTTTTTGAACAGGCTCATAATTGAAAGAAAAAGTGTTAAAATGTAGAAGAGACAGAACTCTAGGTGGCATGCTTGGGATGAGAAGTGGTTGCCCATGAAGAGATAGTTGGGGTTGGAAAGTGAACCTTATACTAAAATAACAGCTCCTGGTGTTAGGTGGCTGTCCTGGGCTGCTGTATCTTCTGTATCTTCCACTTCCACCAGTAGGTGCAAGGTTAGGTTCATTCTCAGGCACTGGTAGGCTAGTGGTTTGCTACAGCCAGATGCCTCATATAATTGGTTAGATGCCTTTCTGCAGTGCCAAGATGTTGCCCGTGTTCAGGTCTGGACTCCAACTGCTAACGGACAGTGTTTTAGAAAACAAACAAACAAACAAACAAACAAAAAAAAAAGATTGTTGGGCTCTGCTTTCCTCTTCCATGTTGGTGTTGGTCCCATAATTATCTTTTGCAAGCTAAGGCAGATCTTTCTCCATTGTGGTGTTATATGGATTCCACATTGCTTTGTTTATAGCAGGTGTCAAAACTCATTGCTTTAAATTGCCTAATCCCACCTCATCAAAATGGGATTGATTGCTGCTTAGAAGCAACGCTTGTGGAAGGTGCTGCTTACCAATTGCCTTATGTTGACATACCCCTGGACAGAGACTGTTTCATCTTATAAAAAACACCATTGTTTCCCTTCTGCCTTGTTTGTTGATTGATAGTCACATATTGTGAATATCTGCATTGTCCATGTTAAAAAGTGTAATACAGTAAGGAAGATCTTTATAGTGTTTGTACAAAGGATTGAAATACAGTGCCTGGATCATTGCCTGAACTACCAGCTGCCCTTACCTGAAAATGGTAGACATTTAGATGATAGATAAACCTGGTTGTTTCTAAACTGACTGCTACCCTTGACAGAATGTATAAATGTTGTAGGCAGTTTGAGTACTCCATTGCACAGAACTTGTTCATAGCTGGCTCTTAAACACTGTAACAGCAGATGTGCTGGAATATTATTAAAGAAATTGATTGGAAAACTGGTGAAACAAACAAACAAAAAAAACACAATACTGTGAGTCACAGAAAACTGAGTCATTATAAAAGTGATCTCCCATCAAGCCTTCTGCTGCTATGCCTAATGTTACTTTGAACATCAGAATAATTCATTTCATATCTGCAAGTTCTACATTAAATTGGTCTGATAAAGATTCTACCTTTCACTGAAAGTTTCAGATTTTGTTAGCAAATTTTAATATTCATCTGTACAGTTCCTTAGTTGCTTTACTCTCATCTAAAATACAAGATGATAGCAAGTGTGCATTTGGAAGGACATGGCTAATTTTATTATATTCACAGCATGTTATGAGAGAGTATTCCTTTAACTTGCTAAGGGGGCTGCAAAGCTGATGACTATTTTTCTCAATTTAAACTGAGAGGAATGAAGAAGCTCTGTTTCTAATACACGGGCTCCCTCTCCTGGCCTGGGAGATGCTTGGTGCCAGCAGCTTCATTTATACGGAAGCCAGGTGAAAGTTATTTGCAAAAGCAAATTGATTTAATCATAACATAGTGGGTCAACAGTATCTCTGAACTTCTTTTATGCTTAATCAGAGCACTATTCTCTCCTTAATAGCAATAATGAAGAGAATACTGGTGTTGTGATGAATCAGGGTTGAAGGGCCAGGTTTAACTTATTCAAATGCTGATTAAGTCTTGTTTCACAAGTACTGAAAGTGACGTTCTGGAAATAATATTTACAAATACAATCAGTGAACTTGCATTTTCAAATAACCACATGAACAAATATTGTCTAATTGAACTGATAGTGCTTGTTGCCTTTGTTTCTCTGACACCTTGGTGCTCCACTTCCAATTCATGTTATTCATGTAAACAGTTCAATTTAGTTGTAATTTCTTGTATTTGAGGTATTATGCATAGTGTAGAAGCATCTTCACAATGCTATTCTTATATTAGAAACAGGTTAACGTTGTAAACTGATTAACAAACTGGAGGCTCTAGAATCATAAAACTCACCTTGCAGGTAAGAGCGCATAGAATCATAGAATATCCCGAGTTGGAAGGGACCCATAAGGATCACCGAGTCCAACTCCTGGCACCACATAGGTCTACCCAAAATTTTAGACCATGTGAGTAAGTGCACAGTCCAAATGAGTTGCCTCCATTTAAGAAGTCACTACTTCTAACTTAAATCTTTAAGCCAAATTCATAATGTTATCAAATAAATTTATGGCAGAGTGAACAGACTTTTATTTGTGCTCCGGCTTCCTAGTCTTGCTTCTAAGAATTTTTTAAGCTTTAATTTAGAACAATTAAGAACAAATGTTTATGTAGCTATTTTTGGCTGGTGTAAGTGACCACACAACGCCACAGTGATGCAATCTGTGCAGGTCCAAAAGATTTATTCAGAAGATCTGCAATGCAAATAGAGGCATGGCTTGCAGAGAGTTTTTGTACATTTATGACAGTGCAAAACAAGTGCCATACTGGTGTGAAATGCTTTCACGTTATAATATCAGCCTTTTATTCCAGGGCCTGAGCTATTGCTATTTGCAATAGAAAATCTTGAAAACAGTCCCTAGAATTTTCATTCATGTTAGAAATTGTATGAAGATTTGTAACAAGGAAACTCTGGGGAAATAACACATTCCCCATCTCACTCAGAAACCCACTTTTAGAGCTGCTATTTTAGATGTTCCTCCCAGCTCTACTGTTGCAACTCTTGTCAGCTATGTCACATGAAGCAAAAACAGTTTTGGAAGAATTAATTGTAGCAGTTCTGTCAATTAACTTATTATTTGTGCCAAAGACGCATGGGGTTTAAATTTTCATGTGAGCAGACTATATGTAAGATGTACATGAGAAATCTTAAGCACTGCTGCTGAAAGTTAGTCTCATTTACACTACAAGGGGGATAGTTGAGGTGAATAGAAACAAAACAATGCATGAGTCAATAACATCTATATTTTCTAAAAATGTACTGTTTTTATGCTTATTGTATCCATTTGAAATTACAGCTCTTCTCTGTGCATTCTTTGTTCACGCTATGCTCTTGGTCATCTGCTTTACCACTTGTGTGTCTATCCTGACATCTGTTAAGTGTCTGTTCAGCTTATTAAAATTTACAAGGATCAAAATTATTGCTGAAGTAAAAATCTAGCCTCGGTAACGTCAGTGTTCTTTGACGTACAAATAGCTTGAACTTGTCAGTGGGAACAGGTATTGGTCAAACAAGCAATCTAACACAAACACAGCACTGTTATGTCCTTTACTTACTCCACTGGTACCTCATAAACATGGAAACTATTTAACTTTTTGTACCGCCAATAGTTAAGCCTATTTAAAGTTTAGATTTTCAGGTACTTTGAACTCCTTGGAAGAATGCAGTGCTATGAATTGTCAAGTATTTTCCACTAAAACAGTATGTGTTTTTTACCTTTTTTCTTTTTTTTCCTTTTGTGTACAGGTACTTGGAACACCAAATGAAGATACGTGGCCTGGAGTCCACTCCTTACCCCATTTCAAACCAGGTAATTCTAAGTACCAAGTTCATCCACATTTTTCTTTTCCTGGAACTACAGGACAAAGATAATTATACCCCTGACCACGATCTGGGAGCTGGCTTGTAAAGACATCCATTGGTATTTTTGGCAGTTCTTAATTTATTAAAGAACCTCTAAAGTGTTTTTCTAAATGATCTGAATGCAGTGCAGATATCATAATGTGCTTTTTCTCACTACTCACTTCTTATAGTGCTCAGGGTGTTTTTTTTTTTTTTTTCTTTTTTTCTTTTTTTCTTTTTTTATTCTCCTGTATAGTACAGAATGAGCCTGACCTGCTTGCATTCTCCTGCATATTTTGCTGAGTATCATACACCTTGGTAGGCTGATTCCAGATTAACATTATTTTCCTGTAGACTACTCTGAACTTTGAGGAATACTGAAGTGAACCAAAGAATAGGGGAAAGATTTAGTGAAAGCTGAAGGTACTACTAGATCATCTGTTAGTGCCTTTCTACACCCATTACTATTTTGTGTGTGTTGTAATCCAAGTTGTCACGCTCTATGACTGTTCTTGAAAAGTTATTCTATCATGTAATACATTTGTATAAGAAGAAGCTAGTTTCAGTTTGCTCCCTGAAGACTAAGAAGTACAAGGTCAAATTATGTGTGCATATGTATGTTGTAGTCTTGTGACCTTTTGACTGGCAGTCTTAGAAATACTGTTTTTCAAACATGACAAACTAGAATGGGTAAGAGACATGTTGACTGTTGGGGTGGTCAAATACTGGAACTGATTGTCCAGAGATGTTTGGTATGCTTTCATACGCTTTTATATGAAGTACTTAATTGGTTCCCAGCATATTTTAGATGAGTCTTCAGTTAATAACTATATGAGTGAAGTCTGATTTGGGGCCTGTACTCCATCAGTATAAACGAAGTGGGTGACAGCATTGGCCCAGGAATCACACTGGGTGCACCCACAGTAAGTTTGCAGACACCAGGTTGGGGGGAAGTGTCGATCTGCCAGAGGGTTGAAAGGCCTTGCAGATGGACCTGGACAGGATGGGTCAATGAGCAGAGGCCAGCGGGATATGGTTCAACATGGCTAAGTGCCAGGTCCTGCACATTGGTGACAACAACCCCATGCAGCACTACAGGCCTGGGGGAGAGTGGCTGGAAAGCTGTGCAGAGGAAAAGGACCTGGGGGTGTTGGTCAATGCTTGCCTGAACATGAGCCAGCAGTGTGCCCAGGTGGCCAAGAAGGCCAACAGCATCCTGGCTTGTATCAGGAATAGTGCAGCCAGCAGGATCAGGGAGGTGATCGTTCCCCTGTACTCAGCTCTGGTGAGGCCGCACCTTAAGCACTGTGTTCAGTTTTGGGCCCCTCACTACAAGAAGGACATGGAGGCCCTGGAGCATGCCCAGAGAAGGGCTGCGAAGCTGGTGAAGGGCCTGGAACACAAGTCCTGTGAGGAGTGGCTGAGGGAACTGGGATTGTTTAGTCTGGAGAAGAGGAGGCTCAGGGAGAACTTACTGCTCTAGAGAGCTTATTGCTCTCTACAACTGCCTGAAAGGAAGGTATGGGGAACTGGGGGTCAGCCTCTTCTCACAGGTCATAGGACTAGAGGGAATGGCCTCAAGTTGTTCCAGGGGAGGTTCAGGTTGGAAATGAGGAGATATTTCTTCTCAGAAAGAGCAGTCAGGCACTGGAACAGGTTGCCCAGGGAGGTGGTAGAGTCACTGTCCCTGGGGGTATTTAAGAAAAGGTTGGACCTGGTGCTTAGGGACATGGTTTAGTGGGTGACATTGGTTTTAGGGGGATGGTTGGACCAGATATCTTGGAGGTCTTTTCCAACCTTAATGATTCTGTGATTCTATGATTTCAGATGTCTTCCTCCTTGCTTGCATAAAGTCTCTTCTGGTTCTGCTTTACTATAGATGGTAGTCCCTTCAGCTTTTGTCATAAACTGTGACAACTGGTCAGTGTGTCATTTAAGAATAATTTCCAAGTCTTGTTACAAGTCAGATTTGGAGAAGATTCCTATTTCATTCCACCTGTTTTACTCATTAGATTATCAGGATCAGAGTGGCTTATCTGGGACAGAGAAGAAGTGGGAAGTGAGGCAGAGGAATTGAAAAGAACAGGTATCTAGGCAGCTCTGAAAATGAAAGTGAATGAGATAGATATATTGTCAGGCTTACATTGAGAATAAAGCAAGGCTATGAGAAAAGGGGAGGCAGACATCCTTGCTTGTATTTTGTTTTTCAGTCTCTGCCCTAGTGCAGTCTTATTGCTGCATAGTCAAATCATTCTCTAGTACTCTGCAGTGAGTTAGTAGAGAGAACTTTTTAGTGACTATAGTTTTTCACTGTATTTTTCCTAAGCCAGTGTGTCATTAAGTATTCAAGCTTTTGCCTTCTTCATATATGGTGCTGATTAATTATTGAATATATTTGCAGAATCCTTACAAAATGCAGTGTTTTTAACTGCTTTCCAAAGGCACTGTGTTTATCCAAGGAAAATAAAGGAAAGGAGAAAACTTGGAGACATTGGTGTATGTTCTTTGGATTTGTTCTTTTTCTTCTGTGTGTTAAAGAAAAGTTTTGAACAGCAGATGGCAGCCAAGAAACTTCTTGGTGTAATTTTTGTTTGCCTTCCAAGTGTGTTAAGGGATGTGGGTTTATTACCACAGAAGAACATCAGGAAATAAATCCACAGTAGGCACTTCATTAAATCTAATTTTTAGACAGGCATTGTGTTAGACTTCCTTTTTATTTTCTCTGTCCCAGACTGGAGATTTTGTCAGCTATGAATATATAATAGTTATAAAAATGCGGTATGGGGAGAGTATGAAAGATGCCTCCAAGACAGATAATGGTCACTTGGTATTTTCATGATTTCTGCTGGTGTCCTCTTTGTTCTGTCAGATCCTTTCCACCTCTGTGAACTATGTAGATTTTCAAGTCAGGGTAATTATTATCCTTGCTGGCAATTACTTAATGATTCTAGGGCCTGTTAATGCAAAGTGCTGAGCTCCTTAATTCCCATACACCGTGGAGGTCTGAGAGCACTCCCAAGGTAGAAGCCCTCCTCTGTAGTTGCTTGAAACATATATTATGTTCTACGCTCCCTTTGTAAAACCCCTGTCCTGCATCACCTTGGGCAGAAAAAAAAAGAAAGAAAAAAAATTGTATTTTTATTTCTTTTCACTGATTTTTAGAAATTACAGCAATAGAAAGAATAATCTAACTAGACAAGCAAATTTGGCTTATGTACCCCAAAACTGGGTAACTGCTGGTAAAATGTGGAGCTGTGAGAGCAGCAAAACTATCACTTCTGGAATCACACTGGAATGCCAACATCTAAAGCAGGCTCTGCACATAGTGCTCTGACCTATGGACTGTGCTGGATTTATGCTGTTTACTCATGCTGTTAGGGTCACTGGAGCTGTTCAGTCATGGATACCAGGTTCTCTGTTGCTACTTAAAACAAAGAAAAATAATAATAAAAAGATAAAACAAGAAAAAGAAAAAAAAAAAGCCTTCCTTCGTGCCATTCTGTGCACAGAAGTTTTGTGGCTATGGCAAGGCTGCTTGCCTCCATCCACAGATGCTCAGCTGGCCATGATCCCTTTCCTGTTGGTCTGAAATTGTTGTTATACTCTAGACAAAATTTTCTCAGTGTATAGGACTGAAAGACCCTTCTTTCCTGATGGACTTCTTTGGAGCAAAAGTTGGAGGTTAATGCTTTCATTTAATTTTTAGATTAGTACATTTAAGATAACAATCTTTTCCTTTTCTTAGCTCTAGAGTGCAGGAGGGAATCTGAAACGTCTCACCCAATTCAAATCAATTCCATTATTCTTTAAAATTTGTAAAATTACTGTATTTGAATATATATGATATGTGGTTAAATAACTCCTGTGCTTTATGTGTCTTTGTGTGGACTGGGAGTTTTAAGGCAGCACTGGTTGTATCAACATCCACTCAGACAAGGTTTTGATGCTATAAACTTACCTATGTAAGCATAAAAGGATGGGATTTGAACAGAAGGTATTAATACTTAATAGTTACTATAGTTAAAAAAAAAAGTACTGGGCAGGGCACATGAACTGTCTGTGGAGTTGGGAAGACTAATGAGAGCAGAAACAAAATCTCATTGTATGTCTTGTTTGCATAGATTTAAATAAATCATTTTCATGCTGTGATTTGATAGGACACCCTCCACTGCTGCAGGGAACTAATCACATTTTACTAGAAGAAACAAGTAATGACTGAAAAACATGGCATTAGTCTCTTCTCCACTAGAATGGCCAAAGGTCTGATTATTCTGGGAAGCAGCCAGTGCATAAACAATGATCTCTGACATCTTAATATGCAAGAACTTTTCTGATGCTGAATTACAGATGCATTTCTAAGGGTAGCTGTGAGTAGTTCTACATGAGCTAAACTCCTAACTTCAGTAATTTTAAGAGCCTGTAACAGTGAAAATAAAATTGCCATAATTTGTTTTGCCATTAACAAAATGAGAAAATATATTTTACCTGCCTTCTTTGAGCTCTTTGATTGCTGTCCATCTCACAAATACTTAACGTAATATAGGAGATAGTTAATTCTAAAAGTTGGCCTATTCTTTGACATTTCTCTGTGCCTCATCCTCAGTCCTTGCAGTTTGCAGATGTGTATATTCATGTGCACACAAATACACATGTACACGTCCTACTTAGTAAACTACTTCCACGGATGATCTAAAAAATGCATTTGAAAATCCTGAAACATGTCAAAAGTCAGGGTTGATTCTGTGATTCACTTTGAAGCTGTCATGACTGCTATA
Organism: Oxyura jamaicensis; assembly: GCF_011077185.1. Taxonomy (NCBI): domain Eukaryota; kingdom Metazoa; phylum Chordata; class Aves; order Anseriformes; family Anatidae; genus Oxyura; species Oxyura jamaicensis. The sequence goes on from NC_048894.1 coordinate 23,893,083, forward strand.
ATCTTGAATGTGACTTCGTGTATTCAGACCTCACTAAAGAAACTCAGCCATTCAGGCTCACCGTGAAAATAACTTATCCACCCTCAAATTAGAAGGCAGTTTGAGTAAATTATGACAAAGTTGGACTTGATGATCTTGAAGGTCTTTTCGAACCTAAATGATTCTGTGATTCTAAATTTAAGTTCTTTCAATAAATTCTTGAGTCTTCATTCAGCATAGAAGCCCCATGTTAGAGGTTATTGGTCAGAGAGACTTTAAATTATTAAAAATTGTCCTCTGACACACGACTTGGAGAACATATATTCACTGTTAATATTTTGTTACTGTTATTGCTGGAACAATGTCTCCAAGAACAAAATAGAAGTACACATCTACTATGTCTGCATGAGTAGAGATAAAGCAGTATTCCAAAGCAAGCTCCTTTCTTACCAGTCTCATGTCTGAGTATTCCTCATTTCTGTGTATTATTCTCTCCATCTTCATTAAATCTCCCATTTTTCTTAGTTTGGAGTCTTCCTTTATCCTCCAGACATATCTCCTGGATTCAGAGTCCTGTCCAAATAATTGAGCAAGATAAGCCTTTCATATTAATATCTGCACTTAAGTTTCTGCATTTCCTACATTCTCAGTTAATGTCTGGGATGGCCACTGTGTAACCTCTGTCCTGGGAAGTTAAACAGATATTTGTCAGAAGATACTGTCAATGAGCAAAGGGGGAGAAGGTAAGATGTGGTTAGAACAGAAGATAAATGAGGTGATGGTGGACATTAAGAGATGTTAACTGTCAAGGAGAAGAAATAACTTGATAACAAGTAAGGTCGAGAAAATATGAGAATGGTTTGCAATGTTCAGTGTGCCTCAGTTTCCATACATTGCTGTTTCTAGGTGAAAGAAAGTTAAATATTTCATCATGGGCTGAAGGTGTGGGAGCCTGAACCTTAGTTGTTCAGCAGACTATCAGATGTAATATAAAGTAATATACCTGAAAAGCTAAAGTAATATACCTGAAATACATTTTATAAGACAATGGAAACATCCACTAAGTACTGTTTTTTAAAAGCAAATCCATAAGATGAGGGTGAAAAGAGTTAAGAGAAAGAGACTCTCCTTAAGGAAACAGCAGAAGACTGAAAGAAACTAAGAAGGGAAAACAACATTCATAGCATTCATAATTTGGAGTCAGCCAGAGATTGACAGGTACTTTGGAGATTTATTAAAATAATCCTGTGTATGTGCCTGACAAAACCACTGCAGAGCTGATGTTCTGACTGAGGATTTCTGCTTTGCTTCACAGGTGATCAATAAATATAGATTTGGTTTATAAATACGATCTATCTACCTGCATCTTCACAGCTGATTGACAACCAAAGATTAAGTTTTCATTTAGAATAGGGATGGATTGAGAGAATAAACTCTTCTGACACAAATCTGTGCAAATACTGTATATGAGCACATATGGCTTTTCAAACTTGCATAACTGTTTTTCCTACAGAGTTTCATCAAAGGCTGTCAACATTTTGTTACACACTGAATCAATATCTTGTCTGTTTGCATCTAGACTGATGACAAGTGTTCCCAGGCGAAGTGGGAGTCTCTACTGTTAAACTGTTAGAGAAGTCTCTGGCGTGCATTTAGCTCATGACAACTTCCAAATAATTAATTCCCAGACATGTTTTAAGTTAGCATGGACTGGGGACAGTTCCCAGAAAGAAGTATGCCTCGCACATCTATTGGAAGGCAGAATTGGGAGTGTGCTGTGGTTGTATGGACACAGGACAGTGATGGTAATTTGGCCAGACAACAGTCCCAAGCACATTTAACTTACTGCTATGGATGTAGTCTTAAGGAATTTGAGTACTTGACTCAGAGAGGAATTTGAAAAGGAGAATTAATTTCAATTTTTTCCCTTAATTTTTTAGTTTTGGCAAAACTGTAATATACAGTGTTTCCTCAAGTCTCTGCTATCCACAACTCAAGAGAAGCAGAGTTGTCAGTTTTTTCATCACTCTTTAAATAGAATTGCATCAAACTGAAAAGTTAAAGTAACTCATACATATGCAAGGGAGCCTGTGTGGACACTGCTAACGGGTAGAGCCATTGAAATGGCACTGTAATGTAGTCTAGTGCTTTGGACAATGCTAGCTAATAAAATGACATTTTCTGTTCATGTTTAGCAGAGATTCTAGAAATAGCTTCTCTCTCTTTGCACAACCTGTGCTCTGCTAAAGCTATTGGAAGGGAGAGGTGGAGAGGAGGAGCATTGGGAATGGAGGTTATTTTTCTCAAGAAGTTTCACATACAAAAAAAGCCGAGTTTAACTAATGATTGTGATCAAACCCCCGTTTTGAATGGTCTTCAGTAAAAATTCTAATTGCAAATTAGTGCTGCAGATAGGGCTTGAAAATTTCGCTTGTCAGCATGGAGGCTTGTGTCTTAAGTTAACATAACGTTCATATTTTTAGGATCAAATCTTCAATAATAATAGCATATCTGAGTCTTCCATATCACAATACAGTGACAGTCACTTTAGACATTTAATTTAAAGAAATATAAAGAAAACCCATTTAAAGAAATTGTGCGTTAGACTTTTCAAAATATTAATTATAATGATGTTTAAATATTTTCATTTAAGCTAATCACATTTGGTTTTAAATGGATAAGAACATTAATCAAGGAATGCATATTAGCCAACATGTTTTTATTAGCAACATAAAAAATGCCTTGAAGTCAAACTGTATTTTAAGTTCTTTGGTTTAGACAAGAAGCTGATTATCAGTAGTGTTAAAAAGGAGCTAAAAATCAAAATGTAGTCTGCTTCTAATTCCTTATGTAGCTCTTCTTACCTCTTCTAGGTTCTTTCAAGGCAAATGTGCAGAAAGTATAATAGTTCACGTGTTTTTCTGACAGATAAAGGAGAATAAAACCTAATGGTATTTTATGTTACTTAAAATGCAAGTGCTTGTTTTTTCAATTCTCACAGCAAACCAGTAATTCTTCCGTGGTCTGCTAATAAGCTCGCTAGTGAGTTCTGCTGAAATTCTCTTCTGTTTGAACCTGTCCTTGATGCAAGGCTGTCAGATGGAGCGTATTTATCAACTGGATAATGATTTTTCCAGTGGAGAGTGTATAGGTATATATGTGGGCATACAAGTATGCATATATAACAGAGTTGCTGTAGAGCAGTTGTCTAAAGGAAATAAGAGGCAAGCTTTGTAGAAATGCCACTGTTTCTAAGACAAGTTAATACAGCTGGGTATAATGGATGAGCTTTCTGGCACGTGCTTTCATTTTTCTTTTCTATGTCTTCAAGCTGAGAACTATTTAAGAGCAGTTGCTCTAAGGGCATACTTTGTGATGCATCAGGCTTGTCAAATAAACCAGCTGAAGAAACTTCTTCCCTCTCCTACCCCTGTCTGCTCACTTCTGCTTCCATTTTGTAGCTATTTATTCCAGTAGCTTCATTGATGCTCCTCTTTGTGGAGCAGAGTTGTAAAATCTTCCATGGCACAACAGACATTGAGTAAGCTATGCTATAATGTCTGGAATAATAATAATAATAATAATAATAATTAAAAAATAAAATCTGTTTACTCTCAGAATAATAACTTGTGTAGAATAAACTATACAATAATACCTTGTGTAACTGTACCCAGCATCTCTGTATGGGTTAGTTGTGGTGCCCCGCAGAACAGGGACTGTTGGCTCTGAGGGTGGTCTTCTGGAGGTGTGGATGTAGTACACTAGCTTAGTCTTTGTCTATGCTGTTTTAAAATCTTAAGAATAAATGGTATGCAACAGGAAGATTCTGTGATTGGTACTTCTTTCCAGTAAGGAATATTAATACTGTATTTTTGCTCATTTATGTGGTCCTATGTAGAGATCTCTTTAGACAGCATTTGATTATGAACACACCACTTAATCAAGATTTAGCTACATTGGTCTTCTAAGAAGCAAATAGTAAAACAGCTTTAGGTGCTGTGAGATTTAAACAAAAAGTGAAGTCTCCCTTCTTTCATTACACATAATGAAAAATCACCTTTGACTAGTGAAATTCAACACCCAAGTGAACAGCAATCTCTGTAACAGTGAGAACATGGTAGCTAGTGAGGCTGACAACTATATATGTGGGATAAAATTCAAAAGATCAAGGTTTGTTTCCTGAATTTGTTCCCAAAAGATTTGCAATTATTTGTTTGCCTAAAGTAAATTAAAATCATGAGATTTACTTCAAATGTCAGATAAGTTTGCCATGTTGGTCTTCCAATGTTTTTATTTCAAATAAGCATATTTAATAAAAATAATCAGAAAAGGGTTGAACTATAAAGATTCAAAATATACCTTAAACCAAATCTTGATTTGTAAATGTACAGTTTTTTAGGTTTCTTTAATGTAGATGTATAGAGTGGATGTATACATAAAGATGGTGAGCTCTGCTTACTTGGCAGTGACTTGTATGTACTGAAGCTTGGCTACATGGGTGAGTGATGATGTGAATACGTGTATGAAATCCTTGCTTGTGCCCATTCAGTTTGTTCCAGCCTTTCAGTTCTGTGGGAGTGGTAGTAAGTTTTGGCTACACAAGGTTCTTTCCATATGGTTGGACTGAGATTTGGACCACCTATGCTGCTGCTTTTCATAAAGCAAAGATTTCTCTCTTTTTTTTTTTTTTTTTGGAGGAGCATTCAAGGTAGTTCTGCAGTATTACAGGACCTCACTGATGTTACTAATTTTTATGGTCAAATCAATGGAGTATCTGAAAAATAAATACCAAAACTATATGCTTGAAAGTATTATCAAATATAATTTCATGCAGTTAGTCACAGTCACATATATGTAGCTTTAGATTTGTTTGTGTTAAATTCATCTAGTAATAAAGAGCAGGGGCATCCATATTGGTAGGTGAGAGTAGTTAGCTCTGAAAAGAAACTCAGAGGAAAACATAGAGATATAATTGTGAGACTGAATTCCAGTTATTAATTGGACACAAACAGGAGTTTCTCAGATAAAAGTGAGGAGAAGGTCATGTTACCTTTTCATTGCCTCTGACTATCAGATTGGTGTTCATAGGTATCTTATATTATGTGAACACAAATCAGGACTTACTTTAAAAAAATGGATCATGATGGAGAAACTCAAGGACAAGATTGTTGTGGCTTTTCAATTCTGACAGCTCTAAAATCAAAATCAGCTGGTTGTGTTATTCTGGTTTTTATTCTCTGAAGAAGGATTAATTCAGAAAAGTACTAAAAGCTGGGATGTTCATGAGACTGGCTTAATTACCCACAGTAGTCCCATCTAGTCTGTGAAAGTTAACAAGCTTCTGGTTGGAGGCATGACCAAAAATTTGTGTAGAAAAATGAGAGCTGTATTTTATTGATGGGTTTTCCTTCCTTATACAGAATTTAAAGAGAGAAGCCTCTAATCTGCTTGGAGTAAAGGGAAAAAAGTTCACATCAGTGGGTAGGAGAAGTATGGTCTCCAGTCACAGGGCAAATGAAATAAGTTTGAAATTAAGGACTCAGGACTAAAATTTGCCTCTCAATAGAGAGGACTTCACCCTTACTGTGCTTTTCCCCTAGTTCTTCTACTCATTGCCAGACACATATGATGAAAAAGATACTTATTTTAAAAGAGGTTTAGAGCAGGGCAGCATTCATTTTGATTATGCATGTCCTTTATAGCAGCATTTACATAACTGATTCCAATGTTTCCCTTTTTTAGTAAAACCTCATCTGGCATAGCAATGTTTTATTTTCATTTTCTTGCAGAACTGAAGCAGATCTTTTGACATCAAGGCCTTAGAGCAATTTAGCCAAGTAGCTGACACGATGTTTCACAGAGAAAATAGGTTAAATTCATTAGAAAGAATCTGACAGTGCTTTGAAGAAATAATGTTGAATATGACAGTTCTCAGCTGTTTAGGTGGATGTAACTCTGTTGAAGTTGGGATTTCTGTGCCAGTTTGAACCAGCTTAGTATCTGGCCAAACCTAAATGAGGGGTAAAATCAAGATCGGTCTTCCCATAGATTTAGGGTAGCTTTTCAGCAATGCTACAGGTCAGTTCAATTCTCTTTCCACCCAGTGCTTTTCTGCACCCTTATTAGCCAAATTCCCATGTATATCTCAGCATCATTGGAATGCAGTGCTGTCTAGCTGCAGGTAAATTTGCTGTCCTTTGCCACAAGGAATGCACAGTGCTATCTTTGGACTATTTACTTATAAAGTATAGAATGTCTTCATTTTCTTGTAGTTTTTATGGGTATGTATTTTATCTGATTGCACATACATTTGTAATTCTCATTTGTAAACTTAAATTCGAGGGTTTGTTCAAGTCCTTCTGAGGCCAGTGGAAGTCATCTGTTGACCTTAGTGGAGCTCAGACTTCTCTGGAAGCTGAATCAGTAAACAAAAGATAAAATTTCAATTGTAATGCCCCTGTCTCTTGTAAGTTTGGATCATGTCCTCAGTGTCATCATGATGCTTAAACTACTCACCACAGAACAAATAATTCAGTACTGAGGTTTTATTTGTGCTCCTAGATCTGTAAACCCAGTCATAGGCACCAAGTCCTATGCCACAATACTGGTACCGAATTGTGGTTGCATCTGGTAATGATCCTGACTACTTTGCTTATTTGCTTTAAAGATCTGCCCTTGGGAATTGTCGTATCCGTAGTAGATGCATTGTGTAACAGGGATAAAAAGGAATTGGCATTTCCTATAGTTTTGATCTGGATGCCTCAGGTGTGATTTAAGCAAATAGTTTTAGTTTGTTGCATTCTGTGTAATGACAGCACATCTGAGAGTCATTGAGAGCTGTCTCTTTTTAACTAAAGAACTTTCTTCTCTTCATAGTGGAATTAACAAAGGGAAGCTGACTAGGTGCTGCTTTAATGGTCAGCTATAATAGTCAAATATTTTCCAGGTGCAGAAACTTTTTGTTGGCAATACAAAAACTGAAAGCCTTTCAAACTTTTGTTTCATATGTTCATCTACACGTAAAAGTCTTTAATGGTATGCTTAAGTTTATTTGCATAAATTTAGATACAATACTACAGAAATTGCATTTATGTTTTATATCAGTGTTTAAACTAGTTATGGTGATGTAGCTTCTACTTTCCATTACACTTGTCAAATGTATCTAATATGGAGTGATTTCATTGCTTTAGCTGAATCAGTATGATTAAAGCAACAAAATTTCTAAATGTGTAGTGGCCCTCAAAGTTTGCAGGTTTGCAATTTGTCAAAAACTTCTGATAACAAAGCCAATGAAAGCTGATGTTTTTGCATACATCTGTTTAGATATAGAAAGAAAATATGCATAAGAAGCAAAAGCACCCACACTGATGCTAGGTTTTTGAATATGCCACAGTTTGTTGCTTTGTTGCATCTTTAAAACTGACTATATTGCCATAAGTGAAGTACACAAATAAAGGAAATCAACACACACACACTGCACCCCCCAAAAAACTTACATTTATATCTGTGTGTACATATATATGTAAACATACTGCTCTAACTGTACAGTACATCTATTAAATGACATTCTCATGAGTGAAGTGGAGACAAGGTTAAATATTTTTGTAGTCTTATGGAGGACTTTGCAAATTTAGCATTTCTTCACAGCAACTAATGCCACCACACTAGGGTAGATGGCCAGGGTGAGTACCAGTCTACATGGTAGGATTTTGATGTGATGAGGATTTGTGGAAAATGTTTTTATATTTTTCCAGCCAGATAACATTTGTTCCTTCCTGAGTGGCACATATGTCCTGTTCTAAGGACTAGCAGAGTATGAGGTCTTCATTTTTGAAGCAGTTTTCATAGCATCATTCTCTGCCAACAGGAGTCCTCATGCAGAGCAAGCATCTTCTTGGATCTGGGAGGGAAAGTGCTTACATCTGAACTTAAGAACTTAATGTTTGATGAAATAAGCTTCCAATGTACTTTGTTAGTTCTGCTGATTCTCTCTTATATGTTCTTTAGATAATGAACTCTTATGTAGCTGTCATGTTTTGTGCCTCTGTGTATGCCACACAGACCCACACTTCCTCTTACACTTCCTGGGAAACATGACAGGGAGGCCACAGAGAATTGTATTTGTGATAAGGAAAAAAAATAAATTATTTTTAGATTTTAGGCATCAGTTTTTCCCTAGCAGTCAAAAGTATTTAAAAAATAACTGTAAAAATCACCTTTTCTGGTGATGCTGTGGTAAAAGAGTTTTTTTGCCATAATGCCTTTTTGTTTTTGTTGGTTTTGTTTGTTTGTTTACAAGTATTTTGTTTGTTTGTGTTTGCATGGAATTTGCTTCTATGCTGTTTTTCATTCCTTGTCTTGGGACTTGAGCTGCAGTAGTTACATAAAAATGATGAAAATTGAGAGTAAATAAATAATTTTGAAAAAATAATCCTGGTTTTAGGACAAATAATTGAATGTGCCTCTTCTCTTTTTTTACAGAACGGTTTACACAGTACAGCCCTAAAAACCTTAGACAAGCATGGAATAAGTAAGTAGTTTTATTTTAAAAAATTATTTTATTTTATTGCTTTTTATTCTTAAGGATATGATTTATGCCAAGCTCAAGTTATCATAACTTAAAATGACTTTAACCTTTTTAAGGTTAAAGTATTGTTCTTTCCCATGTCTCTCAACTTTGAATGTTTTTTGAATTGCTAGCTTTCTGTAAATAGGGAGAAACTGCAGAGCATAGAATTTTATTCTTGGGGATGGATGTCAATTGCCAAGAATATTGAACTCACTGAAACATGTTACAGTATTGCTTTAGACCATCAGTTTTGAATCTTGTTTTCTTTGTTCAACTATAGAGGTTAAGAGACTTTTAAATAATCTGTTTCTAATCAACTTTGCATGGAATGTTGTTTCCAAATAGTCATCCCCTGTTGCAAGGTCCATCTACTCATTGCTGTGAGCTAACAACCATACTGTAGTATATTTTAATTATTTTGACTGAAAAAGTCAATGTAAATTCACCTTTTTTTTTTTTTTTTCCTTTTAATGTTTCCTTATACTTGACACATAGATATCAGATGGAGAAAAATATAATATAAAGGTATTGTGCTCAAAATCCAGAAAGGTTGCCTACTGAACCAGGAATGCCTAGCCAACAATCTGTGTAAAACTTCCTAGAAGATTTCTCAGCATATGAAGATTCTGTGCAGACAGAATATTTGGGCAGCACTGTCTTGAGTGATTAACATCTTCTATATTTGAAGAAAGCATATACATTATCAGTTGGATGAGTAGGATAAACAGTTATTTCAACAATTTGTCTGGCTAGAAAAAAATCTTAGAATTTTGTCTACCTTGTTTTGACCATTATTATTATTATTATTATTATTATTTCAACAGGGCTAAGCCTTTGCTGCAGCAGCATTACAGTTTTTTGTTTGTTTGTTTGTTTCTGGTACTGATTCCAAATTTTACTGTTAGTACCAACTGGCTGTCTTGTTGGTAGTTTACCAGGAAGTTCAAAGAGATAAATCAGCAGGAGTCTGAAGCATCTCCTCTTCAGTGTTCACCACTGAAGTTGAAGAAATTAAATATTTTGGTGAAGGAGCATCCTTGTTAAAAGGGAAAAATGGTTACTGGTAGAGTAAAAGTCCAAATCCTTTTTCAATACCATAATTTATTAACACTAGTGTGTGTGCGTGTGTGTACAGCTCTGAAAGCATAGCACAATCGTTTGCCCAAGATGTAATTAGGTTTATGCTCACTTTGCCATTCTGTTGTTCCTTCAACATTTGCTCCTTCCCATCCCAATTTGCTTCAATGTGTTGGACTGAACCAGAAAGGCATACTTAATTTAAAAACAACAACAAAACTTTTGAAATTATGGTTAAACGAGAAAGGAGAAATCTCTTAAGGTACCAGAATCATTGCTAAAACTAGTTATTGGATGTGATAGCATCAAATGTACACCTGTTGAGTCAGAACCTTCATTTTTACAGACTGTCATGACCACATAGCTTCTTCTGCATCACTACAAAACCCTTTGTTAGGAGTTCTTTCTGATTCCTGTAATGAGGGAGACAATTCTGGCAGAACTGAAGCCAGTGTAGACCTTCATGAAGGTTGAGTGTCGTCACCTACCTAAGTCAACTGACTTTCAGCAGTCTGTAGAGAATTTCCTGGCAAGTGTAGTTCAGATTGGAAGCCTTATTTGGTGACTTTTGTAGAAGAGGCTGTTTACTATAGAAGATGTTTACTGTCCTGTTTACTATAGAAGGAGCAATAGAAGATTTAGCTTCTCTTGTAGTTAGTTTTTGTGAAGATATTGAAGTAATTTTATCAGTTCTAGTGATCATTGCAGGCATCTTGCAGTGTTTGACTCTGTCTCAGTCTAGCTGCTTGGAATGATGTAATTCCCTGAAAGTCACAGCTTTCATTTTAAAAAGTTAATAAAATCATCTATTTTCTGTCCTTTAACAAGGAACAAACTTGCAAGTTCATCGTTTCTTTGAAAGTAGTTAATGAAATCCAAAAGCTTGGAAAAGGCAATTATATTACAACACAGGCAATTAGATTTGGATTGGGAAAGAGGGACAAGGAAACTAATACTGATGTGAATGTGTTTGCTTGGGGGCATATACATACGTGAGTAATGTGAATAGATACTGGCACACTATTCCATCTGTTCTGCAGGAGCGAGCTGAGTGTTTTTCCATATTTTAACAGCAATTAGACCTAGCAGTATCTCCTGTATATGAATCAGGGCAACAATAAATTTGAATTGTAAAAGCTGTTACCTCCCATTTCTTTTAAGAACGTTGCATGAAATTTCTGTTTTCTTAAAATACCAAAAAGGAACAAAGCCCGGTTTGCTTAAAACAACTCCTCAGTCTCCGAGACTTCATAACTGACACCACACCACAGATCACACCACAGACTGATTCAAAGAAGACCAGAGCTTTTTCATTTCTAAGAAACCCCTTCAAATTTACACATTTGCAATGTTCCATGCATAAAGAATTTGCAATTTTTCAACATAAATGAAAGGATCGAAAGACTGAAAGCAATAACAATGCACGGAGTTTGGTGCTCCATATGTACAGTTCTACTACAATGCAAAATATTTAGTGCCCCCAAATTATGTATCATTTACATTCAGAATGTAAAGGATTTTTTTTTCTATTGTAAGTCTTTATCTGTGTGCTACATTAGAGTGCTGTTGCTTGCACAACTGTAGTTAAGGATGTATAAACATTTCTGCTATAGACAATATATTCCCAAGGCTTTGTAAATCAACTATAAACTTAATGTGTGAACAGACTGGTTTACACTTGAGATTTTCTTTCTTTATTAGGATGTTTCAAATAGCAGCAATATCTAATCTAATATATATATATATATATATATATATACACACTTTTAACATCCTGATTTAATATGTAGAAGATATGATGGTGCAAAGAAGTCCCATTTAAAACAGAATTGTTTTAAGGATAGTTGGGATAAGCGTGAGACCTAAAACATGAAGAAAAACGTATGTTGGTATTATTACAAAGATATTTTCTCTTATCGGCTTAGTACCTTTGAAAGATGCACTTTAAAGAATAATATTAATGGTCTTGGAAGGATTTGCATGTGTGCTTAAACTTCAGATTTGATGCATACACTTACTACTTTCAGTGAAATAACTTCTTGCTATTCAAGGTTGGCACGGACATTGGCCTTTGCAACAGGAAAGTATTTTAGAAAATCTCTGGGCCAATCACTATCCAGTGTTAATTAAATGTTTTATGGATATATTCTAAAGTATATACCAGGATGTTTTTTGTAAGTATGCAACTATATGTTTAAATAATATTTTAGATGGAGAGAAAAGATTGTCTAGAAATGGTTTACCATTAATGCAGCCATGAATCTCTGCAGTCTCAAGCTGCAGTAAATCTTTCTGCCCAATGCAGGTGTATGCCAGTCAGGGACAGGGCTGTGGCAATCCATGAGTGCTCAGCTCTGCACCCCTCAGGCTTACAAACAGACAGAAGCAACAGAAACTCTTCTGAACAGTTTCAACAGCCCCTATCTGTAACTGTATTCCAGTGGTGAATATATTTATTTTCACAGTGCTTCTCTGAGGTGAAGTCCTGCCTGTTACTGCATTTATAGAGGCAGGATTGAGTACAAAGATATTAAGAAATTTGTCACAGAGAAAACTGCCTTAGAAACTATAAAACAGTGCAATGATTGAACATGGTGCTCCCAAATTAGGAGATAACATCTTCAGCTTTCTGAATGCAAGAAAGTTTTCACCAGTTACTGGCTTTTCACAACTAGACACGGTCTACCCCTTTATCTTGTTTGTGTCTATCTTTTGAGGCCCTGACATAGAAGAATAACCATATGGGTTTAGAAGTCTTCAAAGAGGCTTTCAAAATGTACGTTATAATTTATTTAAGGATAAGTTACTAGAAGGAAGGATAATGCTCGTCCAACCTTCATAGAACTTGCTTCATGCATATAAGGTAGAGAAACAAAATATAAAAATAAAAAAATCCACAACAAATCCAAGACCCCCAGAAGGCCATAGCTGGTAGATTGGAGGCAAAATAATCGTACCTGATTGATCACACCAGCTTCCACAAGATGTGAAGTGTAAAGCCAGAGCCGGGCCTTGGAACAATGATGCACACAACCTAGTGGCTCTTTAATTTTCAGTCTCACTGAAAATTAGCAAAAAATGTGGAATGTAAGAGTAATGTCCAAGTAAAACCCACACTTACCTATAAGGAGTCAGATTCCTAAAATTCCCTAAATGGAATAGGTCAATATTTAATCCTACTTTTGGGAAGTGTTTGAGGGAAGTAATATAACTGTCACTCAGAGTGCATTAAAGCCTTTTGAGACTGAATTTTCTCACCGACTGTGAAAATATCTGAAAATTATAAAGATAGTATTTACTAGGTAAGATGTGATTTATAAGTTTTGTAGGAAATTCTTACGATGTTGGAAGCATTCCAATATTTTGTTGGAAACAAAACTTGCATTGACGTTTGCTTCTCTCTAATATGAAGCTTTATGTACATTGCATGACCTAACATTGTGGAATGTGTTTACAAAATACTGGCCCAAAAAATAATTAAGATGTGGTAATGTGATCTTCCTATAGAGCTCACAGTGATTTATGTTTTCACCTTTTCTTTTAAAAAAAACAAAAAAACAAAAAAACAAACAAACAAACAAAAAAACTTTTCAGTTGAAATACATCTAAACAATAAAAACCAAGAACAGATCCACCTTCAGAATGCAATGCAACCTCTCTCACTTTGCAAAAGCTTCTCCAGAATAAAAAAACCCTTCTAGAAGAATGACAAAAGAGAACTAATTATCCTTGTGTATATTTGGTAGGACATAAAAAGCTTTTTCAGATCCTTCTGTCATAATGGGTTTCATTGTGAGAAATTAGGTTGGAAAGAAAAGGTGCAATTGAAAACAAATTCATCTCTGCATAAATAGGACTGCTACTTTGTAATTCCCCAATATGGCTGTATTTATTGTATAAATAAGACTTTATTCTACCAGCTAGTCCCACTGCTGGGGATTCCTTCTTCCAACGAAATGGTTTCTGTACTTGAGACCTCTCTTCTGGAGGATGCACTGTTTGAAAGTTGCATTCCAGGATGGGCTTGCCTATTTTGGGACTGTTATTTTGTGAAAACTTCCTGAAAAAAGCAGTGAGTGAAAATAAATTCATTTGCTTTGAATCTGTATTTCATTTCAAGCCTGACGTAGACTTTGAAATTGTTAAGAGCTGAGACTTGGGAGCATTTTTTTGCTAGTTTGCTGTGCTTTTTTGAGACAATCTTTGCCTTAGTGAGGTTCTGAGTAAAGACAAAACTCTGTTCTCATTGTCATTTTTATCTCGTTCACCCCATGCCCTGTAAGCAGCATTGTTCATTACAGTGGAGTCTGTAGTGCTGCCACAAAAATATTCAAGATCTCAAGCACAGCAGGAGCAAAAAAACTGTCCGGTGTTGTTAGTAAAACCTTTCTGATAGACAAAAACAAGCAATAATGGTTTAAAACTGTGCCTGTGCAAAAGTTGAGGTACATTCTGGTCCAGGCTGGTTTATATATGTACATGTGTGTGCAGTTGGAGCATGTCCTGCAGTTGTGTTGGGGCTGTCTCCTTGTTTGCATTTACAGAATGATCAGGAACCAAGCTGAGGGGAGGGGTGAGGCTGGAAACCAGGCACAAAAAGAGAATATTTTGTGGAAGTATTTGTGATTTAGAGGCATATAAACCTGCCTATGTCTCCTGATGATTTGCTTGGTATGATATTGCTGTACTTTTTGTTCATTTCCTATTATGTTTCATGTTTCCGATAAATACCCCCTTTATCAGTCATTATCTTATCCCCGAGGGACTTTAGGAAGTATACCGTGGCAAAACCTATGTTAATATGGGATGCAAACAAAAAAAGTCATTTCACAGGTAGTAAATTTATTACGCTATTTTGTTAAATAAATACATTCTCCGGGATGTGATAGCATGCCGATTAACCCTTTCTGTGCAGCAGCCAGAGGCTGGGACCAGGCAGAGCCTGGCAGCGAAGGCCAGCAGCGGGGTGCTGTGGGGTGGGCTCCAGCCGGAGCACTGTGGAGCTCTCTGCGCTAGGAGGAGCGCTTGAGCTGACCCAGCAGTCGCTCCTCTAGTGTTAGAGATCCTCAGCTGAGGGGAAATTTTGCTATGTTTTCCTAACGCTACTTTTTTGGTTTATTTATTTCACTAACCAGCGGGGTTTATTAAATTGTTTTCAGGGGGGATGAAGTTGCTTGTTTACATTTACGTGTCTTTTTTGTGTCTGTTATTATGCATTGCACTCAATACAATTTGTTATGATTCTGGCATCATAAAGGGGCTCAAGTGCAGAAGTCAAAGTTCCCAGCCTGGCTCAGGAGTGTTTAGTGCAATAGCTGAAATGCACCGTATGTCTTGTCAGCTTTATGGTAATGAATTATATTACACTGATTGAAACCAATGACTGAGAAAGACAGATAGAGTTTCTCTATTTATACCTTTGCCAAGATGAAAAAATCTTTATACTTTACATTTGAATGTTTCTTTCATTCTAATTGTAAATTACTCAAATGTTACAGCTTCTATAAATTTGGATGGAGATTATTCCTCAGCCTAACAGACCTCATTGTTATAATGCTTATCCTGATATTCAATTTATTTTTGCTTCTCCCTTAATTCCCCCTCTTTTGTGATGTTGATAAGCTTTATGTATTGTGTTACATCCTCCTGGCCCAGTTAAAAATAATAATAAACCTCCTAACTGGACAACAAAAGCCTTTGTCCTCTCTAATATGAAGCTTTTTTTTCTGTATACTCCTAAGGCTAGATTGTTTCTTTAGTATAATCACATTGTTACCATCCTATACCTTTCCCAACTGTGAAAATACAGCCCTAAATTATATGGCTATTCTTTGTTATGCAACAACTAATTCAATTTCTGGCATGGGACTGGAGTTTTTTGGCATTATATCTGGCCTATTATCTCTGAACCTATCCATATTTTCAGTTATTTTTCCCTGGAAGTAATTGTTTATTGTTATCTATCCTCTATCCTGTGTGTAGATTTTCTGCCCATGTATCTCACTTCTATTAGCCTCTTTGTACTATTTTTTTTTGTCTTTGTTGGTGTCTTCAGCATTTAGTTTCATCTAAGAACTGATTCAGTATGCAGCGTATCCTTTAGTCCAGTTCATTAATAAAGATGTTAAATAAAACTGTGACTAACACTAATCCCTCTGGCACACAGCTGGACACTTCCCTTCCAACTCAGTACATTGCCACTTATCATTACCCTTTCCTTATGGTCTGTCAGACAGTTTTCTGTCTATGAGATAGTGTATCACATCCCAGCTCCTCTGAGTTTGTCTACAGAGCAGTATTTTTAGAGAAACTGCATCAAACACTGTCTCCTGTCACTTTGTTCCACCAAAGATAAAGTCCATTTTAAAAAATAATCAGTTAATCTGATATCTTGTTCATTAGTAATCTGGTCTTTTAATCACCATTTTAAGAGTTTACAAAGCCATTTTTCCTTAAAACTATTTTTGCCTCTATAGTGTCTGTATTTTGTTTTTATTGTCTATCTTTTCCTACTATATTGCGTGTCAACGTCCAGTAAAATATTTGTCAAGATTCTCTTCCTTATTTGAAAAACAAGAAAGGAAGGATTTTTTTTTTCTAGTAAATTACTTCAGAGTGCAGTGCAAATTGAGTAAATGTCACTTATAACTTGTCTACAGCAATGTCTGTAAAGAGAAATGAGGAAAGAGAGCAAACTGTTCTTCTGTGGATTTCATAGAAAGAAACAAAAAGTGCCTTACATTTGTTTGCTATCCTTACTAATTCAGTAAGAATTCCTAAAGATATTGAGACGTATATCAGATAGACATGTTTATTTGGTGTTTCCAGGTATGATTTTTTTCAAAGTATGTTCTTTATTAACGTTTTTGAGTACTTACTGATCAACTCTTTTCAGATGTTTCCAGTTGTGTTTTTTTTTTCTTTTTTTCTTTTTTTTTTCTTTTTTTTTCTTATGCATTTCTACATGCCAACATTTTATTAATTTCTCAGAATTATGTTTTTGGTAGTCTGTTACTCATGTGTTGCCATAGTGTCTGTGTTCATTTCTTGGTTTGAAGTCTAATATGTTCTGATCAGAGGCACCAAGCATCTTTATATCCTCATATTTCTAAGTCTGGCCTGTTGCTATAATTCTGTACCGTTGGCCTCTCTGCTAAAATCTTTGTTCTCCAGACAATGGACATTGCTGACAAAATTTAGTCTGAGATGTGTTTTGAAAATATTGGCCTGAAGAACTGAAGACGTACTTTGAAGTCAATAATGTAAATGAAGTAGACCTTACTGCTGGATATGTCATTATTTGTGTGTCCTCTACAGACAAGATTTTTCCAAAATAAATGCCAAAATGATAGGCATCTTAAGAATTGGGCTGGCATTTGAAAATGCTGAGCACTAAAGCAACTGCCATTGGTGTAAGCAGATTGACATTTTCAACTGCTTATTGTCATGTGTTACAGATAATTTTTCTTCCACTCAGCGGTTTCTGTGATTCTTACCTTAGGGTCTCAGAAATTGATATCATTTTGAGATATGGTGCAGAGAGGCAATAAGTGCTATAATATCAATAATGCCACTGAATTTTGCCACCTCTGCAAATACTTCAAGGCAATCTCAAAACCCATGCTATTTGGCTCAATTGCCAGCCAAGACTTATGACAGTAGTTAAGGTTTCTGCAGTAGTAAAAACAGCACAAAGTGTCTTCACTTAAAATACTTATTTTAATGACTTTTACTATGATTTGATGTGAGTTTTTCAATGTACTTTTGATGACCACCTTTTGTGCAGCATAATGGAAATCACAGCTATTCAGATATTGCCATTCATCAGAATCTCCTGTGATGGTCTCCCAAAATTCTTTGCAATTTGACCAGAAAATCTTAATGCACCTCTTCCTCATAGCTTCCTTTCCTGTGTTTTTGGTCGTGGCACTTTTTTCCTGCCATGTAGGACTGAGAAACAAGAATTGTTGCTTTTTCATGCAGTGTTTTTGAATTGGAGGCACAAAAACATGTGGTGTTGTAGGAGACTAGTGAAAAACAGTGATTTGCTTCAAAACTTGGACTTATTTGCTAGCCAAACAGTTTTCGTAATTAAATTTATTGATGTCTTTCAGTAGCTTATTTTAGAAAGCTTGAAGCTATTGTTTGAGAATTTGTGAAAGATGTTAGCTGCAGGCAGATCAGCGTGTATATAGGTTCAGTGTCTGCTTGACCTGATTGTCAAAATGGGAAGATAGGAGGTAATAATCCTTGCTGCTGTATTAAAATGGAGAGGTTAGATTATGTATCTTCAGCAATACGCTGTGAATAAAGAGACTCAGCATAGGACTGGTGCACCTGTCATTGCTGGAGGGCAAAGAGGCAAGTGGTTCCAAAGGGAACTGACCTTTTTCTTTTAGGCATTGAGTCAATCCTATATCCTAAGGCACATGATCTGCGTTAAAATTATTATAACTCTCCTGGTGTTAGGCTGAACAACAGACTGGTGAGAATCTATGAAAAGAAAACATAAAATGAGGGTGATGGTGGTTCATGGATTCTTTTAAATTAAGCCTTTATAGGAAATGCTTTCTGTAATTCTGAAAGATTTCACTAAAACTGTTAAGTTGTTCTCTGATTAGGATAAACTTAAATGAGTTTAAAATAAAATTTTGAAATTTTGTTTGTCTGAATTAGCAGGTTTCTGGATACCAACATGTAAATTACAGTGTTTATCAGTAAATATGAATTCACAAAAAATAATTAAAAAATGATTGCATCCTTTTAAATAATGTGATGTATACTACAGTGTATATCCACTGTCTGCTACTTCAGCTGAATTTATATCCATAAGATCTGATTTACAAATAGGCAACTTTCTTTTAAATTATTCACATCTCATAATAATTGATCTTACAGAGTTGATCTTACGCTGAAGCATATTTGATCATAAATTCAATGAAAGCAGCCACCATCGTTGTGAAGTTTGTCCAGCTAAATCCTTCAGTGAATAAAATAATAAAGATGCCAGCTGTGTGTGTTTTATGATCACTGTTGCAGTAGGAGGGTGAGAATACAAGTGAATAAAAGCTCTAATTTTTCATGCTGAATTTGTAATCCTAGAATCTTACTGCAAAGAATTGAAATGGAAAAAATATTTTTTTACATCTGTCATGTTTCCATAAATGTATTGTTTGCTTTTATTTAGGAATGCAGAATATTTTTTAATACTGCTATTGTTTTGACCTAAATATATTAAAAAAAATATTAATCTTGTAAAAATAGATGAAATTTATGTTTTTCTCTCAGGTGCCATTACAAGTTAGGAATGGACCATTCTTTTTGAATTGCTTTCTTTGGTTAGATTCTACAGCAATCTTAAGCCTATATTTTCTACTTAATACTAACTGTTTACAGTTAGTGTGCCTCAAACTAATTTTACCACCCTGATATAAAAAATCATGCCCCAGAATCATGGCCTTCCTTCAGCATTATGACTTTTGTGGACTAGGGTGTTCTATTCCTTTTATTTCTTTCATATTTGATCCTTAAAGTGCCCTTGAGTCAAGCTTTATTCTGCAACCATGAGGGCATGAATCTTTCCTGAGATGTTGACAGATAGTGTTTGGTGAATATCATTTTTTCTGTCAGATACAGCCTATGTCTATACTGCTAACTAAAGCAGAGCCAGGGACTGTCTTCTGGCCCTGAGGCCATGTGGCAGACCTTAGCTACATCTGTACTAGGTAACGCTTGGGCATGCATCTCCTGAGGGTTTTATGTGGTTCCCATGCAGCTGGAAGTGCAATTATTATTTTGGGGCTGTTCAGTATTAGTTTTTGAATTCAAAAAATCCAGAATAGCCCAATACCCATGCTTCAGATCCCAGGAACTGTATTTTCTAGCTTAAGATTGAAGGAAATGTATTGCATGCCCTGCTTGTAGGAGGCTGGCATGTGCAGCCTTTTGGGAATGGTTCCTGGCATGGGTTGTCCCGTGAACAATGCCCGGGCATGGTTTTGGAGCATGGTAGCTGGCATGGGTCAAAATTATCCAAGCAACAGTGGGAACACTCAGTAATTGAGTGAATGGTCAGGCTCTCTCCCTAGCCCTGCTTAAGTCATCAGCACAGGCTTTAACGGTGAGATTCTTATTTCCTGCCCCTTGCACACTTGAGCTTGTTCCCAGTGAAGTTTTCCCACATTCCTCTCTATAATGCTAGCATCCTTTCTCACCTTGACCTGAAACCATAGGGGTGTTTTTATCTTTCCTTTCTTTATCCTCTGCATCCAGACTGCTTTATACATTTTTGCCAAGATACCTTTTTTCCTTCGCCAGCCAGCTCTGTCACTCAGATCTTGACATCCCATTTTTTCTTGATTATCATAATACACTTCCTATATCCTCTCCTGACTAACACCCTTTTTCAAATTATATAAAAAAACAGCCAGCAGACTCAGCTTTGTGTGTGTGTGTGTTTGTGTGTTGTTTAGCTCCCCTTCCAACACTGTTTCATTCAGTCATTTTTGAGGAGCTTCTACCCTTTTCAAAATCCTCCATAATTAGGCCTCTTCCCTTCTCCCTTCACCAAGGTCTGTATTTGCTCTCACTCTTCTCTCATTCATGTTTAGCCCTTCTTCTATCCCCTGAATCCTCCTGACAGACTCACAACTGCTGTCATCTTTTCTGTGAATCACATTGCTGTGTGCTCTGGTAGTGCATTTTTACTACTTGTTTGTAGTCCTTTTCTCCAGGCTTCTTGTTCTCAGTGTGGAAGCTGCTAAGACTTGCCATTGTCAACATTGAATGCCTAAAATCTGCCTCCTTTCCAGCAAAGCATAACATCCATTTAGGCCCCTAAATGGGACCCAGATATTTACCTGCTCATCCTGATTTGGTGGCAGTACACATGAGCAGCTGTGTAGCAGAGCTTCATGGATTCCACATTTCCACATGAGCAAAACTCTTTTGGAAATCCACCTGCTTATTTTGGGTCATTAGAACTGGCTTGAGCTCTTCTGGCAGTCAATTTTAGTGATAACTGGCTCTTTGGGAAATCTGACCTTTAATGGTCACTATTATAGATAGCAGTTTTTATTTTAGTTCTTAAATCACCTATGCTGATTTATGTCTTAATAGCAGTAACTCCCTGCTTAGCTGTATCTCTTTCATGCTACTTTGACAGGTTAGGATTTGCAAAAATAGTTCAGCATTGAGTCCTTCCCTACTGCAAGCCAATTTCTGAGTGTCAGATAGCATTGCATCCTCATGCATACATATGCGAGTGCAAGCACTTCCAATCCACGTTTCAGTAATTGATAGCTAATATATATGGAATTTGTGGGTTGGTCAGTTATTTCCAATCTGTTTGTAATTAAAAAGGCATAAGCTGTTGGGTTAAAAAATATTTCAGTACAGGTGCAGTGGATATGTAGTGTTTCACTTAAAAAAAATAAGTTCAAAATTATGTTCAATTTTCTCCAAATTGCATACGAAAGAGCAATCACTGTTTTTTTTTTCTATAATGGTCTTTTGTGCCTAAGACACACTTCTTTAATAATTACCCTCAGTCATTCCCTGTGCAAGTTCAAAGTTAAAATTCAGACTTTTTTTTTAACATACTGGCACATGCATATTTGTCTCTTAACAAGTATTACTGCTGTCCGTATCAATATCAGGCACTGGAATTTCAATCCGCCAACTTCTCCCTACTGGAGGATTACCAATGTTCCTTTTAGAAACTATTTCCATTAGTGTAAGGAGAAATAGCGGTGTGCTAAATCAGGAGAGTAAATCTGAAGAAGGAATGGTACCTTCTGCTCAATGGTCCTGGCGTGAATGTGGCGTCCCATTCTGTGATCTCTTCTAGTGTCACCAGAAGCAGATAGCTGAGGGTCAGGGAGGTGCAGCTAGTTCTTTATAATATCTATCTAAATATATGTGTGTAGTAATATGTAATGAAGTATTTTTGACTGCATAGCTTTGAATATATTGCCCATATGCTCTTATAATAATCTTGGTTTACTCCTCTCAGTGTTTACTAGGTCTGCGTCATTTCCCTGTCATGTCTTAGCTTAGGAGTGTAGTTCCAAAAAGGCCAGGTTGCCTCCTTGCACATAATTGCTTAGTCTCATTGAGTTCAACCAGGCAACTCATATACATAAAGTTAAATACATGCATATGCCTGGGGTCTGTCTTCATGAGCTTTCTAGGCTTGGGGCATTCTCTCTGCCTCCAAATCTCCATCCACCTTTAATGAGCTGTATAAATAAATACAAAGTACTCTTGATCATTCCATATCCATAAAAATATATTTTATTAGCTGAGAGGTATACAATAATAGAAAAGATCAGACCAATCTGATGTTTGAGGGAGCTGTGGGAGGACGGGACAAGTAGCTGCTTCCAAGTGGTTGACAGACCTGAGGCCCCAGCAAGACAGATTTGTAGGTTAACTGTGATAAATGATCTCTGGCTTCACTGACTAAAGCGAGGTCACTCTTCTCGGGGCACTGCCGGCATGCTGCAACCTTGCAGCAAATTCCTGGGGAAGTACTGAGCAAACAGACCAGTTCTTATTTACATTAGAATGAAATTAAGACTCCTCAAAACCAAGCTGATAAAATATTGGACAAGAGGGCAGAGATTTATCAGGCAGTGCTAATGTTTATTTACTATAACTTAGGTTTGTTTGTTTGTTTGTTTGTTTTTTACTTTACAAAAGGTAAGAGGTTCAAAAGACAGCTGGGTTGTCCGTCTGTAGCCATTTAATAAGGGAAAACAGGAAAAAAAAATGTTTACTGCTCTAAGAAATTTGAAATCCAGAGTTTGTTTGGTTTTCCTCTGGTGTATTTTTATTAGGACTTTTTTGGAGAGAAACAATCCAGGTTGTTGAGGGTGGGAGGAGGAAGAGCACAGAGCTTTGACTGGGTCATGTGCCAAAGGTTTAATTCAGCTATTTCTATGTTTTTTGGGGGTTTTATTCCCTCCCTTTTTTTGGCTCATGTCCAGCCAGTGAGGAAATAAATATGTGAAGAAAGAATGCTATGGAATGTTAACTTCACTGCCGTATTTTCTTCCTTTTATCATGCCCTAAGATTCAGTGAAGTTGATATAAATTCACCATGCCTTCTTTTAAAAAGCATAACAGAAAAGCATTCTTCCTTTAAGAGTCAGACTCTAAAAGGTGATTTTCTTTCACTCAGTTTGGTTTAAGCCTGTAAAAAGCATTAAGTGAAAAATCTGATATATTTGTTAGGGCATTTATTGCATTACTAACTTATATTTTCAGTTCTCAGTGAAAGGTTTATAGAGAACATAAACCTTGAAGAGTTTTTGTTCAGGATTAAAGATATATTTTCCCCATTTTGTGGTGAAATAATAGCTCATAAAATGATTGAGGTGTTAGTAATTATTTTTAGCTCTATTTATTTTCCAAGGATATTCTGTTCAGCTTGCTGAGGTGCATGAAGAAAGCCATTAAAAAGCACCCTCCTTATCAGAAGATTCATGCCCTTTACAGAATTTCAAAATAATCAAAAGCTCATGATTAGATGTCACCACCATGTTGTTGTTTTTCCATAATTACATTTACAGCAAGCAAATACCTTGCAGTAAACTGTAAATCCAGTGTACTCAGTAGTAGTCTGTCATTGTGCAATGTACCATGTTTTCCATAATGAATATCTTTAGTACTGGGCTTACTGGGATGCTGAAAGAATTTAGATAATTAATTACAACCTGATTGTTGGTGGCATTTAAAATAAAAACAAAAAGTAATTGCTAGATTCTTTCTAGGGCAAAATGGTAAGGGATGTTCTGATTAAAATTTCTTAGGAAATTATTTCCCTGGGAAATATATGTATCTGAGATGAATCTGCTGAAAGCTGGGTGAAATAATGAACGGAAATGAAATACCTAAGGTAGAAAATATTTAGTGTTCAAATAATTTGTTGTGGTTTTAAGCAGCAGCAGTACCCAGCAGTCATGTTACGTGAAATATCACAACCTGAGATTTCCCTGAAATTAAGGAAATGGTATGATCATATCATAGAAAGCCACACTCTGAAGTGTGGCTTGAAGTATACTATCGTTTGACATATATTGTATATTTGCTGCTTAAATACACTTATTTTTCTTCTCCTTCCTGTCTTTAATATCTGCCACACAGACTCTGTAGTTCTCACTCACTTCATCTGATTCTCCAGCATATATTATACTAGAAAAACGGTACCTAGTATCAAATGTTTAAACCTTATACTTTATCAAAATGGCATAGAATAGTGGAGGAAAACTGCAATATTGTCATGATGGTATCTTTCTGCTTTAAGCTCTTAATAGTTGGTATTGGGTTTCTTTGGAAAGCTTCGTGGTCCAACATATTTATTTGGAGACATCAGACAGAGCAAGAACTAGGCTGGATGTATGTCAGGCTACAGGAGGACAAAAAGCAGGGTACTGTTAAGTCTGTTGTATATTGACTGATTCTCTTTAGGCTTTATATTTAAAGTTCAAATTAATCAATTTCAGTTTTTAAAGGCGTTGTGTTCTGTAGGGGTGTCATGTCTGCTTCCTATGTAAAACAAACAAACAAAAAAACAAACAAAAAACTTTCAAACAGGATATCACAAGCAATGTCATGTTGTAGAAATACAGTAATACATCTGATACAAACACTAAAAAGTCAAATATAGTGCAGGAAGAGTCAGCAAGAAATAGATTCATATGGAAATTTTGTCCTGGAGTTATATTCAGTGATATACACATAAACAGATCTGAATGATTTTATAATCTAGACATGACTGAGCTTAATAGCCATTATCAAATGTGAATTGCTGTGAGGGTCTGGATCGTGTCATTGCCTAGTTTAGGTGTGACCAAACTGCATCTCTGCAGCCTCACATGATTCACAAACAGTTTAAGTAAACCTGTTTTACTACAGCAACACCACATGACCAGTGGCAAAGTTGTTTGGGCACTGGGACTAAGTAGTAACCATCTCTAGCTGTGGAAGAAGCAAGCCAACCCTCGGTGCTCAAGCAGCAGGATCTGGTCACTTGTCCCCATCTGCACGTCCAGCCTGCCACTGGAGGAAGGCACTGCAGACCACTATCGCTTCCTGCCGTTGGAGCTATTGGAGTTGTTTCTTCCCTATCTGTTTCTATGGGACATGTAAATGTTGTAGTTATGTGACTCAGACTTGGGAAGAATGATCAACTTTGCTATTTGGAGACATTCAGGATTAGTCTGTCCTGATTCTTTTGGACTGGAGCATTACAGGTTTTGATAGTTACATGTATTGGTGCTTGAAAGAAAACTAACAGTTCTCAAAACAGAGATATTTGACATTGTAGTGCTTCATTCTGAGCAGTTCAAGAGCTGCAACTATAATAATGGTTTACGTACACAGTCAGTAGATTCCATTTAAAATTTACCAAGTATACAAGAAAGATATAGCTAGAGGTAAATGTACAGTAATTAAAGTAAACTAAAATAACAATAATAAAAAAGTTGCCTGTAATGTTAGAGCCTTCATTCATTACATTCACTTTTTTCATGAAATGCTGTTCATCTTGGCAGCTTTCTAGCTAATGGCATCTGGGCAACTGTCAAGTGAGAATTAGTTCAGGTGTGTCAGGGTTATTACCTTGTTGGACTGCACTGAAAGAACTTACCTCCACAGCTTCCCAAAGAGGGCTCTCACCTCTTCTAATCTATGTCAATAGCAATACTGAAGAATCAAACACCGATACATCTAGCTCTATGCAAATATCCTGAGGAGAACACTCAGCATTGGTTGTCATGGCTTTTATTTTAATAATAAACATTTTGACCACCTTTTCAATACTTCAGCAGATAAGACTGTTGACACTGTAATATGCATACAATTAAAAAGGATTAAACTAATTTCTGAATTGCCAAATAAAGATTGTTTCATACACCTGCATGGAAACTGTGAAGGCCTGAAGACTCTGGAGTGCAGTGGTGTGCAAGGATACAGACCAAGGATGCTGGTAGCAATGTAGCCACATTAGTGCAGGATTTGTCCCAGCTTCGCTGATCTAAGAAGTCTGAACAGGATGCTGCAATCGTGGCAACCTTACTTCTTGTGAGGTACTGAGCTGGAAGTGTGCAATTGAACTGGTGGCCTACAGGGCCTGGAGAGCTTGCCTTGCCATGCTGCACACACAGAGAGCTCAGTGGTTCTGAGCCTAAACCGCTGCCAGCACCTCAGTTTGTCAAGAGCAAGAGTGGCATTGGATGTCTTGGGACACACCACTTCTAAAGAAAGCACATGACCCAGCACAAAATGGCAGCCTCAGGGATGATCCCCAAACTGAAATATGGGCCCTGTGACTGTGCCTGTAGGCTGAAAGGTTGGTGTGTAGTTTGGCTGAAGTACCCCTACCCTGTTCTGTGGAGCAAATTTTGTATCCTGTGATTGATCAGCCAGGCTGAGTAATAAAATATGTCTTCAATGAGCCTTCAAAAGCTTTTGTCTCTCTTTGTTCATCACTTTCAGTCCTCGGTGTCCTCTGTATAAACCATAGAGAAAAAAACATACCTTCTTTACTTCATTAGATCCCATCCTGAGGTACAGGCTTTGTGCCTTTGTTTGTACCAACAGCTAAAACCGTTGTGTCCAAACTGGTGGTCGATTATTGCAGGGTTCATGGTGGCTGAATTACCCTTGTGGCACCTCTGTGGAGACACACTGGACATGCTGGGGATGCAGCTCCCGAGTGCGTTTCTGTGTGCTAAGGCTACCTTGCCTCTTCTCTGAGGATGGCAGGTGTTCTCAGCAGGGCTGTAGCAACAGAAAATGCTGCTGATATTAAGGAAAAAGGAAATGTTACTTGAGGTAGGCCCTACTCTGGCCTGTGTGCTGTGTGGCTGCTCTGAGCAGGGTCGCACACGTATCCAGAGATGTGAAACAGCTGAGGCACAGAGGGGCATCAGCTGGTCTGGAGATAAAGGTATTTGCAAAGAAAACATTGACTGTTTTCTGTGCCATATGATGTTGGCACAGCTTTGTGTCAGCAGAGGCTTAGAGCCTGAGAGAGGATGGAAGGACTGCCAGCCTCAAGCACGCTTGGGTGAAAATCCTAAAACTGGAATATTGCCCTTGCAGCCGTGCCACTGTAGGTAAAATACCTGTAAACTTTAAACTCTGCTAAATGGTGTGATTGTTCTGGTTAACTGTTGCTTTGTCTTTCAGCACTTCAGGTGACAAGGGATTACTTAGAATAAAGAAGCAGAGCTGGGGTTTCCACAGGGAGTTAGGTGCCTCTCTCCTCCAGGCCATGCTGTAAACTCCAGTCAAGAAATGAATTAATGATATGCTGTGAGAATTGTATCTTGAAATGGAAAATATGCACAGTAAATGATTTTTGCTTTGGGAAGTATTTACCTCATGCTGTTAGGAGTACATAGCATATTATTTCCATTTGTTTTAATGCCCATTTGTCTTAATTATTAATGTGAAGTTGAGCTGCATTCTTCGTTGCATTTAAAAGCAAATCACCCCAAGTTCAGAAGTTCACTGCACATGCCCCAAACTTTTTTTTTTTTTTCTCAAGAGCTTAAACCAAACTTCAGTGATCTTAGCCATGTTCTGCTTGACCAAATACTGACCTTGCTTTGCAGTAGAGAGACATCCAAGCCTGTTTTCTGAAATTAAATCAAATTCTTGTAATCCAATGAGATTTACAACTGCTCAAGTGTAGTCAGATTCATATATGTGTAAAGTGAGTCAGGTTTATATAGTGCTTGTTTTTGTTCATCTAAAGCAGTATATTGCATATGAGATTAAGCTGAAAATTACTGTTTTTGCAAATGTCATCAGAGTAGATCTGTAAAAATATTCCCAATATTTCTCAAAACAGCATCTACGTGTTATCTAATGCTCATTGCCAAAGGTTTCTCTGTATTCTGCTGTACACTACATTTTCTGAAAGCATGTATGTATGCTATCATGGCTAGTAACTATTCCTCAGTGATTAGTGTGACAGTAAGTGAAGCGTGAATACTGAGATTTGCCATATCACACATGCCAAGTTACTATATGGCCCAACTGCTGTGAGACAAAACATGCTATTATGTTTTAGAAACAAAGCCATATTGTATGAAATTCCATCCTGTCACATACTGAAGGAGGTGTATTTAAAAATCAAATATTTTTTTTTTCTTTAGTTCTTTTTGTTAACTTTTTCTGCCTTAGATACTTAACTACTCAACCCCATCAGAACATTCAGCCTTTGTCCCTGTTCAGGAATCATGTTACCAACTTACATCAGTCAAGCAGTTAATATTTTAAGGAGGAGACTTGAAAGAGACTATTGGCAAAAACAAACAAACAAACAAACAATAACAACACCAAAACACCAAAACCAAGTGTTCTGACATTCCAGACCACTGAGGTAGTGCATTAAATGGGTTTCTCCAAACAATTCTGATATAGTAGAGGTAATTTAAATACATGATCATACAGTGCATTTTTCATAAGTGAAAGAATAGCTTGTCTGTAAACAAAGCAGCAAAATTAGTCACGCATTCCACTAAGGCATCAGTTTTAAAACTGACAGCCTTAGGATTCCGCATGCATATGTCTTTTGAAGTGCCCAGAAATGACCTTAGCAGAAGACATGTTATTTGGAGAATTTTGTCATTGCTGTTCAAATCTCCATAAACAAAGCTGAGACTTTTAATGTAGAACTTTGCATAGTTAAAAGTAATTATTTGATCTGTGAGTTACTTGGATGATCTCCTTTGGCCTGTGTTACACAAGAGGTGAGATTTGATCCTTCTGGTCCCTTCTGACTTTAAAATCTATAAATGCTTGGAAACTTGATGCTAATAATGTACCAACTGGAATCTTCAAAGCACTGTGTAAACAACTAACCCCCCACAGCCCTACTTGGACTATTATCAGGGCACGGAAATGTAATAATTAGAGCAGAAAGAACTATTTTTGCAGACTGTGTGATGATTTTTTTTCTATTTATTAATTCTTAAGTCTGGTTCTAATTTTGACTGATTTATTCACAATGATTTCATTAGTGGATGTGATTATGTTGCAGCCCTAGATAGTTTTGTTGTTTTTATATTGCATTTATGTATAATCTGATGATTACTTGATACTTATCTGTGGCTTCTTGATTGACTTTGGTTAACTGTTACCTTTTTGCGTTCTGAACTGAGAAGATGACTCTGGCTTCCTAAACCGTTCCTAAACGTTAAATACTTTAAATTTATTAGTAAATCTTATTTTCTTTTTAAACAAATGCCAACAATACTTTGATTACCATTCATACGGCCAAAATAATGATACTATTTTATTCAAGAACACTAAGGAACTAGTATTTAATCACCCATAATTTCACCTGCAATTCAGAATTCATTAATTTTTGAATGCTATTTTCTATGCCTACAGATTAGCTAAGGATGGTACAACTATTTTTCTTACACTGGAAGGTAATATTTAACAATTTACATAAGTGACCACGTTTTTTTAATACTGCCTTTCATTCAAGACAGAGCAAGTATACTCTGGCTCCTAAAAAGCTCCCACCTGTGTGGGGAAAAGAAAAGAAAAAAAAAAAAAAAAACTTGGTGAAATGACTTGCCAGGACCTCTTGACAAATAATTGGTGCAGGTGGGATTAGGACACAAGACAGGCCTCACTGACTCAATATAATCACTGGTCCATGGGAATTTTGGATGTGTAGAAGAACTAATGCCAATTCTCCGTGGGTATTCAGTACTCTTTTTCCTGTTCCTTGTTGAGAATAGCCTTTTCTCTTGGTATTTTGCTGTGTTCTATAATGAACTTTCCTGTGATTTGCAAAAAGTTGAGTGAAAGAATTTCTACAATCTGGTAGTTTAAGGAGTCTGGAATGGATTCTTTTCTAGATTCTAATTTATAGGCAATAACTGTCTCATTCAAGTTGCCTTCATTTTGTCATGAATTGGGAAAACAAACAAACAAACAACAACAACAATTATGCCCATCAGAAACAGTAGAGCTTTTGTATCTGTTTAACTTAGTATAATATTTCCAAATCCAAATCCTGAGACTTCTGTAAGATTATCATATCACAGAATCACACAATGGTTTAGGCTGGAAGGGGCCTTAAAAGACCACAGTTCCAAACCCCTCACCTTCGTTAGAGACACCTCCCACCAGACCAGGTTGCTCAAAGCCCCATCCAGCCTGGCCTTGAACCCTTCCAGGGATCGGGCATCCACAGCTTCTCTGGCTGATGAGAAGTAGTGGCTTAAAGTGGTCAGCATTTCTGGGCAATTGGTCCCTGGGTAATTTTTGGATAAACATCCTGTCTGTTCTCAAGACTTGATCAGATAGGTACAGTAGTCAAAAATTCTGGTACAGCATACAGTTGCTAGAAATTAAGAGGAGAGCCAATTGCATATTTTTTGCATCGTTATAAACACTATATAAACATACATATGCTAGCACATGATTTAGTCTACTAATCACTTATTTGTACTAGTATGTGTATTAGTAGATTTGCACTAGTATGCTATGTGCAAAAATCTCAAGAGGGAAGTGTGAGGAGGAGTTTTTGACTTGTAAGGTTTTTTTTTTTTCACACATAGTATGGACAAGAAAGGCTGTGTCTATGACATTTGAGACTTAAGACTCTCAGTAAAATAACTATTAATTTTTTAATTTATCATTTTCAACGTTATTTGTTCCTTGTTGCAGGGTTTTCCCCTGTGTATCCTTATACCTTATGCATCAATTCAAGTGCATGAAAATATAGGAGTAGTGCTTTGTAATCCACGTTCCTTGAATGATACTTCAGAAAGCCAGCTTGAGCTGAACAAGCATGAGAATTTGCATGAAACATTCTGTAGGTTTGCTGGTTTTAGAGGATGCCAACACCATCTTTTTCAAATACTGAAGTATTTTGGACTGTAGTTCACTGTATCTGTATTGGTAAACTGGTGTATTGGAAAGTAGAAGACCTTTAATATATTTTAGCATTTTTACCTGACAAGAGATCTCTACTGAGCAAAGGCATGACTGAATTTATAGTTATCTACTCATAGTAGCAACATGATGTCTACAAGATTCAGCACCTCTTTTTGGACTGTGTGTTACAATAAGTTTGGTGGCTTTGGCAACTTAGGAGGTGATTGTAGAACAGCAGAACCTTTGTTCTGCTGTTCCGATGATCACCATTTTACTCTGTTCCCTCCAAATCTTTTATTTTTAGTCTCTATTTTCATGTAATACCCCCAAACATGGAGAGGTAATGCTTTACCTCTCAGTAAAGCACTAATATTTCTCAGAATACCCTAGGTAGCATAGAAAAGATAATTCACTTATAATTTAACGTTTGTGTTGTATTTACACCTAATGAAGAGTCAGCCACCTGCCATGTGAATATATGAAAAGTCAAAAATCAATCAAAAACACTTCACAAAAGACAAATGCCTTTATGCATATGTTATGTGTTAATTACCATTGTATTCTAAAATCTGATACTTCACAAAGTTGTGTAAATACTACTGTTATTTTAAACTTGGATTTCATGGTTTGAGATAGTAATAAACGTTTGTCTCCAGTGCTGTAAATTCTCAGCCTGTCAGTATGCTCAAAGAAAATGTAAATGAAGGAATCAGAACAGTTGCTTTCTAGACGCTGTTGCTCACAATCCTTTAGTGTACTAGGTAGGGCATTTATGATATGGTATATTAGGTGCACTATATATGTAAAATGTGCATGAATTTTGTGCTGTCAATCCAGGAATAATTCATTGATTTTCTAACCTGAGGAATGTGTTTCCCAGTAGCACTCCCAAACAGACTTTGTCTTTATACTGGCTAGCAAGATTCATTTCAACTGTGCTGACTGCAGCTGTTATTAGTAAACAGGATAATGAGATTGTTTTTCAGAAAAATAAAACAAAACAAAACAAAAAAACCTTCTTGTTTGTGTTTCAGGTTGAGCTATGTGAATCATGCAGAAGATCTAGCCTCCAAACTACTCCAGTGTTTCCCAAAGAACAGATTGTCAGCACAGGCAGCCCTGAGCCATGAGTATTTCAGTGATCTGCCCCCACGGCTATGGGAGTTAACTGATAGTGAGTATAACCACCTCTGAACTGATTAAAAACAAAGACACTAGTTCATAAAGATGTATGTGTGTCTACTTGTATGTATGCTTACACTCACATGTAAATTCCTTCATGGACCTGCACATCCACACACAAAATACGTGAGTGCAATTGTGTATCTGAAATTACATAGTTAGCTTGACACAGGAAAAAATGGATTTTTTTTTATTTTTTTTGCTATCTCTGCTCTGCAGTCTGCAGCTAGCTATCTTTGCATTTGATTATGTGTGCAGCCAAGAGAATTATCTGAATTGTCATAAAGCAAAAGGAAAAATACAATTTACATATTTAGTGCTTTTCACTTTATAACATACAGTACTTCTTAACTAGCTGCAGCATACAGGATAAAAATCCAGCTATGTTTGATTCACAGAATCTCTATCTGTTATAACAGTAACCTTTAAGAAAGGGATTGGCATTCAGAAGTCTGAGAAACACAAAGTAGAAAATTGCTTAATTTTCTGAATTAAACAGTGTAAGAAGAGAATGGGAGATGATATTACTAACTGAATGCTTTCAGTATTTATATACATTTTTAATTTATTTTATTGAACAAAATTCAGTTGACTTGGCAAATATTATCCTATTGATAAGTATTTTGTCAGTTATCTCTTTAATATTTCCAAATCATTTATTTCATACATGTCCATATTTTTTCCAGAGTGTTAAAAGTCACTACTATTTATTTTGTGGAAAAATATTACCATGCATGATATTTTTTATGACAATTCTGGTATTAAAAATAAGTTTCACAGGGGAATACCAATCACTATTTTGATTTAGCGCAACATGAAAAAGAGAAGCATTCTTTCAGTAGAACAGTGGTTGCTATTTTCTGCTTTCAAACATACACTCATTAGCAAAATATCTAAATCCAGTACGTCAAGGCAAAATTTTCAGATATACAACAACAGAATGTGTTTAATTATGACTAATTGAAAGCCTTGCTTCTGAAAAATGAGTTCACATGCTGAATATTAATCCACAATAGATTTTGTTTACTTCAGTCTTATTAAGAAACTTTCATTTCCCAAAAGTTTAGCTTTTCCATCCTCAACATCTGTAACGGTTACATTTTGAGCTAGTTCTGTGGACTGACACTCCAAGTACCCTACTCCTGACTCTGCTCTAAAGGCTCTGCTCTGCCCCATTTGTAGAATGTGAACATTAAAACTGAACTGACAACACCAATTTTTGTACAGCATAGGCTACATCACAGACCTTGTCCTTGCTCTGCAAAAAGATTCCCAGTTTCCTCCTCTGCCACAAAACCCTCTGCCCACACCACTCAGTTTTCTGACTGCAGCACTTCACAAGCTGAAAATTCAAAAGGTGCAGTGTAAATTAAGGGTGCTGTTCAAAGTCCGTCTTTGCTGAAATTGATGCAAAGAGATTCATTTCTTCAGGACTAATGAAACATCAAAAATGCCCGTTCATTTATCCTTTTCCCACTAAATGGAAAACAAAAATCACTCTTCACTGGTGACATCTCAATCCTTCTGACTGTGTGATTCAGTCTAGCCAGGATTTTGAATTCTGAATTCTGCAGTAGTACTTTTCTGTTAATATGGACTTATTACCCACTTGCCACTTAGTTTATCAGTCAGTGGTTAAATCCAGTTCTATCAGTGAAGTAAATGCCTACACATTATCACTCTGCAGCAGGCTGCCAACAGAGACAGTCTTGTCCTAGTCATTAACAAGCACAATGTATGCAGAACACCAGAGGGGAATTAAAACCACAAAAAATACCTCAGGGTGGTATTTTTAATATGAGAATTTAATTTGTAATTTCACAGATTAAGAATTTTGGCTGCATTAATCCTTTTATCAGCTCACAGCAGGTTATTTGCAGAAGCATAACCATAAGGCGATATTCATTGGCAGAAACACGTCTTTGCATAACGTTAAACATCAGGAGCAGTGAAACCTTTTGAAGGGGGGAGAATAAAGATGAAAAATCATTATATTTTAAAGCAAGGTTCTTCTAAATGCCTCCAGTGAAATTTTGAGTTACAGAAAGACTATTTCTGTGGCTAGTAGATAATCATTATGAAGCATAAATCCAGATGCAAGAAAGGACAATCCCAGTATCAAATACTACAATCATTTCTATTTAGTATGACTTGGATATACTTGTAAACATATTTCCAAAACAAAGAAGTCATATACTTTGGGGAGTTGGGAAAATGTTTTCTGTGTAGTAAATTACCACTTTTTGCAATTCTAGTCCTTGGGTTAATATTTTACATTGGGAAGGACTTGCTATTGATAATTCATTAAATGCAGGTGTAAATACATTGAAACTTCATGCACGATGGAAATGTGCATGATAGTATTCATCGTGGAATCTGTTCTGTCCAATTTCATCCTAGTGCTGAACTGCAAATCTCGGGATGTAGTACCAAAAACAATGAAAGACTCACAGGTGAAGCAGAAGAAAGAGAGAGGAAAAAAAATCGATTGTATGATTTTCAATCAGAAAATGTTGTTTCTTTGGAATCATAGTACAGAAAAAAAAAAAAAAAAAAAACAACCCCCACCCACCCACACAGAAAAAAACACAACCTTAACAACCCTGTCTCTTTCTGTTTTAACTTTAGTACTATCTATTTATATTCTATGTAATATTTTACAGGATAGCATTTTGATCTTGTGTTTTATTTTTAAATATATAAGCAAAATTTATTTGAAAGATTTGAACGTTTATTCAGAAGTTTGATTTTTGGTTTCTTTTGGTTTCAAGCCAAGGCATAATTTCTATTGGCTTGGAAATTCAATTTCCAGATAAGATCTAACATCCAGCCGCTGTCATTTTTTTAAAATGTTGCATTAAAAAGACAATAAAATAAAAAATAAAAAGTATCTCCACAAAATTACAGCTATACTAGTGACAACACAAACAAGCAAGCAAACAAACAAACAAAACCAAAGTACTGTGGCCCTGATTAATTCTTTAAACAGGCGGATTATTAACGTTTCCTCATGCAGTCATTCACTGGCAGATCTCTGAGGAGATTTTTGTGTGGACATTTGCTTTCAGAAGATACTGAAAACCATTCATTTTTCCCCATCTTTTTGAGGCATCCAAAGTAAAAATGAGTTTTTGTATCATCAGTGTTTGTCCTTAGCCATTTGTAGTGTTAGATCCCTACGATTAATGTCATGGCTACTACTAATTAGTTGCCTGGTGTTACATGGAAAATCTTCAAGGTTCTTATAGCTCATGCAGGAAGGGTTTGCTTTATGTGAAGGCCTTTTGAATTTTTGGAATATTTTAATCAAACCTAGTTGTCTTTAACATTTAATAAAATTAAGTCTAATAACTCATTTCTACTGACATTAAGATTTGGAAGACGGAATATGTGGTGTCGAATTATTGCAAAACCCTGCTGTATATTTTCATGTTCATACTTAATTCTAAATCCTGTCAGAGAATTACACAGCAGTGAAAAGACCAGCAAACACTCCCCCTGGAACCAGTTGTGGGTTGTTTTTTTTTGTTGTTATTTTGTTTTGTTTATTATTTCATTTTGCTTTGTTGGTTGGTTTTGGTTTGGGTTTTTAAAACAAGGCTTAAGCAACAGAGAATGTTTGCATCATACAGAATGGTATCCATCATAGATACCATTCCTTTGCATTCAGAATTTTTACAGTGCTTATTTGCATAACTGATGGTATATGTAAAAGCTGTATTGATTTATTCAGTGTTGTGTTTGCCACAGATATTAGCTAATTATTTTTAAATTGCTACTTTTTGGGGAAAAAGAGTTTCTGATCTGATGTTATTTTTTGCAGTGTCTTCTATTTTTACTGTACCGAATGTAAGATTACAACCAGAGACTGGAGAAAGTATGAGAGTCTTTGGAAAAAACAATAGCTACGGCAAAGGTGTATCAAACAGCAAACATTGAAGAATACCTATGTTCACAACAGATAATGCAGGTAAGACATGATTATTGGAAGGTATATCTTTAAAAATATTGTTTACTTTAGTTTTCTGAAGACACAATATAAAATTGAACTGCACGTTTCTTAAATTACACATGATCAGGCAGATAATCTGTTTTTGCAGTATAGATTTGTCAATATGATGAGTGTAAATTCTTGGCATTGTGGGCAGGATCAGTGTGACTGACAGGTTGAAAACATTGCTGAAGTCAGTGCCAGCAGATTAAACATTGGGTTGCCTTTAATTTGGACTGATTTTTTTTTTTCTCTGGTAGGATAAGGAAAGATAAAATACTTCTTGCCAGTTCTCTAGTTAAAATCTGGGGCAAGGACAAAAAAAAAAAAAAAAAAAAAAAAAGATTTATTTAGTAGATCTGGTAGTCTTGATAGCAGAAGGATGTTCTTGATGGAGACAGAAGTGTTGACATGTTAATAAATTTGATCGATATCACTGGATCTGCTAGAACTCTTCTTGTTCTTGGATAGCTTTGATGCCCCTTGGGGGTTTGATACCCCATCTTCAGCATAGTTCTTCAGCAGTGAAACAGCATGGAATTTAACTTCAGGTAGTAGAACAGAACAAGAGAAGGGCAGGTGAGTAGTGGGGCTGCTTACTGACTTAAAGCAGGGAAAGAAAGATTGTTATATCACAGTAATAACTCTATTCTGCTGTTCTTGTACCTATTGAAAGGTATAATCTTGTATTTATGTGATTTATATTTGCATGAAGTCTATCTTCATCTCTGTCTGCTTGTTATGGTATCAGATGTAACTTTCCCTAATGAATTATATTCACTTTTTTTTTTTTTTTCTGTTGTATGTTTACATGCAATGTTTTTTAACCCTGTAATGTAACAGAGTTCATTTGTCTGGCAAAGAACTGCCAAAAACTTAAATGAATAGATTTCAGTCTTGACAGACTGTCCCACTTTTTGCACATGCTCTTTGCCAGCAAGCCATTTAAGATTTTCTAATGTCAGAAATGAGGCTGCCTCAGAGCAGTCTGTTTACATCTTTATTGACAAGCTAATCCCTACTTTTTCCTGGGGCTGTGTCCCTGCAGACATCTCTTCAACCTTGTCTGTTCTAACGTGACATATCATCCATCTAAAGTAAATTTAGAATGTGCCCATCTGTGCTAAAGACCTTTTGTGTGGAAGCTTAAGTACAGAATCTCATTCCTAATGTACAGAATCTCCTTTCTGTTGCCTCCAGACAAATGAAATTTTTCATTTATACAAAATACGTAATAGGAAGATTTTATTTGAAAACCAGCATGTAAGATAACACAAAAGAAAACAGATTGATCATTCTTACTGAATCTGCTTAAGCAGATACAGACGACTCTTAAAAATTTTATCTGTAAGCAGAGAGAGCCATGTGTACCTTTGATGTCCATCGCTGTACTGTTGTGGCTATTCAACCACAGCTTTAATACAGAAAAGCACCTTTTATGGTATAAGATCTGGAGATGCTTAACAAATGTTAAGTTGTGGTTTGTGTACGGTATTGATTTCAGTTTTCCGTCATGGCATGGGACTGTGTTGTGTTAGGTGTGTACAATGCAATAAAGACCAGTTCCTGATTGTAGTATTTGATTTGTTCCTTAAGATGGGGGAAAACAAGTAATACTGGAAGAGTATCTGTACTAAATACAAGTCCTCTTACTTATACTATTCAGAGAATTGGGGCTTGATCAGATGAAATTAGAATATCAGGGGAGGCAGAAGAAATGTGGACATGGAACCTGGACCTTGGTGAGGAATCGTTAGGATGGATGGAAACCTTTAAAGGAATGAGACCAGCAAGAAAGCATAAAAAACAGCCAGTGTGGAGAGTGAAAGGAGCTGGAAAAAAAGACTAAAGTTTTGATAATGTGAAAGGGGGGTCTGCTGAAGGCTTAATCTGAATAGCAGGTGGCTGTGATTTTAAGTAGTAAAATAGTGAGTGGCAAGTAGGATGTTGTTATGAGATATTTGGTTAAGGTCTCCATTCACAAGGCTCGGTGAAGCAACAAGATGCACAAAAAAAAAAAAAAAAAAAAAAAGGCAGTAGCTCTCCAGGCCCATGAAGGTATCAGGTAAGTGAGGTGATTAGGAGGTAAACAACAAGCTGTTGAAGTATCAGCAAGAATGGTGGATAACATCACACCCAGTGGGGATAAAGGAAAAGTGCCAATATTGCAAGGAAATAGATCAGAATATGAAAAAAGCAGAGGCAACAAAATACTCATAGCCCATCTCTTGGACAAGGCAATACACGTTTTTACCCATCTTTTTGAATAGACTTTGCATATATAGTGTTGGGAAGGAGGTTGGGAAATGGCGGAATCTATTTAACCATAGGTAGATGTTTGCATCTGAGCTAATCGCTAGAATATCCTTTACAGTTAAAGAGAAAAAAGTACTTCTGGAGCTTGGGTCTTCTTGTCCCAGAGATGGCATCTAAAATAGATCCAACAAATTGCACTTTTGAAGCAACTGTTCCTTACCACATCGTGTAAAAAGGAGCCTTTTTTTCAGAAACGTATCTGAGTGCCTCAGTATTCAGGTGTAGAATTACTGGTGCACATGAAAACACAGCAGAGCATTTATGATGGCCTTGTCAAAGGGATAGGATCCTTGCTCCTGACTGTGTTTGCAGAGAACCTGAATTCTGGAGTATGAAAAGTCCAGTTCATCTGTATAGTTCTCACCTAAAATAGCAGCTATGTATTTCCATTGCAAATGTTTTGAAGTATTCCAGTATTCATCAGGAAGCTGCAAAAGAGAAATATCTTTAGGCACTTGATCTGTAAATCCTCTGAGGTGAGGGGGAAATGGGGGGGGGATAGTTCTGTCTTTTTATATTTATATATATATATATATATTTTTACACTTTTGTACATTATATTGGAATTTATTAGAAGACAGATGCCAAAATAATAGTAATAATAAAAAGGAACCATCTTCAACTGATTTCAGAACCACAATGGTGCAGAAGAAAAATCTAGTTTTATGTCTTTTGTCTGTTGAGTCTTGTCCTTTCTTCCTCATTTCCTTTTTTCAGGGTAGAATAGGGAATAAAATAGAGAGCTTCAACAAACAAACAGTGCCAAATCTTGCTGTGATAATTTAAGAAATTATCACCTCCTGCTGTGCTCTCCACATGCTTGCCAGAAGCAACTGCCCCAACAGTGCACCTGCTGAATTAAATCCACCTTTCTCTAGGTTTTAGAAAGCAGAGAGCCTGGGCTTTGCCCAGGAGTGGCTGAGGCAGGGGCAAACATCAGCATCTGCCAGCTTTGGAAGCAGCAATTTCTGGCAGGTGGGTGAAGGAGAGAAGCTAAAGGCAGTAACTTTGTAAATGGCGATGTCATCGTTTGTTAGAGCTCATCTGCTGCCCTCAGAAATAGCTTCAAGGAGCAGCTGAAGAAACTGGTACATCCCTGAGAATTTTACTCTGTAAAATATTGTAGTGCTTCAGTTGCCTTACTGCAGCATAGCTGCTTACAAATCCAAAAAATTCCCTGAAATAGCAGTAACCTGAGACATGTTTCTGGAAACCTAGATAATGCCTGTCAGACCTCTACTGCTAATAGGGCCTTTGTGGACTAAATTGTGTCATTGTCATGGACTCCAGGAGAGAGACAACACATTATTTCAGTGCCCATGGGGAAAGAGATGACATTTGAAGCTACCAAGGTCA
Source organism: Oxyura jamaicensis (assembly GCF_011077185.1). Taxonomy (NCBI): domain Eukaryota; kingdom Metazoa; phylum Chordata; class Aves; order Anseriformes; family Anatidae; genus Oxyura; species Oxyura jamaicensis. Next base: position 23,932,466 of record NC_048894.1, read on the forward strand.
ATTTTCAGACTGCTCCCAATTGGAGAAAATTAGTAAATATGTAGTAATGAGCTCCGTTTTACAGAGAGGAGTCAGTCAGCAGTGAATTGGATGGGGTGTTTCAGGGAGAAACGGAAGAAATCTTGTGACTGTATCCAAGTATTTTTAAAGCTTTGTGATAAGGCAAAAAAAAAATATTATTTTTAATTTGTGTCTGATGGGTTTCACTGTTTTGTTGTTGGTTGTTTTTGTTTGTTTTGTGGGTTTTTGTTTGCTTGGTTTTGGTGGTGTTTTCTTTTTTTGGTTGTTTTTTATATTTTGTTTCCCAATGGGCAGGAAGCATCTCTGTGGAAGCGTTCCCCATCTCTACACATACTGTTGAGATAGATTGTGTATTATCTTCACTCATCTCTACGTGTTGTGTTTTATCAAGACAAGGATGGACCATGACAATCTCTAGAGCTACTTTTTCCTCTGGTCCACGTGGAGTACGTGGTTAGACCTTGTTCTTCTCCGGAGAAGGATGAGTCAAATTGTAATTGGAAAGACAAAGCACTACCTGATACCAGCTAGCACGCCGTGTTTTCTCGTGGTGATCTATAATCCCTGGCTCCCATTGGTTGGGCAGAGACACGAGATGTGCTTCTGGCCTATTGTGTGCTTCCCACAGTCGGCAGGGACAGCTTCATTCAGGACGGTAACACCATATGCTTTTAAAGTATTTAACCTGTATTATCATAATGAGATCCCCTGCCTTTCGAAATCTCTTTGACAATTCACTGGAGCAAAACAAAAAGTGGTCTTTATTTGTACTGCTTCACCACACGCACATGCGTCCGAGCGGTCCTGAATTTCAATGGCATGATGCCGAATTCTTTCTTCTGTGTCCATTTGAGCTGGCAACTGACACAAGCCCAGCCAATCCAGGGGACGATGTCGTCATTCGGGTCAGCTCAGCTGTGTAAAACAAAATAAAGCTGAACAGTTGACAGTTACCAGTATAATGGCAAAAAGGGCTACTTACTGAAGAGCTTGTCTGATTTCCTTGCTTCTGACCAGGGGCGCTCAGAAGCCCAGAACTGCTGTGTAAAATTACCCTTTTCTGCTTGCTAGCTGCAGAGGTGGCTGCTGTAGCCCTATCCAAATAGTTTCGTTTTTATTTTTTTTTTTTTGGGGGGGTTGCTTTTAAAATCTTCAGTGTTGCACTGACAAATAGTGTAAGTGCCTCTTTAGGACTGCTGTGGGGAAATCGAATTTTGCCTGCTTTGCCCTAGCCAAGCTGCAGGGAAGCTCTCGCCCAGCAGTGTACGTGTCAGCAGGCAGTGCTGGAAAGTCATTCTAATTCACCACTTGCCTGCTTTTAGTCTGTCCTGGGTATCCCAGCGTTGCTGAATCACTGTAGAAAACAGTGTACTGTGCTTTTAAGTCTTCATCTGTCCAGCTTCAGGGGATGAAACCATAGTAATTACAGTGAAGGAAGGTCTGCATAAAAGGGAAATCCTGGACTCATCTACTGTATGTGAGCCACATTTTGTCATTGTAGATTTAATCAAAAGCTGAAAGTAGCCAGTAGTGTTTTTTAGATTTTGAAATTCAGTGTAAACCTGGTTTACGAGAGAAAAGCAGAGCCTAAGAGCACAGCAGTTAAGTTTCATTTTTTGAAATGCACTTTTTTCTTAACAGATAAATGCAAGTAGATGTGTACAGTCATTGTGCTGCTGCAGTGTTTGTGCTGCTTGAAAAAGACGGAGTGCTCAGTACTGAAGATGGGAGGTTTAAATTTCTCTTGCATCTTTTAGTACCAGACAATGTCTATACATGAATGTTGAGGGTCAGTTTAATTATTTAACTAATACTGGATTTGCATAATCTGGCTTTCATGAAAAGGCTAATAAGATGCAATTGTGGTGGGCAGCTGAAAGCAATTTGGGTTTGAGTCCAGTAATAACAGTACTAAACAGAGTTGAAATTGTAACATCAATTTTGTAAAATGTTAAATTAGTGCTAAGCTGTGAAAGATAACTGCAGGATCCAAGATATTTTTTGGCTCTCTGATACTTTTAGTGCCATTATTTTCGTATGTTAACAACATAATGGTTTTATGAGACTGTTCCAGCTGTGCTTTACTTAATATCAAAGAATAAGATCATAACACTGATAGAATATGCCCTAAATTTAACACACAAGGGAGAAACTCCAGGCATTGGACTACATTCTCCTCTTGATATCTGAGAATTTATCTTATTCCTATTAGTTTAAAATAAGAGTTATAGACTGAATTTTGCCCTCTTCAGCCATAAAGAAAATCCCACTGTCATCAGTAGAATATGTGCAGATGGTGGAATGGACTGAGGGCATAGCAAGGCCCTCGTCACATAAACCCCCCGTCTCCCTTAAGCCACACGTGGGGATGGAAGGTGGAGCAGGTGCCCACGCAGAAGTCCGCCAGGTGCCCACAGTGTGCCGCAGGAAAGGGTGACCCAGCACCTGACCCAGGAGTCAGGGGGACCTGGAAATAAGTTTAATAATGCTGTAACAGCTCCTGTCAGCTATGGCAATAGCCATAAATACGCTGTCAATTAACCAAGAAGCAGGGGGAAATGCACTCTCAGCTTTCACGATAAAAAGTCCTTAGTGAGAGCCGGTAACCTGATGCACAGCTTTGGGGAAGGCGAACCAGTGAAGGCCTTCTTGAAGGTCTCTCTAGGCTGTCAGAACACTGGTGCTCAGAGCCTTTTGAATCCACAGCCTGTAAAGTCAGGACAACATCGGTGCCTGTGCCTGAAATTCCTGTATCAAAAGCAACACTTTGCAACAGGAGTGCTGGAGTTGCGGTTGTGATGATGGAAAGGTCAGAGGACTCTGGAAAGGTTTTGGGAAAACATTTGTCTGGGTAGGATGTGGCCTCCATCTGGCATACACCTATTGAGTGAAAGAGCATTGTTCATGGGTGTCCTGAGCTACATGGGAAGAGTGTAAAAGGGATTTGAGGAAAGGGGAAGGCTGCTGCATGGAAATAAGGAAGCATTAATGGGCTTTCCAAAAACATGGAAAGGATTCTGGGTGGAGAGTTAGTCTGGGAGTTTCTTTAGGGCTGAAGGAAGACAAAGAAAAGAAAGAAAGCAGGACAGAGAGAAAGCGACTTCACATTTGTTATTACCAATTACAGTTGGTAGGACAAGTATTTCAAACCTCCATAGCTAGGAGAGATTGATATCTTCCTTGCAATTATATATCTTATGTCATTCTGCATGAAATTACTGACTACATACTTACTGGCATGATTTTTTTAAGTTGCAGTATTTCCTGGCCAAATCAGCTACAGAGTTGGCAGGAGAAAAAGGAAGCATTACTACTGTTACAGAGGAACTTTTGTCAAGGGACAATATCATGTTTTCTTGTACCATTGCATACTCTGGAGCCTATTTTCAGTTAATTTCTAATGCATGATAACTTGCCTTCAGCAGTGTGAAGATTCACTTCTAAATCATTTTTAGTGTAGAGGTTTTTAATTTAACAGTTGCTTATGCTGTAGGAGAGATATTAGTGAATGCATGTGCTCAGTTGCAGTGCTGTTTTTCTGTCTTTCCAGATTGTTTAGGACACAGAAGGTGGAATCCTCTATGCTAGAAGTGCACTGTATTGTATTATTAATATTAGGATAGCAAGCGATTCCCACTAGACATGCTTTGTGGTCTATTGATGCTTTAAGAAGTGTCTAGGCATAAAAGGTGGTTTGAGTTGAAGTGGGCTGATAGCCTGGGATGACATTTGAATGCAGAGGGGACAATGTATAAATGACAATGACTGGAAGGGAGGCAAAAGCTGTTCTGAACTATCCCTATTCTCCCATGGACAGTCATCTCTCCTCTAGGATTATTTCATCACGTGACTCCTCAGTAAGGCTTTGTCTAAGAGGAAAAGTGGAACCACTGAAGGGGAGAAACTGAGGTTTCCAGACAAAGCAGAGTCTTCCAGTGCTGACACACGGCCTGTAACCTAGAGAGACAGCAAAGCTAATGAGAGGCATTGCCTCTGAGGCATCATTTGCAGCATTCAGAATTAACAAAACATTTTACTTTCAGCAAAGTCAAAAAAAAAAAAAAATAGTAAATTAGTAATGCCGTATAACCTTTTTTTTCCTCCGTGAGGAGAGAGCTTTATGTTGGTGTTTTGAGTATGTAGTTTATGTTGCCTGATTCTCTGTGAAACAAAGGAACCAAACCAACCAGTGCAAAATTCTTTCTGAAAGCAGCCCCCATGGAAGTATTTATGCATTGAATACTCCTTGAAAGCTCCTCCAAGAAGCTTGCTTACAAATGCAGCGATAATTTAAAACTCAGCTAATAAAAATATATGGATGTATTCTGCCCCATAATTTGCATGTACATGTGGAAGGGGGATGTCCCACATGCTCCATTGTTAAAGTAGTATGAAAAGTTAGAGGGGGAAAAACAAACAAACAAAATCAGAAAAAATACTAAATTCTCTGATGTATAAATAGATGATACAGACAAATAACTGAAACCATTCGTTCTGATATTTTAAGTAGCTGAGACAAAGTTGTCTATTTCTGTAATTTTATGTCCAACTTATAAATTATTAATGTTGTTTTGGAGTGTAAATGTATTTTGAATTAGGAATCGTGCGTGATCATTCTCTGCTATGAGTACCTTGCAATTAATTCTGTACATCCATTTCTATAACTCTTTTGAAGTTAATGCAAGGACTAATTACGCATTATACTTTCTGGCATGTGTATTCTAACAATACAATCACAGCATGTAATGTCATGTTGTAAGCCATTTTGTTAATTTTCTTCATGAAATTTTTATTCTACAGTTGCTTTTAGTACCTCTCATCTTCACTATATGCATTGCGTGTCTATTCAAATCTAGTTAGTTAACAGTCTATCTGCTAAGTTTGATTAAGAATAAAGCTAGCTTTCTGATGGCAGAAAAACTCCACAATTAAATCTGTTCTTTGCGCTTGAAAGATTCAACAGTAAGTAACCTGTCACATCATAAAAAGAACAAAATTGAAACAACTTAGTCATTATCATGACTCTGCTTGGTTTCATCCCACAAAGTCACATCCAGACTATGTAGATTTTGTATTTGTTGTTTTATGTATCTGTGTGCAGGTGCTTGTAAACACAGAGGTGTAAATGTTGTCAGCATTTAAATTAGGTTAAAAATGCTATTTATGGCTTACTTCAACAACAAAAAATATTCATAATCACCCCTAGGTGAAGACACTCATCTAACAAGCTTACAGCTCCTAATTAATTCTGTAAAGAATGCCATTTGGTAGAGCAAAATTATGAGGTTTACATGTTGATGGTGGCAGGGAAATACATATCTGTTTTCTATTTATATGGTAAAATTAATTTGTGCTCTTCAGAAAATGGCACATCTCTGAGGTATTGCTCTCAAAATGATCTCAGGATGGAAAGAAGTCAGTAATTACAGCACCAGGCATTCAGTTCTGCCCTAATTTTCCCACCAGTTTTTCAATGTTTCAGCTGCCTCAGAGACCTAAAGCACTCTCATTAGGTAGCTGCAGAGGCTGCCTGCTCGCCTGCTCCATCACTCTTGCGCTAGCTTTCTCCCTCTCTCTCCATCTCCTGCTCTCTCTTTCTCTCTCTTTCCCCCCCACCTTCTGCCTTGGGAGTGACTGTGAAGATCATTTGCTGGAATGATTGGCAGGTTAGAGGATTCGATCAGATGAGTTCCTCTTAGTGCGGGTCAAAAAGGCTAGTTAGCAGGAGCTGTTGAAAAATGCTAGCAGCATTCGAAATGGGAAATGTCATGACTTCGAGGCAGGGGGTGCCACCTGGAACAGAAAGCCCCCAGCTCATTAGCAAGTTACAGGATGCAAGCTTAACTGGAGGGAGCAGAGGAGGAAAGATAATACCCAATAGGGAAAATTATTGTGAAGTGGAATTGATTTCATGTATAATTTGTTTATCACTAGAGGGGACAAATGCTGTCCTCCTGACGTGTGGAGGAGTGTGGACTGTGAATGAAGCAATTTAGCATAATCTCCAGGTTGAGCTTTGGATTTAAAGCATGTGAACTTCTTTCTTCCTAACTGTGGAAATGATCAGGTCATGTTGTATTAATTAAACCTGACATGCTCTCAAATGGCTTATCTGGGCAATTTTAGCAATTTAACAGAACGTGGTAGATATGAGCTGCATTCGTTATTGACATGGGACACTGTTTTGTTTTCTGACTGCCTTGATGGTTTTTTCTTGTAAGCAGCTGTCGTAAAAAGACATGTTTCTATTGCAAGTTGAATTATAACATAGCTCATTTTTAAAGCTTAGTCAGACTGCATAAAATCAGAAGCCAATTCTAGTTGCATGATATAATTTCATTTCCAGGAAAGGCTACACATTCTTAGAAAATGTGGATTTAAAAATAAATAAAGTATCTAGATTTAGTTTACGAAATTTAATCTGAAATGAAGACTACAAGGTCTGCTGACTGTTAGGGACTTAAAAGAATGATTATATAAAATATCAGCATTACAAAATGCTTATTTTTCTCTGAGACATTCTGCAATGGTAACATTGCAGGGAAACTCTTCATTCCAGGCACTGTAGCTAGCCTGTGGTTGTTCATATTGCTAACCATTCAATTGTTTCACTGGTGTGTATTTTCATATAAAAGGCATATTTCATATCAGTATAAATGAACTATATAGATTTTCTTTCCCATTACTTTTTTCAGAAATGTGAAAAACATAGTATGGGACAATGGTACTTTCCAGAGTCTTTTATCATGGTATGTTTTAGAGGCTCTGACTCGAGCTCTGCTTGTCCTGAAGACAATGGGGGAATGCCATGGTCTTTGGTGGGAGTAGAGCTGGCTCTGTTATCAAAACTAACCTAGACACAACAATACCATTGCGGGCTGAGTAAATGAGATTTAAAGGCTGCAAGCTGTTCCTGATGAACTGTTTTGTGAACTATATCTCCTCTCGTTAAGGAATTTTCTCTTTTATATATTAAATGTGAACATCTCTCAGAAGTTTCAGTCTCATGCTTTTACAGTCTCGTGGTTGAATGCTGAGGAGTGTTTGCTTAATGTTCTGATCCTTAATGATTTTTTTCAACTTTAATTTTATTTCATCCATCAAAGACTTCAAGTTAGTAATGGAGTAGCCAGGGTTTGTTTTATTGAGTAACCACAGGCTGTTGAATTTCCCTTTCTCTACCTAATGTGAATCAGAATCAGATTTTTTGAAAAGACATTCTTAATCAAAATATTTGTACAGAGACTTACAGATGAGTGTTTTCTGTTTTGTATTTCATATAAAAAGCTTGCCATTAACAGTCTGCTAGTTTGCCAAAACGAAGAGTTAATAAAGCACTGTAAACACAGGCATTCTTTACCTTTCAGATAACGTTTCAGTGCAAAGTTCTTTCAGAGTCGCACTGTGAATGTTGGCTGCCATAGTCTGCTCTAATGAATGCACAGCCTCAGTCCTTTGCAAAGCAATAAAGAGGAGAATATTGGAATAAAAATATCCTCTATACAGATACCCTGAAAGAATTTTTCACACCTTGGGTAGCTCTCCAGATGCTCAACTAATGTTTAAGTAAAAATCTGGAAATGAGTTTGAAGAGTTCAGAAGGTATCCATTACTCAGTATCTGCGCTGCTGCTTTGTTTGGGGAATCAATATGCATTTCGTTACTTGTATGGAGTTTGAAAATTAGACTTCTGTTATGAAAGGAGAGCAAGTTGTCTGGGAAATCTCCAAGTAGGTTATCTCAGTGGAGTAAAGGCAAGGATCAGTAACCACTCAAACCTGAGTAGACCTGCTAGACTTTAACCCTGAGATATATTTGAGGGACCTATGGTGTCTATCTGCATCTGGCAGCAGCTGTTTTGACATGAGCAGAAGAATGTTTTGGCTAGGAAGTCAGGCAAGTACAGATAACCTCTTTTCCTGGGACTGTGTGCCATGGGTCACAGACCTGTACATGTCCTGTGTTCACAACCAAAGAAGTTGCCATTAAGAACTAGAAGAATGTAGTTAGAGTTAGACAGCAAATATTCCCCACAAATCCACATTTTCTTGCAAGTAAAAGAAATGTAGCCTGAAGTAGAAAAGGAATTTAAGCATTATTCCTTATTTCTTTTTCTTTTCTTTTCTTTTCTTTTCTTTTCTTTTCTTTTCTTTTCTT
>NC_048894.1:23940653-24025150 GCF_011077185.1 Oxyura jamaicensis
TTTTCTTTTCTTTTCTTTTCTTTTCTTTTCTTTTCTTTTCTTTTCTTTTTTTTTTTTTTAACCAGGTGGCTTCTGTTTTTGCAATTTTGATTCAATGATTTCTTAGCTTCTAGGAGCTTCATAATCCAAATGAAGAATAATAGCAAGGAAGGAATAAGTGTCTCACTGTCCCTCAAACTTACCAGGAAAGCATTCCTGCAGTTCTTTGACATTCACTCAAATCCTGAGTTTTCTGTCCTTAATGAACCCTGTTTTGTTCCTTGACTCTCTAGGGAAGATCAGGCGGCAGCAGTGAGTGAGGGAATCACATACTCATCATCTCATTTCTGTGTCTCTTCTTTTCTTCTCCAAATTTCTGAGGCATCACTGGAACTTGCTAGTGTGCATTCTGTGAAGTTACCCATCTTTGTGAATCACTTTACAGCCAGGAAGAAGCTCAGGCACGCAGTCCATAGTCCACATCAGTCACTCCTTTCATCGTTATTTGTGTGTAAAAACACTTACTGGATGAATTGCATATGTCTTTTTTTGAGGAGGTGGATGTGTAGAAAAATTCAGTGAGGCCCAAGGTCATCTAAACAATTCTATGTAATATGAGCAGTTGTTGATGAAATGTGGTTCAATGAGTAAAATTTCAAATTTTGTTTCATGTATCATGCTTCAAATTAAATAGGGCAGTATAAAACAATCCTTAGCTTGAACCTAGGATTCAGCCATGTCCTTTTCTTTTTTAATACCAATTGCTTTCTAATTTTCTTTTCCATCTGCATTGTTAACTGCGTTTTGAAGTAAACTGATATGTGTCTCTCAAAATCTTTTTTCTAAGACTTTGCCTTATACCTTTTTTTTTTTTTTTTTTTTTTTAACCAAGTCCTACCCCTACATTAAATATCCCCAAAGGCTATTTGCATATATATTAAAATCTTTAGTAGACATGTTCACAGAATCACAGAATCACAGAATTTCTAGGTTGGAAGAGACCTCAAGATCATCAAGTCCAACCTCTGACCTAACACTAACAGTCCCCACTAAACCATATCCCTAAGCTCTACATCTAAACGTCTTTTAAAGACCTCCAGGGATGGTGACTCCACCACTTCCCTGGGCAGCCCGTTCCAGTGTCTAACAACCCTTTCGGTAAAGAAGTTCTTCCTAATATCCAACCTAAAACTCCCCTGGCGCAACTTAAGCCCATTCCCCCTCGTCCTGTCACCAGGCACGTGGGAGAACAGACCAACCCCCACCTCGCTACAGCCTCCCTTGAGGTACCTGTAGAGAGCGATAAGGTCGCCCCTGAGCCTCCTTTTCTCCAGGCTGAACAAGCCCAGCTCCCTCAGCCGCTCCTCATAAGACTTGTTCTCCAGACCCTTCACCAGCTTCGTAGCCCTTCTCTGGACTCGCTCGAGCACCTCCATGTCCTTCTTGTAGCGAGGGGCCCAAAACTGAACACAGTACTCGAGGTGCAGCCTCACCAGAGCCGAGTACAGGGGGACGATCACCTCCCTAGCCCTGCTGGCCACACTGTTTCTTATACAGGCCAGAATGCTGTTGGCCTTCTTGGCCACCTGAGCACACTGCTGGCTCATATTCAGCCGACTATCAACCATCACTCCCAGGTCCTTCTCTGCCTGGCAGCTCTCCAACCACTCATCTCCCAGCCTGTAGCTCTGCTTGGGGTTATTGCGCCCCAGGTGCAGGACCCGGCACTTGGCCTTGTTGAACTTCATGCAGTTGACCTTGGCCCATCGGTCCAGCCTCTCCAGATCCTCCTGCAGAGCCTTCCTACCCTTGAGCAGATCGACACACGTACCTAACTTGGTGTCATCTGCAAACTTACTGAGGGTGCACTCAATGCCCTCATCCAGATCATCAATGAAGATATTGAAGAGGACCGGCCCCAGCACCAAGCCCTGGGGAACGCCACTAGTGACCGGCCTCCAACTGGATTTGACTCCATTTACCACGACTCTTTGGGCCCAGCTATCCAGCCAGTTTCTAACCCAACAAACCGTGCGCCAGTCCAAGCCAAGAGCAGCCAGTTTCTTGAGGAGAATGCTGTGGGAAACGGTGTCAAAAGCCTTGCTGAAGTCAAGGTAGACCACATCCACAGCCTTTCCCTCATCCACCCATGTTTAGATAGAGTAAGGCATACAGAAGACTTACTGACCTGACCATGTCAAAATCATTGAGCAGGAACTTTAAGCATGAGTCTTGATTTTGATTTTCTTAGCAGACAGAACATTGATTTGGATCATTAACCCTTGCCATATTTCCTCAAAGAAGCTAAAAGATGAGAATTTCTGAATTTTCAAGTACTGCAGTTGCTGTCTTTTGTAGGCTGTACTGCTCATTTCCCATAATCATCTCCCACTTCATGGCTTTCCAGGAAGCTACTGTACCAGTTTGCGTGGTATCAAAAGTAGGAGGGTTACCAGTAAGCCACAACATTTCACAAGACCAAATAATGTAGTCCTCTCTCCCTTTGTGAGAATCCTAAACGCAGGATAGAGAAACCACAACACACTTGGGGATTTCGAAAGATGTTTGAAATGTACCTCAGTGGAACAGAGTGATTTAGAAATCTAATTCTTTCCCTGAGTTACTGTGAAAGACAGAGAGTAAACAGAACTCAATCTGAATGCACGAGTCTTTATAGATGCACAAGAGGTAGAAAAACATCTCCACTTGTAAGACTCTAGGAAGAACTTCTACTTGAGATCAGCTAAAGCAAAAAAGGGCAAAAAAGAAGGAGGTCCAGCAGGTAATATCTGCAAAGCTTCTTTTTTTTTGTCTGGTGTTTCTCAACTATTTTATTTGTATGAGACCAACACAGTTTCTTACTAACATTAAGGAATCGTCAAAATTTTCAGGTCATGTTTTTGAGAGAAGCATACTTTTTGCGGTATATTCTGACTTTCTGTTGTTAATCCACTATGCATTCTGACCACGGTAATGCATAAATTTAAACAAACAAGCCCCCCACAACCCCCTATCTCCTAATAAATAAATAAATAAATAGAGCCAGACTGTGATGACGGAACAGTTGATCGTCTTACATTGATCTACAAGTTTGCTGCAGTCGAGAAACAAAGGGAGGGAAAGAGGATTTTAGAAACATATTATCCAGTTTATTCTTAACATTAAGATCTGTTTCTCAAAAGATGGTTGTATTTCAATGTTTGAAGCAAAAAAATGGCAGTGTCTTTTTAGTCTCAAATAGTCTACAAGTTCAAAGCAACATAGTATAAGGTTATGTTCTAAAGGTAAGCGGATACTACTAAAAAGCAAAACCACAATGATTAATCTGTGAACATATGTAAAATAAGTTGTTCCATGACTCTTGTTTGAAGCTTTGCCCTCTCTCTCACTTATCTCTTCATTTATTAACTTTATTTATTCTAAGATCTGAGACCTAGGATGTAAATTTTGTAGATCACAGATTTTACTTACCTTGTTCTTGGAAGTTCATAGCCCATTTTGTGGCACTGGAAAAAATGCCATGTAATAAAAAGGAATTTCAGTGCTGTGTTTGGCCCTTTTGGCACAGTTACTGAATCTGTGATGTGTAAAACACACACACGTATATGCACGCACATGCACACCCAGTCCTATTGTGAATTCTTTGCAAAAACCAGTGATTTCTTTGCTTTTGGTGCACATCCAAGTGGAAAACAGATTGGAATGTGAAGAGACTTAGCTTTGTAGTCGCTTGCTTTTGTATATGGACTGTGTGCAGTTATGATGGATAGGTGTCCTGTAAGTCCCAAATTTTCTGAAAGACAACAGAATTCCAGCGGAAAGTAGTCAGTAAGTAAACAGAAAGCATTGTCAGCCTTTCCCTCATTTAACCTAAACCAGAAAACAGATAAGGGCAGACATGAGGTCACATTTTACCTTTTAAGGTAAATAATCCATGTCAGCTTCCCCCAGCATTCTGTCTCAAAAGGGATAAATGTGGTCTGTGTACAGCGCTGAGTCCATCATACCTTATTCCTGTGAGAACCCTGGCACTTGGGGTGCATTTCCACATGCAACACAAGGAAGGTTTGGACTTGGTCTGTGCGTGTGTTGTGAGGAGGGGGAAGAGTAGTGGATAAAATGCATTAAATCTGCATAACTTTTGAAGATTTTAGATTGGTCAAATACATATACTCTGGCACTAATGGAAACAGATCGCTTATCACCATGTCTAATGAATTAGAAATGTATATTCATTACTCCCTGTTACCCAAATAGGATGCCCATCATTCTGTATTGATGACATAGCTTCATTCTACTCATTTCATTTTCTTTATGTTTTACCCAGCTGAATAGCTCAGCGCTGCCATGGGGTCCTTTATCATATGGCAGACTTTGCCTTTTGAACTGCCTACATCACAGTTTTCGGCAGCTCCCTATCTCCACCATCTTTCCTTTTCTTTACTCTAAATGTTTCCAGGGCAGAGGAAAAGAGAGAGAGAAAGAGAGAAAGAAAGAAAGGATTAAAAGAAAAAAGAAAGAGAGAGAGAGAGCAGGGAGAAAGAGACTGCTGAGGAAAACTAAAAGTTTAAAAGAAAACCAGAATGAATGCTTCACTTGTTGGCTTTTAGCACAATTACCATACCTTAGGAAATATGCAGGGAATAGTTAATTATGACTAAATGAGCTCCTTTTAGAGCTCATGGCAGGCCCCAGCATCCAACTGTCAGTGTTGTGAAAGATACTGAATTGGAAGGCTGGTCTCCCTGTCAGCCAGTAGGATGGTCTGCCTGAGTAAAATAGACAGTGAAAAGATAGCTGGGTTCAAGTAGCCTCAGCAAGGGAAACACGTATAGCATTTGCATACTTCTGCTGCAAAGGGGGTTTAATCCAAAGAAAGGAGGAGATTTCTGTATTGTCAGCCAAGGCTTTGTTCAGGGCGAAGAGCAGAAGGAAATCTGATGAAGGGGCCTTTCTGAAGCCCTTACTCACAGACGTGAGGTTGTTCTAGTAAAGTTATGTACTTTGGGATTGTTTACACACTATTGTCTGTTTGGAGATCTTCTAAACTGAAAGACTCAAAGTATTCCTCTTCGCTAACACAAAAGCAGGGAATTTATGTGGTAAAAATAACTTACACTGCAAAACTCAACAAGTTCTTTTCATTATGTGCACAAAATACCCTAAAGATCCTTTTTTGGTGTAGACAAAGTTCCCTGATATTTTTCAGCCGAACTCATATATCACAAAATGTTTTCAGACTAGGAAAAATAGAAACAGGAGAATTATGTTCTCAGAGTTGAGATAGCAGAAAAATCAGATAACCTTCAGGCTTAAGTCAGCCAAATTTTTATTGCCTCCTCCAAAACAATTCTTTGCTAAGCAGTTTCCTGCTAACTAAAAATAGTGTTTTAAAATTCATTCAGATTAAAGGATGCTATCTCCACTCAGATCTCTTCTGTACTATTTTTTTCTCACCTGAGAGATGGGTCAGAAGCCCTAAACTAAACCCATTTTGTAGATAATCTGTAGCAGAACCAGTACATTCCTAAAACTTTTCCAGAAAAAGTAAGTGATTAGTATTTAAAAACCAAAACCTATTAAATTACTCCTCCTTGGAATAACTATCCACTGACAGTGTGCACTACTCCCTTCCAAGGTTTTCACATGGAAGAAAGCGCATCATCTCAGGAACATGAATATTTAAGGACCAAATAAGCTATATAACAATATAGCATCTGAAATATATGGCTTTTGGTTTTTGCTGCTGTATTTTTTGTCTCTTTCCCATAGTCCTAATGATTTTTGATAGTATTTATATTTTGATAGCATTTATATATATATATTGATAGTATTTATATTTTGTATTATATTTTAGTATTTTGATAGTATTTATATATTTATGTTGATCACAATAAAGATCACATTCCTTGTGGAAATAGTTTATACACTATTACAAATTTTGTTCTATAAATATCTCTGTCGATATTGAGTTAGCTTATTTTCCCTTCAGCTTTGTAGCTAATAGTCATCGTAAAGTAACATATGTTTCCCTACCATGCTTTGTGAGGGACAGAAAAGTCCTTGCTTGAATTTTCTTTAACAAAAATCACTGCTGCTTTTAAGACTTGGTGACATTCTGGGAAAGAATATGAAGAATGATTTCTAAGATATGAAGAGTATCTGGGTATATCTGTATGGATATATCTGTGTTTGTTCCAGAGTTGTTTAATAGCTATAATCCAGGAGAAAAATGTTAATATTAATAAATGACTGAACGTATAATTAAATTTGGCACTCAGTTGCAGTGACTTTTTTTTTTAACCTCAGATGCTTCCTTATGCTCATTCAGAATGGATGTTGGTGTTTGGGCATATTTTTTGTTCAGTGAATAATAATAAACATGAATCATTAAAAACTTCATCATCTGTTAGCCTTGCTTGCTCCCACATGGATGTCTCAAAACCTGACAGAAACACCAAGCAGAAGCACCAGAGCACCTCTGGTCAGAGTGCGATGCAAGCTGAAAATCAGGCACCAGAAAGGTGGGTAGGTGAAAAAATGTTCTGTATCGAGTTGCTTGCTGAGCATTAACTGCCATCTGAACTCTAGAAAAGCCTGAATGAATTTTGGTATCTCCCTTTTTCTCTTCTACCCTACAGAAAACTAGAAGGGGAGATCAAATGTCAGCCAGAATGGGAGCTGAACTAGGCATCAGCTGGCACTCACTGTGCACTTCACACCTTCTTCTACTAGCTTAATTTATGCCTTAAAGTGTTTACATTTTTCCAACTAATTTGTGTGGTACAAAATAAGGTACACTGTGCTGCAAGGGTTATTCACCAAAAGGTATTTTCAGCCAGGAAGCAAAACGGTGCTGTGCTATCCATAAAGTAGTTTTTGACTGCCTACAGAGACGAATAAAGAGTTTGAATCCAATGTGGGTATAATGTAGTATACAATTTCGGAACAGTTAATTTTATATTAACTCATAAGTTTTTATTGCTTCATAAGAAAATGATAGCATCCTCCTACAGTTCTTACCTCCTCAAGGAAATAAACTCATGTGGATGTTTCACATGCTGGCCATCTTTTTTGTGCAGCCTTCAGTGGTTATAAAGGACTCATGCTCAGAAAGAAACTGTTGGGAAAACAACGAAAGGAACATGGTAGTAATAAACATGTCATTTAAACCTTACAGGAAAATGAATGTGGTTTATTCAAGCATCCATTTTAAAGAATAGCTAATAATAATATTTTAGTAACACAAAGGGAGATCTGCTGCTGCTTCCATTCTTGGGCTCCATTCCCACTGAAGGCAGGAGGAACTGCATGTACAGATCCAGCGTGCTTATATCTCGAATAGCATCTAACACAAAGTTGAACAGTGTTAAAAACTAGGAAATAGGCTCACTCCAACACTTACAGGCAGTGTGTAGCAGGAGGAAGGAATGTTTTCACTTTTCTTCTCTTCCTTTTTGTTTTGAGGTAAATGTGCGATCTCCAATTAGAAATTACCCTTTGTTAGCAGCAGTCAACTGCGCCTCATCCCGGTTTGCGTTTTTCCTGTGAGAAGCGTGTCAGAATTTGGGGGAACTAAATATACTTCTTTGTTGGTGAGCTTGTCAAGCACAGCGCTGTGTTCGCTTTCCCACCAGGAAGGTCAGGCCGCTGGGGGGCCATGCTATTTTCTGAAATGATCCCTACTGTCTGTCCATGCTGTCTGACAGATTGAAACAGTTGTCTGTGTCACCGCTTTCAATGCTTTTTAAATGCCTCGCTTTCCATGAAAGACATAAAATATGTAGGCAATGGGGAAAAAAATGTTAAAGGAATGATACTTTTTCCTGGGTAAAGAAGTATTAGGTTTTCTTTTCTAAAATAAACTTAATTTTGTTTAAAATATGTTTCTAAGCTGACTTAGAAAAAAAGATGTTCTGGAAGAATGGGTAAGTTGCTGCTTGCATTCTATTTCTGAAACCTCATTTTAAAATCAGGGTAATAAAATTATTAAACACGCTCATTCAGTAGCTGAAGTGAAATAGCAAGTTTTCTTTGTTCACTTCTACTTCAGTTTAATATATTTTGATCTGAGGTATGTATAGAGCCTGAAGAAATTGGTGCTGTGCTGAGCCTTCAATACTCTCCAGATAATTGAACTAATTAAATCTTTACCAACATTAACACAACTCCAGCATTCCTTGGACAGTGGTTAATTATTGCATGAACATGGCAAGCTTAAACTAAACAGATGAAAATAGAGTCCTGTGGAATGGGTATTGAGTTTATTCTTTATTCATCTTTTGATAAGGTTTAATTAAAACTGCCTCTCTCCATTGTGGTGAGAATGAATGTACTTGTTTTCTTAGTGAAAGCCAAATTATTCACTTCAGCCATGGTTCAATAATCAAAGCCTTTGCAAAGTTTTGGGTTATATTGTAGCTGTGGAGATATAATTGCTGCAATTCTCTATGAAGGTTTTATCTTTTTATTACATTTTCTTTTATTTTTTTTAAATTTATTTAAAAAGAAAATTAGAGCATCTATTTTCTGATTCGCTATTGTACTGTGTTTTATGCAAGGCATTCTTTGTAAACAGGGAGTGAGCTGTTAAAAGTAACATTTAAAATAAAAGATTTTATAACTGGAATATAAAAATTCTTTTTAAAAATCTGTACTGCAGTCTTTTATGTTAACACACAAAGTAAAATTTAAGCATAAATCAAAAGCTATCCATGTTAACCATTGAATATTAATAAAGGAATGGTCATTTCTTTTGATGACAGTAATGGCATGGAGGTTAGGTAACTAACCATGCTCATGCAACTGCTAATTACTCCCAGGGCAAAATTTGTTGAAAGAACTGGTGCCAGTTCATAAGGTTAGAAGATGAGACTTTGAAAAGTATACCAGCCAGAGCTACATAACTGTGTATGAAGTACAAGCTACAGTACCAGGGTTACAATGGAGAAAACAAGTCCTTGGAAATAATGTAAAATTTTAAGCAATACAAATGGGATACAACTGAAGAGAAGTTAGAAGTGGTTGTGACCATGTATACACAGATGCAGACTGATATCATATGTGTTGCCATGGATTTGCCTTTCCAATTGGAGTGCTGTAAGCTGTAGAATTAGGCTTTAACTGTTAAGTATAAATTCATCCTGCAAACCCACATATATTCATTGAGAAATGGCACATCAGATAGGAACAGGATCATTGTTCATTATGAATAAATAAATACCGCTCTCCTTTCATACAGTTCTGCACGTGACTTAGATGGACCACAAAAAGGTCATCAAAATAGTTGCACAATTTTGTTGGTGTTCTTGTGAGTTGATCCATATTTTGGAATAATGTTCTGGCAGAACCTTGGCTTCCTGTCAGCCTTCTGCATTTCTGAAATACTGGTTTCACTTTCTGTGATTTATCATAAGTGACTGTGACATTGTTCTGTCTTGGACTCATGTTGTCATGAGCGTATTCTAAACTGGCACAGTGGTTTTGATTTAAGGGAGGAAAAAGCATGTGCTTCATGGTTTTTTGTTTTTGATTTTATGAGTTTTCTCTTACAGCGAATTTCACTGGGTAATAAAACATTTAAGACTATAAGTCAAATATGTGCCAAAAGAGAAAATAATCTCAGCAGGGTCTCTTGAACCACGGAGTTGGACTTAGCTGGTCACTCATCCTCCTTCTGAGTGAAACCCAGAGCATGCTTGGTGTATGTCTAAGGAATCCAGAACCGTTCAGAGTCACGGGCCAAAGGGTGGGTTGTTGGAAAGCTGGAGTCAGATCTACAGCAATGTGGTACCCCTGCTCTTTGCCATGAAGCAATAGCAATTTTGTCCCAGCTGACCTGCATAAGTTTTCTGTAAGTGCAGCCATTCACACAGGTTTTACACTGAAGTCAAGAACTGCTCTATTCTGTTTCCTGAGGGACACTATGTGCTAGTAGTGCCTTTGGAGTGCTAGGGAGTGCATGCATATTATCAGTTGTATTATGGTGGTAAAAGCTGTATTCTACTTTCCTGCTGACAGCAAAGTCATTAGAAATCCAAAAAACTATGTTAAATTAGGTCATCTCATACCAGACATTCACTGACAGTTTTTTTTTTGTGTTTTTTTTTTTTTTTTTTTTTTTTCTAAATAGAGCTTTCCTATTTTGTTAGATTTATTTTTATTTGGCTTAAAGAAAGTAGGTATGGCAGAACCGTTGTTTTTTTTTCTGAGCTCCTTTCTGCTACATTTTGTCTTTCAAAGCAGTGGAAATGTGTTATTCTATGAAATAGATTTCTTAATTATTTTAAGGGCTTTAATGTATTTTTGCATGAATTTCACTCCTTTAGAGCTCTGTGTATATATTGCACATAGAGATTTTCCAGCATTTAATACAATTAGCTGTGGTTCCACAGTTGTTAAGATGGGGTCTAAGCACTCCTGCTTTGCCCAGCAGAAGAAATTTGATCTGGATCAAGAACGGACGCCTGATCTGATTTACTGAGCGTACAGTGGCTTCATGCTGTTAGCGGGGAACAGAGAACCTGCCCTACTGTAAAGCTCCTGGTTCATATTAAGCCCATCAGATTTTTTGATCAGATTTGAAACTACAGAGTTAGATTATACTGGGTCAGCATGGTTTTCACTAGGTCATAGGAGCTCTAAAGCTGGACTTGTAGAATCGTCACACATACTTCTGTCGATCAGATTTTCCCGAACTCTTAACTGAAAAATTATCTTCTAATATCTGGTTACATTAAAATAATTTTGCTGAGTAATTTATTTTAAATGGTGATAATAATCTTGAATTGGATAGGAAAAGCCTGATGCCCTGGAAATAAGAAAAAGTTGCTAGCTAAATTTTCAGAAAAACTGCTTGCTCCAGAGATCGTAATCTAATCTGAGTGGATTGAAAGATTTGAAGATGTCTTCTTTAAATGTGAAGAGATTGTTGCATGTTAATTATTTATTAATTCATGTGAGTTAATACCCATTAGCATTTTTGAATGTGGGCTATAGTGCAATGTGACAGCTTTGCATATCATCCCTACAGATGTCTTAATTTAGAGAGATTCTCATGTACTTGGCTAATACCAGGCATTCACTAAAATGTGTGTAAATGTGTTTATTAAGGAGCTTCCCAGCACTCCCCCACAAGCCATGGGGTAAAGAGGAAAACTGGACTATCTTGACCTTTGACTGCATTAATTCCTTTTAAATTAATGAGATATTCTTTTATCATTTTCTTTTTTTCAAATGATGAGACTCCTCCAAGTTTCTTAAAATTGATATATAAGCAAGAATAGTTCTGCTCACATCCTTGCTTTTTGATTTAGCATAAAATCTACAGGAGTGCAAAAAGGTGATTTCCCTAAAAGCAAGCCCATGTATAATTTACAGGGCTACCACAAAGAAATCCTAATGACTTATGCATACATGACTTATTAACTTGCCTCCAGCCACAACATTTACATGGTAAGAAGTTGTCATCTTTATGCTATCACTGCTACTTGATCCATTTCAATGTTTCCATTTCTTTATAGTTACTATTTTGTGATGAACTGTCTTTGTATTTGCTGTCAACTTTTGTATTCGTTCTTAGGAAGTTCTTCATGATCTGTAAAATGTGGCTGGCCATTTGTCTGAAGTGGAAAATAAGGTTTTGACATTTCAATATTTATAAATTTGCCACATTTTTGCCTCTAAAACTTTTGGTTTTTCTTTAGGAGTGTGTTTTCTCTATCATGGAAGAGTAATCTCAGTATTTTGTGTTTATCTTGAGATGTGGCTCCCTTTGCTCAGAATAGGGAAAGTTCAGTTGTGCTAAGTACCATGCAATCGTATATTAAATAATATTCTTTCATGCAATGATCTAATGCCATGTGTTCAGCTTTGCAGACTGTTACCCCTCTCTGCATAAAATCTGCTTTCATTCAAGTAAATGACTGGCCTTTTCATTCAGGATTCATTCCTGAATGTTCCATGATACTTAACTGCTCCGATCATCATGTTAATGGTGATGGGATCATGTAGATGGGATTCTTGAGTAATTCCTGCATTTCTGTATCTTATAAAATATTCTAGGTGCCTTATGCAGACAGATAGGAAGATAGCAAGTAGATAAAAAGAATGTTGCTTTAGGAGAAATGTTAATTTATGCACAATTACAGACAATGTCTTGAATGCATATTATTAATTGAATTCAGGTTATTGTGAAGAACTAAAAATCAGATACAGAAGTAAATAACTAAAATTTATTGAACTTTCTTACCTATAATTACTTGAAATGTGTGAAAACAACATATCAAATGGAGCACTTTTTCAGCTAGAAAATATTGCTGCTAAGTCCCCAAAGTAGAGACTTCCTCTCACTTCCTTATCTCCTTCAATGAACTTGAGTTGCTTTAATTCACGTGTTTCAAGGATATGATAGAGCAATCCTCTATCTTAACCTGACATTTTTTCTTAGTCATAGACAGTAGAAATGTTAAAGTAATATTGCCTTAACTGGCACTTACATTGGATTAATTCTCTTTCATTATATTAAGCATTCTATAGGCTGAATAAGTGGCATGAACTTTTCAATCAGTTTTAATCTAGAATGAGAACAAATAAGACAAATTGTCCTTTGTTCATGTTGGCAGGCTGTTAGCACTTTTCAGATGGGAAGGGAATTTGAAGTATGGGTGCCAGGAGTGCTGGGATAGGTGAAATTAAGTTTGTTTTATACAGGGCTTTAAATCCGATAAGTACAATTCTCCTTTTTTTTTTTTTTTTTTTTTTTCTGTTCAACTAGAGGTGACAACTAGAACATCAGTTATCTAATTCTACTTCAGCTTCACTCTGCCCTTTCTTTCCTCTGCTTCAGATGGTTTGTACACCTCCAGAGCAAATGGTTCTCTCCCTCACAAGAATCAGAGCCACCTGCAATAAACTTCCTAAGACATGTTTTTGACTGCATTTATTAACTCCATCATCTAAATAAAAAGAAATCTAGGCTTTTTTTTCCCTTTCTGTCACAGTACTATGAAACAAAAAGCAGAGACTCCGGCATCTCTTATTTAAGTAGGAGCTGATAATGGAAGAAAAAGGTTTGAACCTTCCTAACTAAATGGCAAAATATATCTTCCACTACTCCTGAACCTCTCACTTTCCAGCAAACTCCAGACCTTTATATGAAACTCAAGGGAACCTCCAACCATACAGATAACTGATGGAAGAAAGGTGCACAAAGGCACGGATGTCACTGTCAAGGTCCAAGGCTCCATGCTGAGAGAAAGAATTGCTGTGTTGAGCAGGAGAAGTGACTGACTAGAAGAACTCGTTCCATTTCTTGAAAAAACACTGTCAGAAAATGTCTTTATATTTACAGAAAATAACGTACCCTGGATTGTTTCAACTGTTTTGTTAAACAGGCTATATTCACTGGTTTAACTGCATTGGACTTGGGCATCTGAACCAAGAAAGGCTGAGTGAATCCTAAAAAAATCCTAAAATCCTAAAAAGCAAAATGCATGAACCATCAACCAGTAACAGAGATCAAGGTGTACAAAGCCTGAATAAAAACAAAATACACAGACATACCTGTGATTAACTCATTACAAAGGGTCCTAAGTAGAAACATTTCCATTCTGTTGCCTCTAGTCTATTGTTGCAGATATTCCAGTCTTTGCCTCTAAGTATATCTGATGGACAACTGAACAGTAAGATAAGCCAAAAAGATTTCGAAAACAACATTCTCCAGACAAGATATGTGAGGGGTCCTCTCAACTCCCCCGGGGGGGGGGGGGGGCCGCGGAGAAAAAAAAAAAAAATAATATATATATATGCTAAGGAATAGCCTTGAATAGCCTTGTCATTTATTGCCAGGCTTGCTATACACCAACCCCCACTTAGAAAAGAAAAAAATGTATATAAAATAAAGATCCCATTCAAGTGAAAATGCATTCATTCGCGGAAGAGCTGTGTAGCTCAGAACAAGCTGGCATGTGGGAGCTAACATGATACCACTCAGGCATCTCTACTTGCCATCACCCAGATCCAACATTTGAACAAAGTA
Source organism: Oxyura jamaicensis (assembly GCF_011077185.1). Lineage (NCBI taxonomy): Eukaryota > Metazoa > Chordata > Aves > Anseriformes > Anatidae > Oxyura > Oxyura jamaicensis. The sequence continues at coordinate 23,954,671 of NC_048894.1, forward strand.
GCAGAATCTATTAGAGATAAGCAAATGTAATGAGATAAAAAAGTAAAGAAAGGAACATGACCTTGTGATGAACTCAGATGCAGAGCAGGCCTTACCAAAGGAACAAGGCAAAAAAGCCTCTCAAATTCAGAAAAGAATGTGTCTAACATACTGTAGAGGGTTCTTGAGTAGTCAGAAGAATTATTAAAAGATGAAGCTACATATCTTACTGCTGGATGAAACTTAGTGTGCAGGTTTGTCTGAGTGATTTGACATTAAAGGGTTCAAAAGATTGTTCCTCTGAATATAGATAAGCTAAATTCTTGAACACATCTTGAAACCTTTCACTATGTTTTCACTATTCCTCGAGTCAAGAACTGACACCCCCCACTCCTGCCACATCTGCAGATAACATTTTCTTAATTAAAGGAATCCAAAAGTGGGAGTTAAACCTTTCTGTGTTCCCTTGGGTTTTATACAATCTTTCATCATCCCAAGGAAATTGAGTACTCTTAAGTGAAGAATCAAATCTCAAAGCACTGCACAAGTAAATGAAATCTCTTCTGTACACTAGGGAACTTTTCATCGTAGTTTTGTGTTTCAAGGGATTTCACAACCTTTACTTGAGGGAAACAAATATTCAAATCCCTGTTAGACTGGGATAGAGGAAATATGCCAGGTTCAATTACCACTGGAGTTATTAGCCTCTGAGATCTTTCCATTTGCTTCTTCACCTTCTTTTTCTTGAAGTTCTGCATAAGTTGTTCTTGGGTTGTGGGAGCACAGAAAGGGAGTGACCGCTTTGAAACTAGTCAGAAGAAAGGATCTGCTAGAAGTCTCAGAAATTGCTGAAGTCCTGAGCAGTATGTTTCAGGCGAATTCTAATGCTGATGGTTTTGTTTTTTTTTTTAATCTTTAGTCCTCTGAATTTTCTGAAGATGAAAATCCACCTACATGCACAGATGTGTATGTGTGTGTATATATAGTCAATCTGTTTTGAAGAGAGTACCTTGCAACATTTTTTTCTATTTTAGATTAGAGGAAATTTATGAAAAAATGCAGTTTACTACTTGGTGTTGCATTTTTTCACACTTGGAGAACAAGAAGAAAAAAATTTATTATGCATTAAAAACAATCAAAAAACAAACAAAAATTACCAAAAGGACTTGAGAGATTTTACAGAGAGAGAAATGCTACAAGAGAAGTTGTGACATTCCAGATATGTAAAATCTATGGATGATGATGATGGCCAAAGAAGAAATTAGGTGGTATGAATTGTATTTTCTGTGGTTCTTCTGTTGTCTGGAGCTGATGCACTATAACCACATTTCACTTGCTGTGTCAAGGACTGCAAATTTTTGGCCATTAGCAACTCCGTGTGATCTGCTGACAGCATGTAGCATGTGGATAGCTTTGACATTTTAAAATAAGTAGTATTGTAGATTCTGCGTAGCTTCAGGGACTTCTGACATATCTATTTCTTTGTCCTTGGAGATTGATAGATGGGAATGTGATTAGCTTCAATGTTTATTACCTGTCAAGCCAAACCTGCTTGACACCCTAACGTTTTTAGAATACCCTGTCTATACGCTGTTTTAGCCAACTGCAATATATTGTGTCATTGTGTCTTTCTTTCTGAGGTACTGCCAAGTACTTTAGTATGTGTTATCCTGTGTCATTTCCTCTTTTTTGCTGTCTACTATGACTTTCTTCAGTAGGTGAGGTGGACTTTGTGACAGTCTTAAGTTCTATCTCTGTACTTGAAAAGAAATGCATTGGGAAAAAAGTTGACAATTGCTGAAGATTGGAATGACTCTTTACTCAAATTTCTTATATTCAAAATATTTTTAGCCTTTGCTGAATTTTTACTAAAACAATACGAATGTTGAAGTGTTGAATTAAATCAGTGATATTACCAGCCTTAAAGTGGTTAAATAAAAAAAAGGGTGGGTTGGGCTGGGGCGAAGTAATCTCGGCAAACCAGCTGACCAGCACAGTGGGAAGGTAGATCGATCCAGTCTCCATTTGTGTAAGAAAGGAGAGTTCTGATTCTTCTCACACTTACTGCAGGACAGGGAGGAAAAGCTCTACTGAAATCAGTGAAGTTGCACCAGTTTAAAAATAACATGAGGTGAGAAAGGAATCAAGCCCCAGGGTGTTTCAAAGCTATGTGCTGAATCACTGAATTATTAAAATAGGGCAGGAAGAGCCTCGAGAGGTCATCTAGTCTACCCTGCCTTCCCCAAGGCAGGATCAGCTGTATCTGTGTCATTCTGACAGATGTTTGACTAACCTGTTTTTAAAAACATCCAATAACAGAGATTCCACATCCTCCCCCGGGCAGTCTTTTCCAGAGCTTTGCTATCCATACTGTTAGACATCAAGAGAAACTTTCCTGCTTGGCTGCTTCTGCTGCAGTTCAAGTCCATTATTACTTTTCCTATTTACTGCAAACACGGAGAACAGTTGGTTTTGAAAAAGCCATTTTAAACATGTAAACACTTTGGGCTTCTGTAGATTACAAATCAACATTTTTTTTCACTCATGCTAATTTGGCTTTCTGAACTTTGTAGAACAGGGTTGGAGGAGAAGAGGTTTGTCTGGTATTTAGGAGAGAGACCAAGAATTGAAGTTACAACTGAAGAGGCAATTTCCCACCCAGCAGTGAGATGGGTGACCTTTGGACAAGTCAGTGGATTCTGTTATGGTAGAGGAAATAGTTTAACAATGTAGACCTGTTATAAAATCACTGTTTCCAAGCTGTTTATATCAGGAGAGAATTCAACCTCAGGGTTTAATAAGGTAAAACAACTTGAATAAGGTAAAATGGTCTTCAGGATTATATTCACTACTGCTCTAAATCCCTCTGCGATGGCTGTCCTCCAGATCAAGGCCATTATATCATATTAATATTAATAAGAGACAGTGATTCTCCACCAAGAGTGTACGGGCTCAACAATATGAGGTTCAACACACATTGTAAAGTACCAGCTCAGAAATGGTACACTGACACTATTTGGCTTATTGCAAAAATAATTCCTGGCAGTAAGAGTCTTTGAAGGTACACAGGGATGGTTCTTTTCAAATACAGATAAATGAATAAATAAATAAATAAATCTGAGAAATGTTTGATTATGCAGAAGTTAAGTTGTAAAAAATGTAATTATATTTCAGCAAAAGAAAAACTGTAATATTAAACAAACAAACAAAAAAGGCAGGATACTTACTTGTCCTGTTCTTCCTAAACAATAGGTAGCACATTTGCAGTCTTCCTGAAGCAGACAAATTGTCCTGCCTTTTCATCAGGCCTCGTATTAGGGTTTGTTACATGGCCATCCAAAAAGCGGACAGGGTGAAGGTTGCCTAGAAGGTTGCAGTCTATAGTGACCACCTTTACATTACCAACAACTTCAGGCAATTTTAGATCTATTTCAGGCTGCATCAAGCATTTTTCAGCATGGGTCAAGCAAATGGATGGTGCAGTGGATACTACCATGCAAAAAAATTGTTGGAAATGGGTCAAAGTTACAACTATGTTGTGGAGAAGATTGGCCCTAATTCTCAAGCTCAAATATATCAGCTTAGCCCCAAGCCTTTATCTTATCCTCCTTCCTACTAATTAATGTCATCTAGAAAACTTAGAAGTTTAAACCTGTCACTTAAGTTTACTCTCTGCTTAATGTTAAATGATGCAATGGTTTTAAAGACATAGTTGATCTTTTGAATGTAAAGCATTGTACCATCAAGATATGGCAGTACAGGCTGTACCAGCTGCTTTGTTATCTCCAGTCTCATGTGAGCTAGCATTCGAAGGGCAGTATTAACCACTAGGTTTTCTTCATTTTTATAAATTATATCAAGTGCATTTTTTTTTTCCAAACTCCACATCATTATAATGAAAATAATCTTACAGCTTGGAATAGATTTTGTAGCTCTCTGCTGTTATTTCCATTTCGTTCCATGTGCTTTTTCTTCTTGTTGACCCTAGTGTACAAATCTGTAATGAAAAAAATTGATTGACTCTTAGAGTGGGGGATTGCAATGTAGTGATTTCACGCTCAGTTGTTGGCTAACAAGGCTCCGTAGTTTTTGTTTAGAGAGGCCCAGTTGCAAAAAAAAAAAAAAAAATGAAGAATTGTGCTCAGCCCAGCTGCCAAGGTTACAGAGCAAGCAGCTTAAAGGGCTTCGGGGTTCCGAGTGAGAGAGGAATTGTCTCTGCCCAGCAGGTAAGGGATAGATCTAGACAGGAGCTGTTGTGCGCAAGATGCTGACTGACCCCATCAATTCATAAATCCAAAAAATTACAACATTCTCTCCTTATCAGTAAATGGAGCAGACACTCAGCTGTGTAATTAACCCTTTGAATGTCATGGGCATGGTGCATCCAGCCTGTGTGAAAGAAGGATACCCTTTTCTGAATGGCTTCCTTGTAATGTCCTGGAGAGATCTCAGTAGCTCAAGGTGCATGTGCAGTAATGACAGTCTATTATATATTTTATAGAGATACTTTACATGCTTCATATATTCATTATAAAGATCACATTTTCTTTGTTCTTACATTTAATGTTTGGCTTATAACGTTGCTCTAACTGTATACTGTGTCTTTCCATGTGTCACCTAAAACATTACGCTGAATTCTCTGGTCTGGTTTAGCTGCATGGGATATATAAAAGGAGAGTAGCCCAGGTGCCCAGCCCTTATATAGCCCAGTTTCAGGCAGATCTCTTGATTTTAATTGATTTAAAGCTGCCCTAGAAAGTCAACTGTCAAAGTTGTCCAGCAATCTTTCTTGCCTGAGGATTATCTGAGGCTTCTTTTCAATCTCCACATATGCTCTGCATGAGGCATCAGGTTGTAAAGTGCAGATAGTTGTATATACTTTAACCTTTTTATCTATATTTTATTTATTAGTGTTTCATTCTAGTAATTCATTTTTGAATAAAGTCCTGTGCAACTAATACTCAACTTAATCTGGAAGCTGCTGGTTCTGTGTTCCATATACGTCTCCTCTGTGTATCTGTATTTTCCTTGTAATGGCAAACCAAGAATATCCACTAACTTAAGCCACGCATTAGAGGGAATTGTTATATTCATACACATACATTGTCTTCTTTTATGGACTTTGTGAGTTTTGGTAACCTTGGCTAAAATTAGTGAGCAATATAACTATTGCTCTCTCTTTCAGACTTAAGTGTGATAGCTTTATTTTTAATGTATCTTACTACTGTATTTTCTCTCTCAACTGCTAATACTTACTTTGCCTTTACCTTCTAGATAGCATTTGGCGTTACCCAGATGCTATTTTCCTATAAATCCACTCTGTCCAGATCTGCTTTCTTGTACTATTTGGGTCCAAATACTTGATATTCCTGAGTCTGAAAAGTTACATTTCGTGCAGATCACTTCCCCCTCCTCCCCAGGATATCTCATCTGTCATGTGCATGCACTTGCTTGTATTTCATTATCACCTACTATTCACATTTGCATTTATAAATCATGTGTGAAACTCATTTGCAAATCTGCAGGCCTTTTTCTTCTACAATATCTTTTACTGTAGTTAATATCCTTTAACATAAACTAAGCTACCCTTTCATTGCACTGCTTAATATCATGGTTATAGGAGGTTTCCAGGATGTGATTTTTTTAAAGACCTGCAGAACTGTGCAAATATTTTTAAGACCATTATTAGGAATCTGGAAAAAAAATAGCCATATTTTATTAACAGTAAATGCTTGCTTTTGAAAGTAAAGCTACTTCTAAAAATTATACATGCATAGCAGAAGTTCTTATGACCACAGACATTTCAATTTGTTTTATACTTGTGTAACCTAAAGTCAGCTGAAAGATTTTCTTAAAATCATTGCTTGAAAAGATTTACATTGTTCCTGGTATTTTTCAGGTCAAGTTCAAACCTTTGTGCACAATTTTTCAAGCCCCTGAATGCATTGCATACCCTATCTGATAAATAAGTACCCGATTAGATGCACAGGAACATCAGGCAGTATGGTATTTCTGATCCTGTGTTGCAGAGCATATTGTTTTCCTTTTAATTAAATTGTTCCATGGTGTTCTACCCTTAAGATTGTGTGTTTGCATTTCATTATCACTTGTTATTCAAACTTGCATCTCATTTGAAATTTGCAAGCGTGGCAGGTTTTTTCCTATCTTTGTTATAAATTATTGCTTCATTTCCCATATCATCTGGTAAGAGAGCAGCCTATTTTTAATGGTGTTTTCTCATGTGTAATGTTTCTCCAGCTCTGGATTCAGTCAACTTCGACTTCATTTCCCCCCACAAAGCTTGCTGGATCTGCATGATTTTATTACTTTTGATTTACTTTCCTTATGCAGCTTCCATCCTCATTTGCTGTTTTCCTTCTGCTGCCATAGAGCACTTCTGTTAAAAACTCCTCCTTCTAGTTCAAAATAAATGAAAAGGAAGGAAGTAATATGAGATTTATGGAGTGAAAAGTACACTGGTTTGTTTAAGAGGGGGCAAAAGTGTAGTTGGTTCCTGTCAGCAAAGAAAGAAGCTTCTAGCACATAGTAAGTTTTTATTTTATCCACTCTAACAAGGCTAAGAAATCTGTTCAGCTTATAACTAAACTATGTACAATATACTCAGCTTCCTATTAAATAATAATTATTATTATCTGCTTATAAAACATTTAGGAAATTACGAGACTCTGCCATTCTGCCATTAAGCTACACGGTAAATTGCTTTGATACTTGGACTGCTTTTCCCTTTCCCATTTGCCTGCGATGAGAGTGGAAGTTGGTCCCGTTTTTTTTCTCAGTCCTGCCCTGTGTTCCCACTACATGTGTTTATGGGATCCTTAAAGTTACCCCTAGAGAGACCAAGAGAATAGCTGAAACCAAGACTGGATAGAAGCTGCAGGAGTTTCAAAAGGAGTCCCTGAGTGCTATTTGCCTGAGTGTTTCTTTATACTAGATAAACCTAACCAAAATCTTCAGTGTGTTTTACGTTCTGGCTTTGCCAGTTTTTAAATTCAGCTGTGAAATGTACATCTTGAATGCATGCCTGTGCACACATACCTTTAGATATTCATCCTGCATTTACTGTGCTGTGTTTTTATGGCCCCTGTGGAAAGACCACCAGGAGAGGTAGCTGCTGGTGCAAGGGAGAAGGCTGTGGGGGCTGTGTATGCTGATTTAGTCCTGGTTCAGCATTGCTGCTTGGGGCTTGAGCCACCCTGAAGCCTCTGACAGCCTAAAGCTTTCCTCCTGTTACCCTTTCAGAGGGAAACGCAATGGGGTAACAACAGGGTTTCCCTCTCACAAAGAGAAAAGTGCATTTTACATCTCCTGGGGCCAGCTTTGCTGAACCTGGAGACATGAGTAGAGTACAGAGGCAACATCTTTAACGAGAAAGCCTTTACCAACCAGTCAAGGAGAGTATGGTAGAGGGAATTGCTTTTCTCAGAGCAGGAGTCAAATCCATGATGAAGGAGTTTGTGCCAAATGTTGCCTGCCCTTGCTCCGAGGAGTTGTGCTCCTTGGGGTCATCCTTTGCAGCGCCTTGAAGGCAGACTGGGTGATAGGCAGGAGGTGAGGAGAAATAATAGCTTTGCAGCTGTGCAGACCATTGAGCCATTCTTCATTTCCTACAGAATGGAAATCAGAAGCAGGACAGCATGGTCTTCATCTGTGCCAATTTCCATAAGCTTGGTACAGGGATTGAGAAAGGACTTGCATGATTTTTGGTTGCACACAGCAAAACCTCTTTCATTTGACTTAAAATTTAAGTATATGTATGTTTTTCCCTTAAAATATTTACTGGGAGGAGTATTCTTCATTATGTCTTTAAGTGGCATAGGAACTTAATAGGAAAAGAAAGATTTAATAAATTGTCATCCTTAAGAGATGATAAATCTTTAACCCTAATACAAATAAATGCACATGGTAGAAATATTTATTATAGCAAATACATATAATTTAAAAATGATGAAGTAGGTGGATAAGACCTGTCTGTGTTGAACCAGATTGTAAAGATTAAGTCTTTAAACACGTACCTCATGACTGCCAATAAAAATGGCAGTCACACTGCTTATCGGTGGCCTTATCCATTTAAGGAAAATGCTTGTATATAGTGTTAAAGTCTGTGAACACTTTATTTAATATTCAGCAAACATTATATGTTGGCAGTAGAAACAGCATATTATAGGCTTGTGGTTTGAATTACAGCTCCAGCGCAATACTGATCTAGCAGTCATTTGGCTGTGGAGATAGCTCTCTTAAATGAAAACCAGCACCGTTTTTTGACAAATATTATCTGGCACCTTTGAATCGCTGTTAACTAAAAACTAAAATGCTTGCTCAGGTGTCAGGTTCACTGAAAACTGTAGGCTAACATTATGGTTTGTATCACTGGAGGAAATAGCTGGGAATTTGGGCTCTTTCTCAGTTTCTGAAGTATTTTTTCCTGTCGGGAAGCCCCTGGAATTAAATAGCGGGTTTTTCCTTCATCACTTAATCTCTACTACTGTAACTGCGAGGAGGCTGGGCATGATGAGAATTTAACATGATCTGTCATCCGGAGCTATCTTTAACTCAGAGGCTCTTCCATATTTAGGAACATTTCCCTCAACCATTCCCATCTACTGTCCTCACAAGTGACGGTATTTGTTGGGGGAGGGAGGAGAGGAGGTATAATGGGAGAAAATATGTATAAAAAGCTTGTTTCCCATATAAGTAAAAGAATCTACTTAAACTTTGAATGCCACTTCTAAGGCTTGATTTTGTTTCCAGCTTCCAACATTCGCGTTCTTGAGAGGGGGGCCGATTGTGCAAGCACCTCTGCGTGCTGCCCTTCCAGCATCCCTAGCCTGGGAGGCAGTGTGGGCATGCCTTGGCTCATCCACCTGCAGAAGTACTTGAAAGCATCGTTTAGATAGGTACACACTGAAAATATTGCATCGCAGTGTTGGGAATAAAGGGAAATGGACATCTAAAGAGATGTTACACATTGGTGGACAACGTTTAATTATCATTGACTGATTTTCTTTGTGGAAGAACTGAGGGTTTATCACAGATGATCAGGGCAGTTCTTGGTTTATGCATAGTGCTCTAAGATAAGTATTTTTGTCTACTATCGTAAATATGCATTCTTTTCATAAACTTCTGTGTTTTACTGCAGAAAAATTGAATTTGTAAGACGTACTGAGATTGAATCAAATCTTGAGATTATGTATTTCATAGTTATTATAATCAAGGAGTTAATGAGCTGAAACTCTGGAAGCACTGAAGTTAAGGATTAATATCAAAATATATGCAGTTAGAAAAGAAATTTAGTGTAAGAATACCTGTAGATCACTACGGTACAACTTTAAAATAATGTTCTAGGGCTAAGAACTGTATTTCTCAAAAAGTACATTAATAATTTTGCCAGACAGATGGGTTACCTGAATAGTCTCACGGTGTCAAGGTTAACTGCCTCCCAGACCAGAGTTTTCAAGGCTTGTACAAGCATCAAAGCATCCATATTGAGGCAGACTGAAAGTCTGTCTAAACAAGTATCTCGTCCCTGACAGTTGCCATTTGCAAGCGTGGAAACTTTTAAATATTGAATCTGGAGTTTTCCAGCAGATCACATAACTGCTCCCACATCCTCTTCCACCAACCTGTTTCTATTTCTCATCTTCCTCTGAATCATTTAGCACTCCGTGCTAAGCTTTTCCCCCATGCTTCTAGTTCTGTGGGAAAGACACACGTGTTTTTGACAGGAAAACCATTTATGGATATTTTTTGCTTTTACAATATTTATGATAGTAGCATAAGATAGAAGAAAAACAACAGCACTGAGTGTTCATACCTGTCATAGGTATAGGCCACGTCCCTGAAAATATCTGAAATTTCATGTGAAATAACGATACATTTTCACTGGTTTTCTGTCAGATCTGTACAATTACTCTTTTCTGATGCTTTTTGTGTGTGTGTTAAACAAGAGAAAAGAAGCTAGATATTCCTCTGGGCACACTTTCTCCTGTACCTGAAGAAAATGAGTAAAGTTTGTGAAACGTGGCAGAGCCTTTATCGCCACAGTGCTGCCTGGCAATCCAAGGCTAGGAGTGTGAAAATCAAAACAACAGAGGCGAAACACCCACCAACCTGCCATTGATACATATACAACGATGAAAATATTTTTATTTAAAAGACAGACAGCTGAGCAGCAGTTATTTGATCCATGCTGCTTGAGGGACAGCGGGGAAAAAGGTATTTTTGTGATTGCTCTTCAATGACTCCTGTGCAGCTTCATTCTGGCAGTTCCAGCAGAAGCTGGCACTGAAATAACAGCACTGCAATAGGCCAGAGTTGTGTTGCAAGAGTTTTTGGAGTTTTATTTCACATTCACATTCGGTTTGATTGCTTCCAGACTTAAGACATTTGGTTGGTTTAAAAAAATGAAAAAAAAAATCTTTTTCTAGCTGAAAAGAACTTGCATGCTAAATAGCACATATTTCTAAATGTGAACTTGTATTCTGTGGACTTAAATTAAGCAGTTCCTTTGTTTTGGAAGTATTATTCCTTTTCCTGTCATCAGCCTTTGTCTTGTAACAGTCCAGAAGGGACAGTAAGCGATGCTAAAAAATCCTCTCCTCCCCAGGGGCTGGAAGTACCCTGTGTGAAAGTTGTGTCCACGCACGCACTGGGGGGGGCAGAGCTCGCAGATGGATTCAGCATTCAGACAATCCATTGCAATCACGGGGCTGAGATTGTCTAAAGTATAAGGGTCAAAATGGAAATGTGGTAGTGTTTATATACTTTAAAAAATATATATAATTATATGTGCATATGATATATAAACGAAATATTTGGTCACATGGTTTTCCAGTGCTCTCTTTGGATAACCTACCTTTTTTTCATGCCTTGCCATTTCTGATTAATAGTATTATCCCTATTCTTGTTGATAACACCACAAGGCCTCATCCTGCCACTATTCTATATATGAAATGGATTTTATAGTTATCTTACCCTCCTAACATATGTATCATGACTGCTTCCTCTACCTTCTACTTTCTACCAGACAATGTACACTGAAATGTATAAGAAAATGAAATAACTCCCACATAATCTAAAATAGTGACTGTCGAGGTTGTTGGTGTTTTTTGTTTGTTTATTTTTTGTTGCTTGATTATTTTTAAAGATGGTGAAACAAGTTATATGCATACTAATATTTCTTACTCTTATAGTTGAAATCAAGTGATGAACTCATTTCAAAATGTGGAAACTCCACTTAGCAGTTGCAACAGAGATCTGGTTGCAAGTTCTTAGGAATGTGAACCATTTGACCTCAGAGCTGAGGTATTTTTACATACATAGAAATGCCATTTCTGGTCCCAAACTGAATTATTTAGAGGCTGCGTCTTGCACTGTCAGAATGCAGAAAAGCTCTGTCACTGCAGGACTTTTTTTCCTTACTGACTCTCCCAGACATGCCGCAGTAGCTCTTGCCAATGTAGAAGAGCAGATAGGGAAAACAGTGAGGAGCCAACGATGAAAATGCAAAGGAAAAAAAGGGGGGGAAACATGAAGAGTGTGGCTATTTGTTGTTGTTTAGCAAAGTGTAGGGATGTTCCTGAAAACAATCTAAATGTGTGCGAGTATTATTTTATATCTTTCTAAAGATACTGATAAAAGGTTTTTATTTTCTCCTTGTGTAATCAAAACATTTAGAATGTTTTCCAAAAATACAGCTATTCATTTTGTAATAATAATAATAATGATAATAATAATAAAGGACCATAAAGAATTTAGAAAATCTATTACAAAGGTGAGGATTGCTGTCAAAATATTTTGCTGCGTTCCTAGTTTATTGCATATATTGTAAAGGGAAAGAAAGACTGTTTCGCAGCTAGAGATTATTGTGTTAGTGGCTGTATCTCTGTTTTGAAAGTCTGAATATCTTTGTCCTGAAGATCTCCGTGGGCCTGGCCTATATGTGCGTAAGTACACAATTTAGTTTTATTTATTTTGCAATGAAACAAGTGCATAAATTCCAGGCTCATGTGGAGATTCTCAGTCAGCAATTCTCTCTGTAATTTCAGAAAAGAAATCATGAGAGCTTTGTGTAAGAAAACAATGTGCCAAATAATGAAATCATTATGAGCTAATTGTGAGCTAACTACTCTAAGCTAGCTACTGTTTGCCCTGCTCCTCTAATATGGTTAATAGTTACATACGCAATTACGTTACCAGCCTAACATAATTATAACCAAAACATTTTTAATATAGAATTATTGAAAAGTTCTTAATAGTAGATTTCTGATGCTAATTACAGACTTCTTCATTTAGAGCACACTTTGGCAGCTGATCTTTGAAGCGTTTGGCTGATTTGCTGTGACTTTTAAAAGCTTGATAGCATGGGACAGCGAAGCTTTCTGAATCGTGTACTCCATGACTAACTAATGCAAACTCCCTGAACCACCAGCATGCTGTGACACACAGCGAGGGCAGCCTGCCGAGCAAACGTGCAGCTTGTCCAGCTCCCCGGTTCAGTTTGCAACGTGTTGAGCTCAACACAAGTGTGTATCCCAGTCCAGGGCCACAGCCAACGCTGGGAGCCGAGCAGAGGGCTGTGCTCTGAATCAGCCCTTCGGTGGCTGGTTCTGTGGAACTCGTAGTGGTGCCTGCTCTTAATTACAGTATTTCAGATGTAATTATCATGCTTACGGGATGACTCTCAGGGCCTTTTGGTCTGCACGTATTGATTATGTAGCTGGCCAATCTACCCAATGGAAAAATTGCTACGCCCCATGGAAAAAAGGGAAATAGTTATCAGTTGTGTGCCCAGAACTGGCACAGAACTGGTTGTGGAAGCTGGGCGTTCAGGTACACAAGCTCTGTGCTGTCTCCATGGGACTTCTCATCTCCCACTGTGCTGTTCAGGCTGTAGGAAATTGATTTCTGGCCTGTGGATTACGCTGGGAGAAGGAAGTGATGGGAAAAAAATACGTACTGAACTAGTGGTTTTGCACTAAAAAATGCAGGAGAGATTTCAACATGAATTTGACGACAAAATTTCTCATAATTTTGGTGTAAAAATATTTTTCAGATATGTTTGTCTCGTTGCTCCTCCTGCTTTCTTTGGCATTTTTCTCGTCTGAGGAAAAGCAGTCCTTAGGATGGATTAAAACATGAAAAAACAAAACAAAACAAAAACAAAAACAAAAACTAGAAACCTATTGTTACATGAAAATAAGAGTAACTATTTTCTTACATGGAAAGAAGGTATCATTTGCAGACTTTGTTGGTGGTGGGGGGTTTTTTTGTTTGATTGCTTTTTGAAAGGCCATGTCTTAGTAGAGTAGTCACAGGGCTGAAAGCTGTGGGAAGCTTTCCTCCTTCTCTCATTTCTTCCACCAACTGTCCTTAATCCTTTCCATTTATTTAGACATCTGCAAAGAAAATTCACTCAAGATTGAGAAAACATTTGTAAAGCAGGTTAAGTATATTTGGCAGGTAGACTGAGAGATGCAGCATTTCTGTGATCCTTTCTGGTAGTAAAAATGTCACTTATGACATCGGGTGCATTGGTTTTCCCCCCTGTTGGAAGGAGCATTGGTGCTTATGCAGCAGTGAGCCCTGTAGAAAGCTGCAGAGGCGGGAGGCTGTACCCTGGTCAGCAGTGGCAGAGCTGAGGAAAGGGCTTGGGTTGTTCGCATTTATTCTTCAGTGTAATTGTGCCAACTTGTGCTTGTCCAGTGTAAGAGAAAGACTTTCCCAAGAAAAAAAAAAAAAGAGCCCAGAATCAGAGCATCCTGCTTCAAATAAGACAAAACTGGAAAACAAACAAACAAACAAACAAAAAACTCTCAGCACCTTGGGTATATTTGGGCCAGTGGTTAAGAAGACAGGGCTTCGGTGTGGGTAGAGATGAGGTGGAGGTGTATACATGTCAGTGAAGTGAGGATGTGTTTGTCCAGGAAGGTTGAGCAATGAATGGGCGAGGGCAGGATGATAATCTGCTGTGAAAAATAACTGCAAATGCATGTGTGATTGAATGCCAGGCATGAAGGGTTTTGTGACGAAGAGATTAAAGGGTTTTCTATGCAAGTGGGTGTTGGTATTTATGGTAAAGAGAACAGGAGGTTTGTAATTTTGTAATTTACTTCTGCTTAAGGTGGTAACATTTTTTTTTTTTTTTGAGAACTTTGCAAACTTTGCCAAGGTCAGCAATTCTTGAAGTGATCCACATGCCGATGATGAGTACTTCACAGAAAGAGATAAAATAGTATAAATTCAGAACTCTTTATAGAAAAAGTATCTGTTGCTTCAGATATTTGGGAGACTTCTAAATCATATGATTTAGATTATTTCAGCAGTTCATACTTCACAACTGAACAGTTGGTAATCAAGATGCTTTCATAGTGTTTTCATCGTTGCACCTATTTTCGTATTTTCTATTGCTGAAAGTGATTACCACTAATTGTAAATTTGTGGAAACTATTTTGAAATGGCATTAAATGGTTATAATGTCATCAACTCTTTAACTTTTCAGACAGATGTGGTTTGATAAAACCTTCTTGTCTGAATACTTCTACCAGCTTTTAGCTTGCTCAAGATTGCCAGGATTACAAGACATTGTCTACTGTCTAGTCATCTCATTTGTTCCGTGCTTCAGCCAAAATAAATTCTGTCTTGCCCTACCCATTTCCTTCTCTGCATACAAGATGTTGGCCTGTATCATTTGTTTTTTGATCGGGGAACATGGTTTTGTGCATTTGGTTGAAACAACCTAACAATGAGAATTACAAACACCCATACTCTGTGGATTGTCCACAACATGGCAGATACAGTATGCAATGTCTTATAGCTGTCCTCTGAAACAGGCTGGTTTGAGGCTAATTTGTGTCTACCCATGCATCAGAACTATGTGTTTGCTACCTATCTGTCCTAATCTGAGGGTTATCGTGAGAAGATAAAGCTACTTAAAAAAGTGAAGTTTAATGCTAATAAGCATTTTATGGGAAACTATTGACATGTGTACAATGACAGATGTTTATGTATGCTAGAGTACAGCATACAGGGAATGTTATCTGATTTCTCATAATAGTCTCTTCTACTATGTAATTAATAAAAAATATTTTGATCTCATTCATGTTTAACATGAATAGTTTATGAAAAGTAGTCCTTGGTCAACACATCTCTACTGTGTGTATGTATATATATATGTACATATTCAACACATCTTTGCGAATTTAGTAAATCCACTTGAAAGGACAATGTGAAATTTTGTGTTAAACTGTGGTCTGCTATACACATGTCCAGTTTCCTTTTATTTTCTTTGAACGGAGAACACAGTAAAATGTATTGTATGGCATACCAGTTTGATATCACTTTGATAGACATGATGTGACCTTATATACACACTCCAATGTACTCTAATCCATGGTCTCCCAGCTCCCACTCTGCAGGATTTCTGCGATGTTGATGGAACCCTGTGATTTAGCAGAGCAGCTGCGGTGACCCCTCGCCCTGCTCACTGCTTCTGACAGCTGCCTACCATGTGTAGAGGAAACCTCACAGACTAAAATCTCTCTCATAAAGTAAAGATCTTTAGATAAACATGCAGGTCCGATCATGCTACTGCTTTAAAAATAAATAGTTTAAACCCAGAACTTTTTGTGTGGCGCTAAAAGAGTAGTAGGGAAGTATTCGAGGCATTCTGCACGGTAAAAATAATGTATATGTGACACGGTATCTCCCTTGAAAAAAAAAGGAAGAAGAGTTCAGTGTAAACAATTAAAGGCATCCTGAGCATAAATAATCTGCATAAGAAATTAGTTAATCTGTCTGTTAGGACAGGTTTGACTCGCTGAACAAGGCTCATCAGGTTCTTCTAGTCTGTGTTAAAGAATAGTGTCATAACCAAAGGCAGACAAACAGCCAGCCAGTAGTTCATATATCAGATGGGAAAAGCTGGTTTGATCTGAACTGTAACTTTTACCCACACAGTAGATTTACTCTTATCAGGATTTTTATTTAGGAAAGAGTAAAATGGGATGAAAGCAGGAGCGTAAAATACAATTGAAGAATACAGTGGTTTGTTGTCTTTTTTAAATACCGAAACTTTAAAGCATTGTTAGGTAAAGACGGATTGCTATTGTACTTGTTTAGGCATTTCATTCATATGCAGTACCAAGAGTTATATCATTGCTACAGTTTTCCTGCTGAGCTACCATCATCTTTTGTCTTGCTGTCATGGTATTACACTGAGGTACCTTCCACATTTGGGTAGGGGTCATTATCGTGGTGCCTGGTTGTGTTGCCTCTGCTGAGCAGGTTAACTGCTTGAGGTCTTTTATCTAGACAAATGTTTTACCAGCGCTTTTGCTCCACAATGACACAAACTGTTCCTCAGAGGTCAAATACAAATGAATTAGCAATGTCGTGCTGGCATGTTACCTGTACATTCCCATACCAATGCAGACCCTTCGGAGTAAACATATCAGGTTTGTGAAATTTATAAAATAGCGATTAAAGTGCCATTTTTTTTCAAGATTTGCTTGAATTCCCAAGTATTTGTCTGTTGTCTTAATTTACTTAAGTGTCACTGTAAAACTGGGTTGTCAAAAGATTGCTATTTTACTATCAGCTTTGACATCCGTATGATAATCATAATATCCTCTCACCAATAAAATGTGTGCAAAATGAGCGCGATTCACAGTTCACACACCTTTGATGTGTTTAGCTATTCCTATCAATATCTTCACTTAAAATAGTAGCTTTGAGACTCGTAACTATTCCCTGGGCATGTTTTGGTACTTTCTTCCTATGCATGAATGATAATCAGGAGGCCAAACAATGGGTGAGAAAATGCCCTAAAACTTGCTCAGGTGGGCAACATCTGACAACATCTAGTATAGTAACATTAGATAAAACGAGATGTAAGAGCATGCTTAAGAGGCATTTTCAGGGTACCAAAGCTTTCAAGAGTTAAAGTAGAAGTTCATGTTAATGTCCATTTGAACAACTTTATGTTGGGCATAATATAGATGTTCATCTTTAACAGTAAAAAGCAAAGAGGTGGCAAAAGTAACAAAAAATTGGTGGTTGAAGCTAATTTCTGTACTATCAATTTTAGGTAAATAGGTTTAAAAAGTGCATATTTGGTGTATTTTGTCAGTCTTGTCCCAAACAAGAAAAGATGTGTGCAGTAGCTAATCCTCTGCATCACTTCACAGTAATTTAAAGATATTCCTTGATTTGTGAAATGGTATTTGATATGACCTTGCTGAACAAAAGTGATGAGCACTGTAATTTGTCATACAAAGAAAAATCTCTTTTCATCTCCTGTTCATACAAACCTCAATTTAGGAATGTAGCTGAACAAATATTTAGCTTTAGGGATGTGATTAAGACCTACTGAAGCAAATGAAGTTTCTGGATGTGCCAGTGTGGGGAACAGGAATACTTCTCTCAAGCTGGACTAAATTTCCTTTAAAAATTAAAAATTTAAAGTTTAGAACGACAGAGGCAGGACCAAGGTCACTCGCCTTCCCAAAGATCTAAAAGGTATCAATGCATAGTAGGATGTCAGTATTTATTGCTTTAGCTGCAAGCATTTAATTTATGTTGAAAATACTAATACACAAATTTAACTCAGTAATTCCTGTCTCTTCCTGTCTCCCACCGGGAAAACCACATTGACTTCAAACAAGCTCTGTGTGGCTACTGGTCTCTTTGCATGGAGTGCCTTCAAAGGTCACGGCTACAGTCTTCGTATGGTAGTACAAAAATGAAGTTCAGTTTTATCCATGCATGTGCATAAAAGCAGGAATATGTATATCAAGGTATGCCTTATTCCTTTGTACCTTACAGAAATGAGCACCCCTGAGCTCAGAGCCAGCTCTTACTGGTCATGTGTGGTGACTGCAGTTGTGTAAGAAATACATCTATGGTACAGAGAATCTAAGGGAAGATGTGTTTTGTATGAGGAATGTTTTCATTTTTTGTTGGCCAGCGTGTTTGTGGGTTTTTCTATTTTATTTTTGTTTAAGTAGAGCTTCTTTAGTAATACATACAAACAAGATTTTAGAATACATTTCTATATGAAAGCATTGGGAGCCAGAGTGAAAGAAAAATTTTCTTCAGTCTGCAATTTTGTTGGGGAAAAAAATAAATCCAAAGTATAAGCAGTTTCATGGTGATAACATTTTGCATGTGTGGAAACTTTGGTAATCATAAAGATGAACTTGAACAGGTTTATGAGCACATTCCAGCCAGTGAACATCATTGTATCTCAGAGCTGGAAAGACCTGTAAGGGAATGGAGCTGGGGTGATGCAGACTATGATACGGGCCTGGCAAAGTCTTAGTTCTTTGGACCCATTTCACCCTTGAGCGGAGGGAGATTTTCAGGTAAATAGGAACGGATTCAATTAACATTTCAATTAATGAATGATGTCTTCTCACAGTCTGCTGTCTTGTCTGGCAGGAAGAATGCAAGGCTCATCTGGACTACCGAGACAGTAAGGATGCAGTGAGGGTATAGACAACTTGTATTTTTATTTTTCAGTTAGGGCAATTAGTTCTGTTTGCTTAATCAAGTCCATGTAGCTTGGTTCTCACAAGGAAATTTTTCTGCTTTGGTACTAAAAATGATCAAAGACTGTTGCTAGAATTTGATTTTTGTTTGTTGTATGAGTTCATTTAAGAGTATGCCAGCGGCTGCTGCAGCCAGTGAACCCAAATAAATGTCTGTTGGATATCTATTTAGCAGCAGGCTCCATTTTTTCAGCACCGTCTCCATGTAACCTTTTAATCTAGCTCTTGTCTTTGACTTTTCATATTTTATATATTTAACCCCTTGATGCAGATATTTTGCATTAAGTGCTTTAGAAATCCTGATTTACTGCCTCAAGGGATTAACTAGAATTCCAGTATTCTCACTTTATCTACATTCATTTATACAGCCCATTTATTTCTAATAAATACATTGGCCAGATCATATTTCTCTGAAAACTTTAAGCCCTGAAAATAAATTTATGCAGTGACATAATAAAAATAATAAAAACTGTCTTGTATATTGCTTTTATTCTTGCTTTAAATATCAGCTTCCACAGGCACAGTGGGTTTATATTCTTCAAGTAAACACCACCTTTGAGGTTCACGCTGCAAAGCTCTAATTTTTAGTTGACTTCTAAGAGGATTTAATCAAACTACAGGATATATGATTCAAAGCAAAAAATGTAATTAAGAAAAATCTTTTTCTGTAGGCAAAGAGCAGCTTGTTTTCATTAATTTTATGAAGAATGTTGTTTTTCTTGGCTGAAAACTTAAACTCATGGGACAAAGGAAGATTTATGGGGTGATCAGCAAAATCACACAGGTTTTGTGTTGCAGTGCTGTTTTTGCAGTGACCACTAGAGTCCCAATAGCTAAAGGTTTATCAGTGTTTCTTTTTATAAATCTCTATTTTCAGAAAGGGGTTTTACTCAGAGATTAGCTTAAAGCTAAATATATGCACACAAAGTCTCAGTGTGTATGTAGTGTAGTAAGCATGTATATTTTAATGTAAACAATTCATAATGCTTTAAGAGCTCTTACATTAGAAGGAAAAATGAGACCGAACTAAGGATGGATATTTAGACCTCCAATTCATGTACTACATGTGCTGCTTTGTTGTTATGCCTTATATATATACATACAGCTAACTCTCCAGCAGTTGCCGAAAGGCACAAGAATAGAAGATCAGAGACACGATGTCTCTTGCCCTAATCCTTCAAGGTGTCAACACCACTTGTGCGGTACTTGGGCCAAAGATCTGCGCATTGTATCAATTTTCACTTTTATGATTGTTAGAAAGTAAGGAGCCCGCGATGAGACTAGGTCATTGTGCAGTTGTTTGGCTTATTTCTCCCTTCTGAGTTTTGATCCCCTTAGATGTGAAGTTCAAATTCAGCTTTGACTTTGACACGCATAGTTTTAAACCAAATAATTCATTTGTTTACTTAACTATATCAAATGGAATACTTACTGTATCTCTAAAAATCTCTCTTTTAGAAGATCAGTGGCTCGTGAACAGTAATGAAACAAATATCTTAACAGAACGCTCTTGCATTCCCCATAATGTCAGCAAGAGTGTCTACTTGTTTAATACTGTAGTAAACAGAAAAGTTCATGGTTCAGTGCTTAAGCCTCCGAGCTGTCTCCCCAACTGTTCCTGGCTGCCAGTATTTTACTTACTCAACAGGAAACTAATTTAATTAGTACAAAGAACAGGCCAGTACAGATGCCTGCATGAAATTCTTTCAGTTTTCAGAAGGCATATACCAAAGCCGCTACATCAGATGGAAAAACAGAGATCAGAAAATTGACACAATGGAATATATGTTGTCCTGTGTTATCAAAGACTGCTGTCTCAAATTAAATTATTCTGGTCTTGCAACATCAAACCAGACAAAATATTTCAGTTGAAAGAAGTAAAAGTTGATAGTAAATTTGAGCCAGGCTTATGTTTTATATTATAAATCCCTTCATTGTGTTTGTGACTAACTGGGAAGATAAACAATCCATTAGTTCTTAGCAATACTCTTTTCTCCTAAAGTGTCTGTTTTGAGAACTTTTAATAAAGTGGCAAATTCAAACGGTAGTTAGGAAATACAAAAAATACAGTTTCAAATTTAATTTCTTCCACATGTGGTTTATTCATTCATCTATAGCCTTCATTTACAGTATCATATACTATCATTTCTTGGGACCTCAAATCACTTTTTTTTTTTTCAAGGATAATGGATTGTGAACACAGATGGATATTTAAGGTTTATCTTCATCTTCATCATTCAGTGTTTGATCCTATGGATTACGGCTACAATATCTGTAGCCTGCACCTGATACAGACTCATTAATTTCCATGGAGGCTTTTTTTTGTGTGATGCCTCACACCTTAGTTCCTCCCAGCATTGGGAAGCCACCTTCACAGTACCTCCAACAGCTGAGTTGGTACAGAGGTGTCTGCTTTACACACCAGGAGCTGAGGCACATGTATTAAGATGGCAATTGTTAAAAATAAATCAATTTTTCTGCCTGATTTCTCAGAGCTCCTCGCATCTTTTAGTGCTTAATATGTTAAGATTGGATTTCATTTTGCAGTGACCTCAGTTGCAGCAGTGAATGCTCAGTGTATCAGCAGTCCAAACAGAAGCCATCTTGTACTATATGAAAAATGAGAACTGCCAAATTATTTTCTGTTAGAAAAATAAATAAATAAACAGGTTAATATAACTTTCTTAGCATCATGTAGGAGCTCTAATATCTTTTCTAGCATCATGTAGGAGCTCTAGTAGGAGCTCTAGCAGAAGCAGAAGTCAAATGCATCTAGGCATCTACTAATTCATCTACTGAAACTCTTACTTTTTCTAGTCTCCTTCACTTACTTGAAGCCTTCCAGCTTCCACAATAAAGGAGTCAAGGGTCTAATTTTCAATAAAGCTCTGTGTCTTGCAAAAGCAGCATATAGTTTGGGCAATGAATGCGTCAAAGGCCTCATGGGGGAAGAAAACTGCAAGTTAAAGAAGGCATAACACAGACATAGAAGGCATAGATACAACATTGCACAAACATTTTTAACTTCCTGAGCATTTGGAAACTGAAGAATTGAAAGAAGAAAGTTTACATGTAATGAATCACAATGATGCCTTCTTTCTCCTTAGTCAAGATGTGTTGTCAGTGGGATTCATACCTTTCAACCCACAGTGTGAGGCCAGTAGGCAGCAGTAGGAGGTGATTATCCTCTGTGTCAGGCTGACACAAGAGAAAACACCGTGCACTGTGACAACAAGCTTACCTGCTGTTTGTTGGACAGGAAATAATGTTGTGTGACCTAGGAATAATAGTTTCTATTGCTGCTGCTGAAAAGACGTGAAGCCTCCTGGCTGCTTGCCCTTTGCCTCTCCATGTCTTCTGCTCCTTTTCTGACCATTACACCCCTGGTCCCTGACCTGGTGCTTCAGCTTG
The DNA here is from genome assembly GCF_011077185.1 of Oxyura jamaicensis. Taxonomy (NCBI): domain Eukaryota; kingdom Metazoa; phylum Chordata; class Aves; order Anseriformes; family Anatidae; genus Oxyura; species Oxyura jamaicensis. Next base: position 23,976,627 of record NC_048894.1, read on the forward strand.
TTTCCCCTCTCCTTGCCAAAAAGGAGTCAACCACAGAATCCCTCTCAATTGTGCTTGTCCTAAATATTGGATGTTTGACTCAAAAAGTATTTTTTGTACTGCTGTAGTGCTTAACTACCTTCACCCTCTCAAAATATACTTGGTATTTGTGAGGATGAGAAGAGGAGATGTCCATCCCTCTCCCTGTCCAAGTTAAGTGTTATGAAAGTTGCTGCTTTATTTTTTCACGTTATCCTTCTGTCTGTTTTGTTTGTCTGCTTGTCCTGGTCAACAATTGAATGACTGAGAACATGACAAATCCTGGCTTTCTCATTTAACCACTGTTAATCACTTATTTAGAGTTAGTTTGCACAAGATATGTGAAAAGCAAGAGCCTCACTCACTTGCTGGCTTAACTGCTGGGAACATTTTCCCCTCCCATCTGCTTCGTTCATTATTATTTAGAAGCAAATCAGGAAGCAGAATTGGATTAGCAGAGTGGGTGGCACCAGTGGAAAACAAGCCCTGTGTTGGCAGTTACCCTGCCAAGTTCATGTGAAATTGCCCATTTTAGCAGGCAGCTTCAGTTTAGCTTGGTGTGATGACATATGGGCCTGGAGGGTAAGAATCTATTTCCATATTATAGCAGCTTCTGCTGTGATACCTCATTGTTTGTAGCTGTGCTGTTGCCTGGCTTTGGCTGCAGTTTGTCCTTCTGCTCTGTCCTGCCATGCTGGGTGCCTTAGCTGTCATCTCTGCTTTTTTCTAAGGTCTGCACCAGCAGTTCTAACTACGTCTTGGTACCCACAGTGCCCCCAGCTACTCCGTTGGTCTCAAGCCATAAGTATGTTGAACGTCAAGAAGCAAAATAGGGAAGCTCATAACTCCCTCATCTGTGGGGCCTCCAGAATCAAAGGAGAGAAATCAAGCCCTCACTTTGACTCGTAAGGGTCAGTAGTTTCTCAAAACAGTGGTAATACGTATTTTATGTTCTAAAAATAAATAACATAGCATGTACATTACACATCAGCTCTAAACTTAATCACCTCATAAACAGACAATTACAAAAGAAAAATTAACTTATTTGAATTAATAAAAATCCCCTGTTTCAAATATTGCTGTTCTAAAATTTTCCAGGATATGATTTCAGTGTCCAGTGTTGTGTGTTGTGCTTCTGCATAAAGGAAGTTTTGGTGCCTTGTATTAAAATCCATGTGAAAGGGATACCACCAACTTAGTCAATTTTGTAAAATAAGCTCAAAGATATTTCAGAAACCAGACTGCCCCTAAGTCCCTCAGCTGTGATTAGTGAGTTAACAATAACATTTCTTACTTAAAAAAAAATCTTTTTTCAGCCTCCACTTACTATATAAGGAAAATAATTAAAATAACTCTGTGCAAAGCTCTTTCAAAGCACAGAGTATGTATCTCATTGAGCTTACAGTACCGTTATTGTAGCCCTTACTTGTAGGGATAAAAATGTTCTGATGAGTGAGAGTTACAGGCTGTTGACATTCCTTTAAACTATTTACTATAATTTCCAGAAATTCCAGTGCCTTTTTTTGATCACTTTTCACTAGACCTTACTTTAGAAACCTTTGTTTTATGGATACTCAAGGGAGGGAAGAGAAACCTCATTGGTGAGAGCCTATGATCCACTTACATGCAATGTGAAAAATGGAAGAGTTTATTCCCATTAATCTTCGTTACCACAGACTGTGCGTGGTAACAAACCTGGTCTAATGCAGTTTGTCAAAGGTGGACAGAGCATGACGCATGATTAAAAAATTCAAGCTGAAGCAGTTGTACTGAGGAGAGCAGTCGCACCTCAGAAGATCTGACATGGTGGGCAGGCCTCCCTCCCTGCCTGTAGGCCTACCTCTCTGCTCATTGCTGCTGGGAGAGTTGTCATATACCTGAGATTACTTTCTTGGTGTCTTCCTGCTTTTAGTGCCGCAATGACAAGTTCAGAGAAGTATTAGGAAATGATACCAGGAAATGGAGAAATCCATCCCAGTCATCAACTGCAGCCAGATCCAAATCAAACGCTCTTGAATGTGTGCATATTTATCATCTAATAGCTGAAAAGTCAGAACATCGTGCACCAGTAAGGTGGCTAGGTTCTGTCACTGTTAATGTACCAAACCAAAGGCTTACATTTCATATAGGTTTCATTCTGTGATAAACCCAATATATGAAGTTCCTGCTGGGGTTAGAGATGTAATCGCTTCTCAGGCCCCCGTGGTAGCTTCTTTGTCACTGCCTGTGTGAGGCCTGAACACATCACTTAGAGACAAAGAGGTAGCTTAATTCTTTGTTCAGGCTTTACAAGTGAGCGAATTACTAGTTTATTCATATATAACTGTTATGATCTTCCATACCTAAATTACAGTGTGTTTCTGGATACAATTTAAAGAAGACCATAGTTTTTTTTGGAAGGGCCTAATAATCTGAGATGAGAGGCTGTGTTTATATTCAAAAGCCTATATTTTAACGTGAAGAGGGATAACTGTATACAGGAAATCACAGTATCTGTTCATAGAGAGCAATGCAGTGTTCTCCTGGTGCATCTATTTCACCTTCTTTTGAAATTAGACCCAAAGCATGTGTCACAGAAATGCTGGATATCGTTCTGTATTGTTACTATCGGCCCATCTGTTCTCGCCTTTCTTTCTCCCCTTTCCTGTAACCGTTTCCAGCCTCGTGACTTTGATATTTCTCATAGAGACTAACTATACTTTACATGACTCATAAAATGAATACAAGCTAATAAGGCAGACTGAACTTCAGTCACTATGAACAAATGAGGACTTACTGGAGCGCCGTGCTATTCAGTAATGCTAGAGAAGTTTCAGTTTGAGAAAATCCATCGTAAATGAATTCATGTGCCCACCCAGATTTATTTTAATTAAAATCATCCATGATTCTTGGCTGTTGCTTTGACTACTAAGTACTTACAAATAAGCTTAATAGACATGTTTGTTTTTTCCACAGCTGCAAAAATACATATTTTGCTACATGATTGTTTTTTTATCTGATTTATTTAAATAGAGTTAGGTAAGATGCAGTTTATAGGGAGGTTAGAGAGTCAAAATCCTATTTAATTAACTTATACCCACTTGGGAAGCAGCCAAGGTAAAAGAATGTAGTGAAAGTAAGCTTCAAATAATATGAAATCTTTGAAAACGTCTAACCACCTTTGGTGAAAGGCTTTCCTGTTCTTAACCTTGTGTCATTTAAACTATTTAAATGAGCTATGCAAAACCTTACATTTATAATGGAGCTTCAGAAAAACAAAACAAAACAAAACAAAAAAGCCTTTAGTACTCTACCTGACCATGATCCTTGTTTTTGCATACCACAAAATGCATGGTATGTTACACCTGATTTGTTATCTACCATTTCTGCCACACATATGAAACCTATTGAGCCTGTGAGACTGCTTTTTAAAAACGTGTAAGTCTTTCAAAAAACAATCAGGATTGTGAGGATAGCCTCTGTAATATCTGAAGGAGGCCTGATTTTCAAAGGGTGTGGTTGCCCCACATTTTATAAAAGTTGTGTCTGTGAGAAATAACCTCATGGTGGGTTTCCCAAATCATGCGTTGTGTTTGAGCGTCTTAGTCATACATGTGGAAAAGGCTCTTACCGCAGCCAGAGTGGCAACTATGAGAAAGAAAATCACTGGGCTGCTTTGTGATCTCTTTATACACTGGATAGGTCTTCACTGCTGTGTTGATGCTCTAAAGAGGTGCCAGTTCTGGAACATTTTTTCCATCTAATGCCACAGAGACCAGACCGCACTGTGGAAATATTTCTGTTTCAGTGCTCCATATGGTTTTGTATGTAAAAATGGGATTGACAGGGAAAAATGCAGCTGGCCTGAAGCTGCCAGTAACTGTTTCTAATGTCACAGATTTTCAGCAGGAATTCCAAGTGGGAGTTGGATAGATGAAAGGCCTGCAGTAAGTACTAGCAGAGCCAATAGGGAATGAACATGGAGGCAAGCAATATTCCATATAGACACCAAAGCATTTCCTAAACTGAGTTTTTTTTCTCCTCTGCACCATTTGAGTCTTAAGAACTGTTGGGTTGGGAAATAATTCAGGCTTGGAAAGGTCAGCTCCAAAGACTTCCTGATCTCTCTGTCAGTAATATCATATGACATTCGTGGTGTGGGTGGATGCATAGCTTAAGAGCTTTGGACATAATGGAAATTTGGAAATATATTCCAAAATTTAAATATATCTATTATTTAAAGTTAACATTAATTTAATATACTGCAATTGTGGGAAACCCTTGTGATTCAGCATGTGAGGTCTACATTCTGTTTAATTTTATGTGTGCTTAAGGGTTGCAATACTGTCCTAAAAATTTTATTTTAATTGACACGACTATTTTGGCATGATGATCAGTCTCCGAAATCCACAGCAGCAAATAGACTGTATAACCAGATGGTTCTTACAAATAGCAGCTTTCAGCTAGAAAGATCTTTGCTATCCGGAATGTGACTGTAGAGATGTCTGTGTCCAGCTAAAACAAAGGCTGTTATAACTCCACATTCTGGATTAATTAAAAATTCTCTGCTGGTTTGAAAAGTAGATTTCTTTTGGAAATAAACTCTAGGAGAAACGCTAAAAAAAAAAAATACAGGTGAAAATGTTTTTTTTTTTTTTTCCTTCTTTCTTGTTTCTTCTCTGCCTGAACATTCATTCTCTCTTTCCTTAATCCCAAACTGTAGCTACTTTCAGGCTACCACAATGGGTTTTAGTAATGATAAACATTCAAACATTGCTCTCTTAATGTTTAGTATTTACCTGTGAGAACCAAGGTAATTTGTAGTGTTGGGGATCCCTCACAGAAGAATCTTTAAGTTCCAAGGAGTCTTTGCTTCTCTAAGTCAACCAGCAAAATGGTCCACACCAGTCTCAAGACTATGCCATTGCTACTTTGCACTGATTTGCACTGGAAGCAGCAGATTTGTTCCCAGAGCACTTATCTTTCGAGAAGTAACGTGTAATTTTAACAATCGCATGTATACAAAGTGCCCTATTTTTAAGTACCTGTGGATACTTTAATCTTCACATGAGGTAGTGCTTGATTTGAGTGAGAAGGTGAATGCTAAAGAGTCATCTGGCAGGCATTTAGTCTATTGTATGTCATTTTCTCCAGTAGACTGTTCCAGCAGGGTACAACCTGGCAGCTCTGTGGCAACCATGGGGATAAAAGCCATGACAGGGAAAACGAGGAATAAATTTATTTTGGATGGGGGCAGAGAAGGGAGATGGTCTGACATATCATCACATCTGCACTGGGATTTGGCCAACTGTTCAAGTTGGTAAATAGCCCTGTTAAATAACAGTGACCCTGCTAAATAACAGTCCTGATACTGGCAGTCAGTATGTTTCATTCATGGTATTTAGATTGGGGTATAGTTGATCTGCTCTCCCTGAACTCCAGGTTTCTTCGCTCTAAGCTAGATGCTAACATACAAAGAATCTGAAGTTTTTCTGACCCATCTAAAGTTTTTGAGTTCTGCTTAAATATGAATTGAAGCTTCACAATCTGTTTAACATCTCCTTGATATGTTGGCAGGCCAACATATTTTTATTGCAAAAAAAAATAATGAAAACCAACCAAAAAAATTCAAGAAACATTCAGTCGGATGCATGGGCTCTCAGCCATCTCTTGTTTGCTGCTCCCTTGAAACAAGTACAGGAGATTATCCTTATTAGGCAATCTTAAGGGTATTTCCAGATCTTTTGAGTATAGTTTTCTTCCTTTTTAATTAGTAGGTCATTATGAGTCTTCTGTTTGCTTCCCTAAGTGGCCAGCTAAGGCAGATTTTGCTGTGTTTCTGGATACCTGAAAATAATTAGACATTTGTGAGTTGGGAGGTGGCGTCAGACTTCAGAAAGTGAAGCTTTGCCATGAGTAATGCACCGGGGAACTGCTGTTAATGAAAAATAAGGATGTAATTCCATTATTTTGTCTTTGCAGGCAAGAGCAGCATGATAAGTTTCTGCCAAGCTCTGTCCAGGCCCTTCCTTCTTGCTCCCTTACCAGTTTGCAATCCCTCTAGTTGTGCGGGTGCATCTATTTATAAGTTTCTATCAAGCTGGATCACTGAGAAGATCTCGGTTTAAAATAATCCCACTGCTGATAGTTTAGTTGATGCAGTGTACAGCCTGGTATATAGACAGTTTCATTAGGAGAAGTGACAGGGACACAAGGTTTGTGGGCAGTGGGAATTTCTTGACTTTTCCCCAAAGATAAAACATTGTGGGAGGGTACAACAGCTCAGCTGACTTAAAACCAGTTGCTTGTGCTTGAATCGCCAGCCCCTTTGGCTGTTTGGATTAGTGAGAGATTGTGATGAAGAAATCTCTCACCTGCTCTTCCTGATGCTCCTTTTTGTCCAGAGAAGGATTCAATCCAGTAACCTGTACTTTAATGGCTGTGTATTGTCTTTCAGTATGTGTTTCCTTTTTCTGAAACCATACTGAAAGATTGTTTTTTTGCTTTCTGTCAGTTATTTTAATTAAGCTATATACAAATTTAATTCAGGCATAGCATTTACTGATGCATTTCAGAGTAGAAAGCTGATGCTACAGCTGAGATATGGATCCCATTGTGTCAAACATTAGCAAAAAGTAGGGTTAGGCTCTTTCTTTGTAGATCCAGGGAATTTCTCCAGTTCACATTCAGTCAGTTCTCCTTTGGCAGGCTTTTTTTTTTTTTTTTTTTTTCCCCAAGTATCAGGGTGAGAAGCATAATGATTTAGACACATCGCATTAATCACAAAATAGAAAGAGAGGGGAGGGGTGGGGGGCTTGTTTGGGTTTCCTGCATATTGGAATCTAGAGAATCTTTGGGTTACGTCCTGCAGATTTTCTACTGATGTAATCACAAGTGAAAATTTATGCCTTTACAGGGACTGAATTTGAGAAGAGAGAAATTTTTGAGCCATTAAAAATATAAATAACAAACTGAATCCTGAAGCCTTTGGAAAAGGAAAAACAAAAAGTAGGGTGTAAGAAGTTGTAAGTATTTGGCTGTTTGTCAGGTTTGAGAAGTATATTCTTGCAAACAAACAGCACTAATATTTTTCTGGTCTTGATGTGTACTGAAATCCTCAGCTTTCTTTTTTTGTTTTTAATAAGGTTTCTGTGGCTTCGCTTGCAAAATATATTGAGCTCAATAACACTGCTATTTTTGTAGTATCTTCGTCTGAAGTATTAGTTTTCCCAGAGCTTGCTCACAGAGGGCTGTGCTTTATTCTCAAAAACTAGAAGACGTAGTAGATTCAGTCCTGGCCATTTTTCATGTGAAGCCTTATTCAAATGGTAATTGTAAAAGGCTTTGTGGACTTTGTTCTCAACTCAAAGAAAAAAATTCAGCTGTGGGCAGCTAGGGTAGTAAAGAATTTTTGCTGAAAGACTTGGAGAGAACTCATTTGGAAGTTACCACAGGCACTCAAAAGTTTAAGGTATACCTACAAATCAGCTGTGAAACCGATCAGTTACCAAATGGCATTGGAAGTAAATATTGTTAATAAAATATTACAGTAATAATCAGAAGTTGTGTTCCTTTTCTCCTAGGAAGACATAGTGTAGAAGAATTAATTCTAATATTCTGAAGAGAGCTATGTGCAAAGTATGCATGGTTGGTTTGCAATTATTGATATGCATATATGCTACTTAGCAACTAGTGTAGAATTTAAGGGTTAGTCTTCACTCTACAGAATCAGCCTCCCTCGCTGGGCTGTCAGATGCGTGTTTGCAAAGTTCTAGGTGAAGCAGGACTCTCATTTTGGATTCTTATTACAAGTAAAGGCACAATTTGGAGAACTGATAGTTCAAGTAAGGATTTCAACAAGCTCCAAAGTTTGCAGCTGTTCTAATTTTTTTTTTTGATAATTTTTAACTGTATTTCTGTAATTTGAACTGGTGGTTGCTCTAGCCAAAATTGGGCACTCACTTTGGGAGACACTCTAAACCCAGAGGCTGGAATGTAAAACAAAGCCTCTGTTACAAAACAGAGTTTACAGAGGCATAAAGTGACTTGCCTATGGTGACATCCAGTAGGTAAGTCAAAATCTTGTTTTCCCACTTCCCAGACCATTATCCACTGAGCCTTTAATGCCTGTATGCTCATAAAATTGCTTTGTTTATAAATTTGTGTTTCTACTCCAATGTTTTATTTTCTGACTAGTTTACAGTCCTCATCCAGCACTTATCTCTTTTAGGGTCATCCCCTCTCACCCTCCCTGACACTAGACAGTGCTCCTGTGGCCACCTTGCAATTTCCTTTACTTGCAGTTGCAGCGATCTGCCCAAAGACAAAGTCCATCTGGGAAAAAAAATGGCAGGAAGACAAATTCTGTAAAGAGTCATGTATTTATACACGATCTGTATTCTGATGTCATACATTAGCGCTCTATAGAAGAATATACAGCAATATTAGTTGCTGAAGATAAGAGTCTGGGAGATGCAGTGTGTATAAGAGTAACAATACAGTAACTGGGACACGGTAGAAAGATCTAGGGAAAGAGCTAGAAAATGAGGAAAAAATACTAAATGCTTTGTTCCTTATTTGTCAGCTGTGGCTTATTTTTAATGACTGATAGTAGTTATTACAATATATATCCCATACAGTACTACGTTCTGTGAACAGCCAACGCTTACCATGATAACCCAGAGGTGTCATCTGAATATTCAGGAAGATTGAACATTATTGAATAAGTGCAAAGTGAATCGGGAAAGCTATGTGTAAGGGGAGGAAGATGAGGATGTTCCCTTTTCACTATGTCCCATTATAAGAAAAAATTTGGAAGTCACATTCATACTGTATTTAGTAAAGGAGGTTATATCTGATGTTCTGGCCATGCCAGTATCTTGCATGTATTTAGCTAAGGCTTCTTTAATTCTTTTGATACAGCAAAATCTTGAGTTGAACTGACAATGTCAACATGGGCTTTGGCACAAGCTGAAATTATATTGACTTAACAATTCAGCTTCATTAGACTCCTGAAAATTCCCCTATAGCCACATCTCAGTGAAGAGGATATTTTATTTCAGTGCTATTTTAGCCATGATGCAAAACCACCATTTTTCTGTATGTAACAAGGTATTTGAGTTCAGGAATCACATATCAGCCCATGGCAGAAAATATTTTCTTCCAATCCTTCTCAATCTGTAAAAAAGCATAGGTTTTCTAGTGTCATTTTTTTTTTCCTTTAAAATAAATTTTTAATGACAGCCTTAAGTCTTGCCTCTCCAGTGTATTTTGGGGCACGGGTAACTAGATAAAGCTAAAGCCCAGCAGAAAGCAATTGTAGTAATCTTATATTGAACTTTAGTGAACAGTGTTCCTCGGGAACCACAAACAAGGTGTAGTCCACCGAAGAAAAGCTTTCAACAAAGCCAGGCACTACACTGAAATAATCTTTGAGCTAATACCTCTGAAGATATGCAGAGAAACTTTACAGGCAGCAGTGTTCTGAGCCTTGTCCATGGGGTAATTCAGAGCCCAGGCTAACAATACTGCAGATCATTTATTTTTCATATATTAGAACAATTGTGTTGCTGTTAAATCTCACACAACTAGAAGTTCCCTGAGAAACAAAGCACTTTAAACAATGTGACAATTCCATATTTTAAAGCATATATTTATAAAAATGTCTTTATATGCAGTCATGCTTTCCACACACACTCATACATACATGTTATTTGTATGTTTGTGTTTGTGCACATATAGACACGGATATGAAATAAGATGTGCATGTGTGTATATATATGTGTGTATATATATATATATTTGAAGGGGAAAAAGAATTTACGGGAGGCTGGCCAGATTTAATTTGTCTGCTTGTATTTAGCACTTAAGGGCTTATATACTCAGTTTGCTCAAAAGAGTGAAGAAGTACTCCTTGCTTATGCCTCAAATCAGAAATGCATGAAGTGCAGCTGCAGAGATAATACATTCTCCCCAAAGGCTTTGGCTGAGCAAATTAGGTGTCAATGGGGTGCCTGCGCAGGCAGTACTCTCTCTAATTAGTCTCTTGAGCCTAGTTGGTGGCGGGTATAAGATGATCTAATCAATTGGTCTGTGTCTGATGGTACGTGTAAAAATCCTAGCAGGCAGAGCTGTCTCCCACAGGTCACTCACCTGCACAGCGGGAACACTCATTTTCATTTTTCATCTCTTCCATCACATGATGCTGACAGTTGGTTTTAAGAAAATTGAATCCAAAAAATATCTAGTTCATAGGGCATGTAGGTCAAAATAAAATTGCATTATGGGTATTGGTGATCCAATTAATTAATATTTATAGCAACGAATTGCATGTAGATACTATCTGAGTGCAAATAGTATTGATAATGTTTGGCTGGCTTTTTAAAATGACTTCTCTAACAAAGAGAGGAATAAAAGCTGTGGGGGAAAAATCACCTGTTAATAGTGTACTTTTTTTTTTTTAGAGCGGATGAGCGGTGGCTCTGTTGTGTGCATATCTTTTGGAGGGAGAGAAAGAATATATTGTTGATGATCTTAAATACCCCCACGTTTCACATCACAGGAACACAATATCTCCAGTTGTCAGCTCAGATTTTGATTTTAAATCTGGTGTTGTAGAATGAAGACTGTTATAATAATGCTAAATCAGCTGCAACATAAATAGACATGCACTCTGAGTATGCTTTGCATGCTAAGGACACTGCAGGAGCACAGCTCCACCCTGTTTTATAATTTATACAAAAACTAAAAGCACCTAGAGAAGGATGCTGATGCTGCCAAAAAGAACATGTATTGAATTGGTGATTTGCATTTTTAAAGGAAAGGGCATTTTATTATTAATTAAAAGGAAAATATTTGGGATGTAAGGGCTCTTTGGTCACCCTTCTCTGCCTCATGGCTTGAGAGCATGATTAATGTTTACATTATGAGCTTTAGTGTTACATCAACAGCTACTCTCTTTTGACACTAGCCACTGCCATTTTAAGGTGTGTTAACACCTTATTTTGTCCCACTTAGGATCTGTGAGAAACAGGATGTATGCAGCAGATGATTTCTCTAGATAACAAACTTAGTTGATTTAGGTCACTTGATATTTCAGGCACATCATTAATTTGCTGTTATCATCAATGTAATCTTCTAGTAGGTGTAGTAGAGTCATGGTGAAAATCAAAACTGCCTGGACCTGTGGTGAAAAAAAAATACAAGTTCATTTTAAGACAGTCTGTTACATTTCAGGGTCCTTTTTTTTTTTTTAAAAAAAAAAAAAAAAAAAAAAAAAGAGAGAGATCTGAAAGAACCCTATTTTGCTTTGCTCTTGGGAAATCACAAGTTGTAAATATCCCATTTAACAATTTACGCTTTTATAAGCAAAGCTGTGACCAGAGGCCATAAACACAATCTGCCAAGTCACCAAGCAAAACTTTGATTTGTATGATCAGGAAAATGTATTAAATTCTAAGCAAGGGTATTTCTAAAATATAACTTTAAAAATGCAAACGTGGAATACTAAGCCATCTGGGAACTGAACAGCAGCACTGTATGGAGAGTTGTGCTTCAGGAACTGCCCCGGGTCTTGGTTGTGTGAACAACCCATGTTTCACTTTGACAGCCTCACTGGAGAAACAATGCTTTCCTTTATTTATTTATTTTTTTTAAGGGGTTCTCACCCATATAAAATTTCATGTGTGTTATTGTGGATTTTCTGCTGTGGACAAGTAGACACTCCCTTCTTCCTCCACAGCAGTTACAGCGCTTGTCTGAGAGGTGGCATCCCTGTGCTCAGTTTCTTCCTCTGCCTCAGGACAGGTAAACCTCAGTTTCCCATTTCCCAGATGAAGGCATTAACCATGAGGGCTCCGAGGTATAGACAGAAGGGATTTCACCTGTTGACCACACTTCGAATCAACAATAAGCATTCAGAGAATTAGGGGCTCCAATGCAGGCCTTAGATATTCCCAGTGTATGTATTCCTAACCATCAGGCCTGTTCTCTGTGTCAAAGCTCACATAAGGATTTTATACAAAGTAGAATTATCTCGGCAGCCATACCTCAGGGTTCAGCATCAGAAGGACCTGGCCACTGGGGTGCTGATGGGGATGGTGGGAGGTCTTCATCCATCCCTGCTTCCCAAACAGGGCAGGCAGTGCGTCTGAATGCATCTTCACAGAGACTGTGATCACCAGCCATTCTGTTGCTCTGGTCTTCTAGTTTTCCCCCCGCCAGATCCACTTGGGAAATTTGGAATGAAATCACCTCTTTTCTTTTTTTTTTTTCCCTCCCATTGAGTTTATTGTTTGATCTAGACCTTGTTCCGCGTTGATGCTGGCAGCGGTTGCCAATATGCTAAGGTTATTCCCCGTGTTACATGGTGGCAGCTTTGTTCATTTCTAGGGAAAGCTTTGAATGTTACAGGGTTTGATTCTGAAAGTGCAAGCTTCTGATGAAGGTATTCCCCATCTCCTAGGCTCAAGCCCTGCTTTGTGCGATCAGTTTTGCATACAGAGCCAAACTTGAAGCCGGAAAATGTACCGTTGTCACTGGGAAATTTTAGCATATCCCTGGGAGAAGTGTCATGCTGACCTCCTTCTGAGGTCCACTGATGGAAAAGAAAATGTTCTCTGTAATTAATATAATTATCTAATTAAGATGCAGTTTTTCTCCAATCTGAGCAATTCGATAACTCCAGAAAAAGTTCTTTGTCTTTTATCCAAATCATTTTGTCACTTGTCCTATATGTCCCGGTCAGCCTGAAATCAAGCAGCTGTTCTGGATCTGGATGTTGTGGTTTCCAAACTGCAAGCCCCCTTTTCACAGCTGTACTGTGGGTGGTGGTGGTGGTAGGGAATGCAGGCTTGACATTGGATGGAGTCTGGGGAGTTTCATTGCTTCTTTCATTGCTTTGGGGCTCCAAAGAGGTAATCTCTAAAAAGTATTGTTGGTTTGGCTTGGCTTGGCTTGGCTTGGCTTGGCTTGGCTTGGCTTGGCTTGGTTTGACTTGGTTTGGCTTGGCTTGGCTTGGCTTGGCTTGGTTTGGTTTGGTTTGGTTTGGTTTGGTTTGGTTTGGTTTGGTTTGGTTTGAAGGAAGGAGAATGTGGAATTTGGGCAGTAGTGGCAGCAGTGTTTCCCCGGTAAGCAGTTGTGAACCTCTGCATGTGATGTGAATCACTGCTTTTCTTTTTGAGTTTATGAAGGGTAAATTGAATGGGTCAACTCTAATGTATTCCTTGAAACAAGATTGACTGGGGCTTCAGCCAAACTCCTAGACCCTGGGGAAAGTGGGACTTTCATGTGGAACAGACATTCCACACAAGCTCCAAAGGCATTTAGGAAACAACCCAAGCAAGACTCAAGAGGTGGTAGACCAAGCTCCAGGAGGGCCCAAGGTGCTGCCATGCATCATTAAGAACAGGCTTTTGTTAATCCCAATCAGGTATTCTGGCACTTGAAGGGCAGAAGAAGAGCTATAAAGAACCATGACAGGAACCCTGGAAATTATGAAGTGTAGATGCTGTGTAGAGATTAGGCTGTTTTGATGAAAGCCACAATTAAAATATTATACTTGAAACTGCAATTCAAAACTGATGTCTTGTTTTTCTCCTGCTTTTGAAATGAGGGCTAGACTAGATTCACTGGCACCTGCATTCGGGTTGATTTAAATAGTTCTAGGACATGCTAATACAAACCAGTTCTATGCTTGATGAATATTTAATTTAAAGTTTTCTTTTTCTTAAGTGCTAAAATTCCTCCATATCTGACTGTCTTCCTGCAAAAACATTTTTAAAATGTAGCAGGTTTGTAATTGTAATGCTTGGATTGTAATTGTAATTGTAATTGTAATCCAGGGATTGAAAATCCCTGTAAAACAAAGATACCTGAACTTTGTAAAACTGCAAAATTTCTCAGCATTATCAGGAAATGAAGTACCACTTTATTACTTGGCAGAGAATTCTACATGGACGTTTATTAAGAGATAAATTTATTAATTACTCTAATGGCTTGAGTCCATCCAGCCTTTATCTGGCCCTCACCTAGCTCACCTTCAGTTGTTAGTTTTGTTTTAAAGTGATGCTTCTGATGTTCTTGGCCTGCCTCCTGGTTTGTGTAAATCTCAGGGACATCGTGTTGCATTCCTGCAAGTCCAATCACTGCACTGAGCCTCTGTAAACAGCATCATTAGCAGAGTAAAAGATAATGTAAACGAAACTCTTGGTGTAATGTTTACTTTCTATATATGAAAGGAGTGGATTTTGATATATTTTTATAAGTAGGAAAACACCCAAGTAAAAGGGAACGTGTTTAAATGCAGGACACCAAGGAGCTCCGTAACCTGGCCGTGTTTACAAAAGTGTCCGTGACACCTCGAGGTACCTCAAATAACTCCTGGGAAGCAAAGCTGAGGAAACCTTTTCATAAAGTGGTCACAAGCACTGCTGGGAAGGCAATCACTAGGGACTCCAAAAGAAAAGGGGCAAAAAGAGCTCATAAACTCCTGAAGCCGTGCCCGCATTTAGCAACCTTCCTTTGCATCCATGGGGTGTGACCACCTTTAGCAGAGCCAGCTGTCTATTTATAGCCGCCTGTAATTTCCATGGAGAATGTGAATGCTGATGGCACCTCTGAAGATTAGCACTTGGGGCAGATATATATGAATATGGATTAATATATCCCATTTAGGCAACCACCCTGCAAACATCGGTGTCCTAAGCTCGTTTGCTTGAGGTACCAGCTCTGAAAGCGCTTTGGATGTCTGTCCTTTGCTCTGAGCTGGTGTCTTCATAACCGGCTTTAGACTAACCTATTATTTACTGAGTAAAAAATCATTTTAAAATGCAAGTCGTGAAGCTTATTATAATTTATATTGTTTCCTTACAGGATTAAATTTACCAGTTTGGAGGAGGGAAACAAAAACCTAATGAGGAGGCCGACACCAGGAAGGAACCATGGCCTGTTTCCTTTCTTTCTCTGTGGTGGATTTCATTCAAAAGAAAATTGAAGCTGGCAAGACCCTGTTTTTCCCTGCAATTTATTTAAAACCTTGCACGTGTTTGGATACCTTGTGATTTCAGAGAACTATGTGAAGATTAAGCTTTTGCTTACTGATACATGGCATGTACTCTTTCAGTCTTTTGTGTTTGATTTTGTTTGATTTTCCACTGCAGTGCTGCATCTTTGTAAGGATTTTTATGCTTTCACCAGCAAAGTCTTAAATACATTAAGACAACACATTTGGTGTTCACACTTCTTCAGTAATGACTGTACAAAAAAAAAAGCCAATGGTGGCATAAAGGACTGTGTGTTTTCTTTGAGAGTTGTGCACATTTTGCAACCAATGGGAAGACAATTTCTGCCAGAGCAAGCCCAACTTGTCTGATCGGCTGACAATTACAGCACCTTGCCACTATTCCTGAAGTGTTGTTGGGTTATTTCTTTTTTTTTCATTATCTCCTCAGACCATTTATATCCATATTAAAAACATGGCAATAATTGCATGTTTATTTCAGTACTCTGAATTTGGTTACTCTGCTTAGGCTATGTAGCATGCCAGTTTTCAAAATAGGCCTGTGACAAAGCAAAAAATGATGAGATGTACTCAGCTGACAGATACAAGACAAATTCTTTAAGGTTTTACTCCCATTATGCATATTTATTTCTTTGATGGGTCTTGGCTAACATCTCTGTTTTTCCTCACGTTATTTACCTTTCAGAAAGTTTTCTTGAAAAGAAAACAGAGATGCTGAAACTGTTCCGTTTAATTCAAGGCAGATACTAAGGTACAGAGAAACTTTTGTTTAATGAGCCATTAAATCCAGCTGTGTTATTTTGCTGCTTACAGAGTGAAATGGAGAATTTTCCTTATCCCAACCTGTTTGCTGTTCCACACCAAAGCACCTTTCAAGTTATTTTCTGTAGGTATCGTGATCTGATTGGAAGGCACTGCCGGATGACGTGTCTTTATATCGCTTTTCTGAATGAATCATTCAAATGCAAACTTTGCAAGAAACAAAGTTGTGTGATTTTAGAAAAGGAAGCCCCTGCTACATCGTGTCTGGGGAGAACATTGTGCTCAAGGGTGGAATAAACCTGCCCTGATCATAATACAATGCTTTGCATTCAGAAAGAGCAGGGTATGGTGCAAAAACCACTGCTGAGTTATGCTCCTGCTCAGACAGAACCGCTTGCTAGGCAATATTATTCTACACATAAATTTGACATCCTTTGCTTGCTGGGTGCATTGAATTACACTTTTAAGAAATGCAGTAACACTTTGGTTAGCTTTCAGTGTTTAAAAGGAGGGGAACAGGATTTGTGGTACTGCCATCTTATTAAACTCCAGCGGTGTTTAATAAGAAAAGAACACCCAATAAGGCAAATCCTTGAATGCTCAAGTAGCTACGAAAGGCCTCTTAATGAACTAGGATATGAGTCTACACTTTCAAAGATCTGAGCCGTGGAAATATTCTCAATATTTGCACAGCCATTAAAACACAATTTTCCCCAATGACATATCTGTTTCAGGATCTGGTAAAAGCCATCTGAAAGCCACTTTCAGTCACAATCCTATTTAGAAGTTACTACAATTTTTCTCCTGCATTTATGAGGGGGGAAAAAAGTGACCACTGAACTTTTGACTTTATCACACACTGAAACTGCCTTAGACGTGGTTTGTTTGGGTTTCATGTTGCTTTTTTTTGTAAAAGAAAAGTCTTTTATACATTATCTTTGCTACTTAAATTGTGTGCAGTTTGATGACTAAAATTAGCTATTTTTAGAAAAAAAACTTGCTGCAAAAATCTGAAGAATTTTTGAAAATGTAACAAAGATTTCAATTAGGAATATAAGGGTAGTTTCATAGACACATCTACTTGGCAGCTTAAATTGGGAGGCAAGCAATTATGCTGCTCAACTAAACATCTGAAGGTTTAATATAGAGAGTGATTCCCTAACTGTTCCCACAAGCCTAGCACATTGCTATCCATAGTGAATCATGGAGTATTTGCTTAAGGTATGTATGTGTGTGTGTGTGTGTGTGTGTACATACACGTGCGTGTGAGATTATCTTCTCTGCCCCATTCCCACTTTTAAGCAACCGCTGAAATAATTAAAGTTCATCCACACATCTTCAAACTCAGTTGCCCGAAGGAAAGTGCATAAATACCTAGGTTCCTAAATAGTAACTTGATTTTCAGCACTAGTGGGGTTATTTCGGCTGTAGATCAATTAAGGGATGACTGGGATTACTTATGCTCCTCCTTTCGGGTTGTTCTGATTCCCTGTGGTGACTTGGGTTTGCTGTCACCTGTGGAGGCACTGAGTCTTGGGGGTGTTCTCCCTGCAAAAAGGGCACCTGTGCTCAGCCAGCTGGTGCCATTCACATGAGTGCTGCACATTCTTTTCCTGGATCATCCAATCTTCTGGGAAACCTCAAATGTTAAATTTTTTATCACTTTGAGAAAGTGGAAGCTCCTTTGCCCAGGGAACTGACTGTACAGCCTTATTCCCCTTTTTCTTTTTCCAGTAGAGCCCCTACCTGCATCACTAACCTGATTTGACACCCATCAGTTAGAATCCCCCAATGACTGGCCCATCTCTCCAGCATCTTGCAGAAGTGAGGTTCTCCCCATAGCTCTTCTCAGTGCTGATGAATGGACTTGTTAAATCCCATCAATGCTCTTGGTACAGCTTCAGGGAATATCAGTAGCATTGCTCTCTTTCTCACATCCTTCCCAGACCGGTTCCCTGCAGAATCTTCAAAGGGACAAGAAAAATTAGCCTGGTCTTCCAGACATGCTGCAGGTGCTGGGAACACAGTGCTTCATGCCATCAATAGTCAAAAGTTGGTTTAAATGACCAGTAGTCTCTGCAGCCCAGTCCTTGAGACACTGCGGGACTCGCTTGGAGTTGATAGCTGGCAGCAGTGTGACTTTTTTTGTCTCACCACTTGGCCAAGCCCCAGGAGATCTTTCCTAATGATACTGAGAGGATGTGGCTTAGCTGCCAGAGTGGAGAGCAGCCACAGGGCAGCAGGTGCAGTAGGTAGATAGAAGTGGGAGGCACATTCTAACAGCGTATGATACCTAACATTAGGTGGCTGGGGAGGGAAGATGGTGACAGAGATGGTCTGCATGGTACTGAGGTTCCTTACGAGTCCAGGTTCACAGAACCTGACTTTAAAAGCCAGCCATCTGGAGATGGCTTCGTCCCCACTCGTGCTGGGCTCAGAGCAGCTCTAACGCACACCCAGCAGGCACAGCACCAGTCAGGACACACCAACGCTGCCAACATTACATCATTGTGTGGTGTCCTGGGTCGGTTGGGTCTTTTAGTTTCTCACTATTGTTTTTAAACAGAACCATGTTTTAGGATAACGTCAGTACATGCAGCACTGAAAATTCAATCTGCAGTAGACAGAGGCACTGGGGGTTTCATTTTGTCTTTGTTGTGCAGGGGTTCTGGACTTCAGGCACCTGTGGAAAGAAGTTAGGGTGATAAATTCCCTGTGGGCTGGTGGGTGACATCCACTCCTGTGTACTCTGCATCACTGCACACAATTGAATGTGTAGTCAGTGCTCTGGTATGCTCACACACAAAATACTCATCTGTGAATACTATTGGGTTTTGTAATCTTTGTTATATAAAATGTTTAGGCTGTACAGACCGGGGAGCAAAATACTGACACCCCATATAAATAGAATTATGTTGCATTACTGAGCATAACAATACTCTCCCCTACCAGCATTTAGGTGGAGTGACCGTATGTTACTGCCTTGCATTTTTCACATAAGCAAAAAATCTAAAAGTAAAGGATGCACTAAAAATCCCCATCCCCCCAGATGCATTTCAATGGTGCTGCATACAAAATCCCAGCTTGCCAGCTTCCACGTGGATTTTTGTATGGTGCACTAAGAGGTGTTCTTTTTTTAACGAATAAAAAGGGGAGGGCTGGTACATGAAAACAATGTTAATGTAATTAAATATATATATATATACTTCAGAAGAACAGCATAGTAAGCAGTACAGTAAAATAAATGTTGCATTATTTGTTACACCTTGTAATTTGTCTGTATTATGAAAGATGTAATGGTTTGTCAGCTGTAACTGTTGTTTTCTTGTAACATCATATTGAATAAAGTGTAGCAGAATCTCTCTTCTCCCTCATATATGTGATCTAGACCACATAAAATCCCTAAATTGGGGAATAAAGCCTTTCTTTTACTTGTTTTGTTCTCCAAAAAATGAACGAGGAAATGTTTGTAAGCAACAGATTTTATTGGAAAGAAAAATACTTAGAAGCAGCAAGCACTTAGGCAGTAATTAGTTGAAAAGATTAGGCACTGAATCAGCCAAACACATGAGCTTAATCAAAACTACAAGGCAGTTGCTGACTGCACTGGGCAAGGCTTTTAGTGCAGTGTGTTTCTGTCTGTACTAGTTAGTAAGTACATTATTTGGTGTCTCTTTCCATTTGTTATATGTATGTGTGACGACGGACCTCTTTACAACACACTGGGATCTAACTGAAGTGGTAGAAGGGCCAGTTTACTGACAAAAAAAAAAAAAAAAAAAAAAAAAAAAAAAAAAAAAAGCCTGATTTAAATATATCATTGTATGGAGAATAAACTCTGGCTTATTGCAATTTCTTTTGAAATAAAGACCTGATAATTCTGGTGGAAAATTATGTAAAACACATGCTCTGCGTTTTTCACAACTTTGATGTGGGAGCTGGATCTCCACCTGTTCATACTCGGTTATTTATCTCAGTAAGTATGTGCTGCTTAGATTATTAACCAGGAATTTATTTATTTGTGCACTGCAGCATTGGATAGGCAAGTGCTCACTCACAGTGAACGTAATCAATATGCACCTTCAGTGTTTTTCCTTTCTTTCCGTTGCTTCTGGCTTTTGGGTACCAACATCTTGGCAAGACCTATTTTTAGACGATGCAAGTTAAATCGATGCAGCTTGCACAGACTTGATTAGAATATTTTACTCAAATGTCAGAATATGTTATTTTAGCAAATGCAGAAGTCTGTAGGAATCTGTTGATTTTAACATCACTTTGCCCTGAGATGGGAGATGGCTGGAGATCAAGTGCTTGTAGTGCCCAGGCTGATGGGGAAGCCACTCACCTGGAATATGGATAACGGAGGGCCTAAATTCTGGTCTTGGCTCTGTCCATCTAGGAGTAACTGAAGATAAAATTGTCTTTTTCAGAGCTGGCACAATATAGCTTGATCACAGGACTGCAGTGTCCTGGGCTTTATCTGGTAGAATCATGTTCTGGCCCAGCTCTGATGGCAAAACTCTTCAGGAGATTAATTCCCATTTTTAAATACAGAAAGGTTCCACAAGATGTCAGCTGCACCCTGGAGGCATTGCACAAAAACAAAACAAGGAAACACAGGCATGTTCATCTATTTCTAGTTTGCCCCCAGTTCTCACTGGCCAGGTCAGATTTGGAAAGGTGTTGCCTTTCAGAGCCTAGATGAAAGGTTTGTGTCTCAGTTGGGTAGCTGATTTGTTTGGCGTTCCTGAGGCACTACCTGTGTGGCAACTTTAACCTACAAATCTCTCCGATACAAATGAGGACTGAGAGTTACTACTTTAAAAGGTTTGTGTGTCTGAGCACCGGGTACCAGGAATCATATTCAGAGTGAGCTGTTGATTATGTAGTCTAATAGTTAAAACTGTCTCCTGACCCCTTGGCTGCACTCCTAGCCTTTTTAGCCCCAAGGCTTTCTTTCTAAGCAAGCCTGGCTGCTGCTGCAAAGCAAGAGATGCACTTGCTACAATGGCAGCCACCCCTCCCCCAAGAAAAGAAAAAAAAAAAGGGGGGGGGTGGGGGGAGGAAGGTGCTGGAGCAACCTCGTGCCACTAGGTTAACACATACAGTTTCTAAATAATGTAAACTTTCCTTGTAAACCTTTGCAAAGTAAACCCTACAGCAGCTGAAGGACTTGCTGCTACCAGTGGGGGGTGGTGTTATGGACATTAGATTTGAGAAGCTTATATAGCACATGGGCGAGGATAAAGGGATACAAATCAGACCAAAAAATAAAAATAAAAAATGAGCAGATTAAAAAAAAATCCAGGGCCAAGTATTTACTGTTCATTCCCCTTGCGAGTGGTGCTACATATTGTCTGCAGTGAGTCATGCTGAGAGCGAGCCAGGCACAATAATAGCGGAGAGCAGTCCTGCAGCCCCTTCGTTATTGCCTGTGCTGGCTGGTACTGAGTTGGGCGAGAGAAAGTGATTCCAAAAAATGTTCCTTTCTTTTCCTTTTCTCCTATTTCCCAGAGGGCCTGGTAGTGATTGCTGGGGATGCGCTGCCTGGAAAGAACTGCTAAACTAAAATCAAGTGCATTTCTAAATTAATTTTCCAAGGATCAATATGGTGATTCACATAAAGACATAACAGCTTTAAGAGCTACACAACAAAACATTGCAGTGCTATACACCCTAGTAAAGTCTTGAAGCCTAAGGAGATTTATGATATCATAGAAACATTGCAGCCTCACCTTTCAACTGGAATTAGGACTGCAGCATAGATTTACTTTACCATCAAAAGGGTAGGTGTGCAGCTTACAATCCAGCTAATTATAATAGTTTGCCCCTAGCTTCCACCTGAGGAGCTCAAAGATATTCATACATTAATGAAATGAGCTGTACACACAGCCCT
Source organism: Oxyura jamaicensis (assembly GCF_011077185.1). Classification (NCBI taxonomy): domain Eukaryota; kingdom Metazoa; phylum Chordata; class Aves; order Anseriformes; family Anatidae; genus Oxyura; species Oxyura jamaicensis. The sequence goes on from NC_048894.1 coordinate 23,998,301, forward strand.
GGGATATACCATGAAGATATAAAGATACACATTTTGTGGAAGGGAAAAAAAAAAAAAAAAACAACCCCCAAAACCAAGGCACAGATTCAGCTGTCTATTTTCAAAGCTTTTCATGGGCACAAGCAGCCAACAGAGTACTTTATCTAGTGTTTAGTGAAGACTGAGCATTCAATATACTTTTCTAGAATGGTTTATCACACCAGAAAAGTGTAAAACTTCTGTGTTCAAATCAAGTACAGACAGATGGAAAGATATCGATATATTATTACATGACAATATGCTGTGGTCAGCTGCAAAGAGCTGTTCATTGATCACATGATCAGCATCATGTCAGTGGGGAGCAGGAGACATTGCATGTACCATGTCAGCTTCCCTGGGAAATACTATAAACATGGACTGCCACTTGGGTGCATCAGGAGACATACATAAAACTGTCAAGCTCTTCAGAGACTGTTTCAGGTGCCCTTCTATATGCACGCAATACAGACAGTAAAGCAAAAGTGATTTTTCTGCTTTTTAGTTTTTTGTTTGTTTGTTTGTTTTTCTATAGAAATAGCCCCTTTCATACAGATGGTTAACATTTTATATATACTCTTCTCCCAGCATGCTGCTCTGGCCCATTACATTTAATACATGCAAAGTACTATAGCCCTAGCATGCCCTTTTTTTATGTATTGCCGGCTGCCACAAGTGCTTGTCTATCTACTGAGCCCTCAGAGAGCAGCCCAGCACATTTTGGAATACTACTGCCTCTTTGGTGGAGATGTCAATCATGGAAGAACTGCACTTCTGCTCTCCCACATCAACAATGTCCTTTCTAGGAATGCCTGGAAAATGGCAGTTTTCACTACTGGAAATGGCAGTTTTCACTATCTGGAAATGGCAGTTTTCACTACTGGCTGTTACTTAGTTTTCACACATGCATGTGGACTGACTAATCCAGAGTAGCAGGAACCCGTAATTTTGGAGCAACTCCATTAGAAGTCACAGGTATCTCACTCCTCTGCCAGCTCAGAGACAGCCGTGAGTGAGCTCTGTTTGGCAGCATGCGGCAGCCTGGCCCTTTGCTGCTCCTCAGCTCCAGCTGCTTTTTTTTTGATCTCCGCTCAAACACAACATCTGTCGGTGCAGCAGGACTGGAGGTGGAGGAAGCAGGAGAGAGGGCACTAGACAGAGATGTGTGTGCTGTCTGGGGACAGGGCCATGAACCTGGTAGTCCTTAGGTCACAGGCAAGTTTCCTTGTTTTACAAGTCAACTGAATGCTCACTCTCCTGATAACTGGGTTGCTCTTTCTGACCCCCATGTGTGTAGGGGACATTTGGATATCCTTCCAAGTCTTTTCCTCAAGGAAATTGTAATTTAGATTTAGGACAATCAATTGATCAAAGGAAAGGGGAGAGTCTAAGACAGTTTTGAATGAGCCCTTACAAATCCCTAAATATGAGGAAGCATGCTATACACTCACCTTCCATAATAATACAGAGCTTTGAACACTTCAGCGTGTTCCTGCAATATTTAGTCAGTTTGGTTTCCTGCGCCAGCACTGCAGAAATAAAAAAAATGTGAAAATACCTGGTTTTGGGGAGAGGAGGTTGGTGACAAGCACCCGTTCTGCAGGAAGCGGCAGTGCCATGTGGGTTGGAGGAGACACCAACTTAACAAGGGAAAGAAAGGAGCCAGAGTCTGGAAATGACACAAGCCTCTTACTGGAGGACTGATGACAAATTGGAGTTAAAGCCGGCTTTGCCTCCTGCCATCAGGACTCTCAGCTGCTACTTATTAGTGTGGTGTTTGTTACTGTGCTTAAATCAAACTACAACCTCTGTGACACAGCACATCATTTGTTCACTTCTGTTTTCTCTCATCCCATCTGCCTGATATGAATGTACCAGGTATACAGTAACTTTATGAAGAGAAGCCTGCAGTGCCCTTCAAAAAATTGAGCTCAGTGAATTCCTACATCTGTAAAACTGGCTGCTGCACTCACTTCTCACCAAAATATTTTGACTGCAGGAATCTGTCTGGTACAAGAATGTGCCAGTAACAAACAAGGAGCACATTTACATTTGCTGGGCTTGCTGAACATCACTTCAGGTGCCCTGTTTTGAACAAACAGCCATTTCTCAGCAGCCCTGCTGGCTCAGGCCCAGTGGCGCAGGCTCGGCGTCACGGTGGGAAGGCCACAGAAATGTTGCACACAAGGCATGAAGGAGGCCCACCGAGAAGAAGGAACCTTAAACTGAAGCGACGTTCAGGGGCTATCCCACAGCAAATGGCACCTCTGACTGGAAGGTCTGCTGTGCCAGAAGATACCGTTACTAGCAACACCAAGAGCCTGCTCGTGTGTCTCAGCTGGGCTGCAGCCCAGGCCCGGTGAGCAGCCGCAGCCTGCCCAGCTCAGAGGGGGCCCCGATGGGAGAACCGGCCCACCCACTCCCATCACACCTGCAAAAAATGTTCACTGACATTTTTTGGAACATTTTACAGAATGCCTCTGTGAATGTGGGCCCTTTTTGCCTCAGCTGCGGCTCCAGGCTTGCTTAGACCTGCGTGACTGCATGGGGCAGAGCAGACACAGGGTTTTGTATGCTCAGACAGCCCCTGTTCCTTGTGCTCCTCACATCTGCTTGTCCCGAAAGTGTGTCTTTGAAATGCATACAGCATGGCAGGGAACTTCTGCAGGTGCAAGCTGGCAGCAAGTTGCTTGTGCTAAGAGACACAAGGGACTTCTCCCCCTTCCCCTCTAAAAACAACCTTCCTCTTTTCCATCCAAAAACTGTTACCCATGAGCAGGCCCAGGGTTTCCACCAGCTCAACACGTGTTTGAAAGTACTTTGCTACAACCCAGCAGCTCATTTGCAACGCCCATAAATTTGAACACCTTCAGTCATATTTATGATACTGCCTCCGATCCATAACATGCATTCAAATGCATCCATGCAACAGCTGGTGCAATAACAGGCATTTGTGCTTGTGTGTGAACACCTGAAACTGGAGTTGGATGTCATGCCATCCATAAAACACAGTATCAAAGCTACACATGCCTGAGACCTGGTTCTTTTACTATTTTCTTCTATACAGAGAAAAAACAAATTGCAACCAAGTTATTTTAAACGTATTTCTGGAGCCTGAGTTAGAGGAATGGCCTTAGGTGGGCTTTTTTATTTTATTTTATTTATTTATTTATTTCAACTTGGACTTTTACTACAAAGATAGAAGGAAAAGATGCCATTTAATCTCTCTTCTCATGTGATCCTCAGTGTCTACCTGGTTTACTCTCCCCCCTACAGCCTTCTGTGTTCTCTAGTAGCAGTCTTCGAAACAAGCGATTAACAGATGAGGGATCAGCCTGCAACACCCCTAGGCACAGGATGCGATGCAGGTGAAAAATTAAATTCACACTGGTTATTTTTCTGACTTGCCCCCCAGTACTGCAGCGTCCCAACAGAAAAATAACTGTTGTAGCTGCGTGCATGCTGTTTTTTCTGAGGTGTCCCTCAGCACTTCCCCAAATCTCCCAAACCTCCTTGCACCTTCTTTCAATTAAATTGCTTTCCTTAGCTTAATTTGCACTGTCTAATTAGAGTTGGTTGGAAGTTTTCCCCAACACAAGGTTATTCAATATCTTTGAAAAACCCTGATTTATCAGGAGAGAAATACTTATCTTTCAATTAACTCCCTTCACCTGTGGATTGCCGGGAGTTGAAGTTTTTCAGCTCTATGTCATCCCCCGCTGAATGACTGTGGGCTGGAGACCTCAGGGATTCTCATCTCTTTGCCATTCAGCTGGGAGCCAACGTGATTTTCCAGTGTGTGCAGCCACAAGGCAGTGTAGATGCTGGAAATTAGTATAATTATTTTGATTTCGGACACCATGGACTTGTTGTGAGATGTGAAATAGGCCAAACTACTATTCCCAAATATTTCAGTATTTCATAGTTTTGACACAGTATTTCAAGTCCACAAACACTTTCATAGTTTTGCTGTTAGCTCATAATTAAGTGTATCTAGAAAACATTTCCCCATGAAAGAATGAATTACTGATCATCATTAGCAATGTAACCTAACAAAAGAAGATACAGACTTCACTGGCTGTAGGAGACACTAAGTAAATTCAGACTACAAATAGGATATATACTTTCTAAAGAAAATAATGACTTAATAGGCCATATTACCACTCATGCAGGAGAGTGGTTTTGCATGCAGTTTTTAATCAAGTTTGAAATCAGTTGGAATCCTGGCAATCTTGATTTTTCTTATTTTTATTTTTATTTTTTGGCATTGATTTCTGTAGCATTGGGTCTTTTTCTCATATGATGTGCTAAGATAGACACTTCAGTTTAAAAACAAATTGGAGCTTGAGGCTAGATTTCGCTTTGTGAATGTCAATGGCTTATGCAAGCGGGAAGTCACACGATAGCCTTATAATTTGTTAATTATGTAAAAGGTCGCAATGGCTACATGTATTACTGGTGATAGAATTTACATTTTGTCCTGTTTAAACATATTTGCAGACATTACTGGTAGTATTGGTTCATGGTCATCTTTTTACCATGATGACATGGCTTTTGTCTGTTATGAATACTGCTATGTAGTATTACTGAGAAAAATAAATGTGATTGTCTAAGCAACACAGTTCAGAAAAAAAGGAAGTCAAACACTTACCTATGTCCAGTATTAAATCATTAGAGTTATCTCAAGAAGTTTTAAGGACATACCCTGCATAATAGTGGAAAGATTGAAATTTTAGTTCCCAATAGCATGAAGGTTCAATTTGCAGTTGGAAAAATCAATAGTTTTAGGTTTAAAACCTATTCTTTCTGCAGAAGTAAATTACATCTACTGTAGCAAGAAAAAAAAAAATGTCACCTGCAAAAGAATAATATTTAATAAAAATACACTTACATTCTGTTAATTGTTCCTCTAAGAAATCTTTAATTGAAAATATATTGCAGTAGGATGTGGCTGGCTGGATAAAGGTTAAAGTGAGGTAATTCACATTCTCTTTTGTTTGTACTCACAATTGGTTACAACCTTTGCTTTCTACTGTGATTGTCTCTAATCAGCATTCTCACTGTTCTAAAAAAATATTTGAATTCTAAGTTGATACAGGACATGCATACAAGCAGATTTCAGCTCCCCTCCTGTGTGGGCAATTTATGCAAAATAAGTTTAGGCTCTCCCGGATTTAAAGTTTACTGACTTTTGTCTGTGGGAACCAGAGCACCACTTTGCACATCGTGAACATCATTGTGAATTACCTGCCTTAAGGGGGATTGTTAGCACATGAATCAAAAGTGGCTCACTAATGCAGAACATCTCAAACAAAAAGATCAGACAGTAGCTCAGATGCACCTCGATGCATTTTAAATCAGATTAAGTGAAATTAGGTGCTTTTTAGTTTAATACTGCTCTTAAGTATAATGTTGAACAACAATTGTGAAAGTAGGAAGATCTGGATACTCTCATTTTGCTACAGAGAAGATACCATCTATTTATTTTATCAACAGTCTACTTTCTTTAGTTGTGTGTGGCTACTTGCTCCATCTCGTGCTTCATTCATAAAGAAGAAGCAGTGTATTCCTACATGACTGTGTACAAAGCCTATAGTGATTTCCCTTTGATTATGTGGGTAACACTGGGGAATTAGACACTTATGCACACGTATTTTCCCATATCTTTATATTGTCTGCATAATTTATGTTTTAAAAAATTATGCAAAGAAAAAGAAGGGGGTTTCCAGACGCACCAGGGCTACTTTGTGCTCCTACCAGGGAACTTCTGTAGTGGCAGCCATAGTGAGAAGCTTGTCCTTGAGAATCCTGCTCTGAAGACACACACGCCTGAGCTCAGTTCTGGTCACCTGTGACATGAGATCCTTAAAACTCTGTGCATCATCAGTTCCAGACTTCCAGGGAAGCATCACCTTTAAAGTTATCATCAAGGTAACTGATTGAGCTTGGTGATAAATGGAAAAAAAAACTGATTTCATCTCATGTAAGGAGGAAAGTAGGTAGGTCTGCTGTGGCTTCGAGTGGCACACCTCTGCTCAGTTTGCTAAATCCTCCATTTAGGTGTAAAGATGAGTGGGCAAATGTGCTGTCTCACACAATCTTCAATCCAGATGCCATGGGATTCTGAGACAGATGAAGTTCATTAATTTTGGCCAATTCTGATCCCTGATCAGAATCCCTGATCAGAATTTGGCCCTTTGGGGCAGTTTTTACTGTGGAGAGGGTTTCTTTGGTAATTTTCTGAAGAATGCAAACTATTGCTGGACAGAGTAAGTGTGGCCCTTTGCTCTGGGCAGCAGCTGAAATGCAAAATTCATTTGAATTTGTCATAAAATGAATTTTAGGCAGATGCTGTAGATAGAAAGTCCTCAGTGCCCATCCAAGGAGAATACACAGCCCACAGACCTTTCTTTCCCCGCCTGCAGAGAAAGGACAAGCTGATAGTAACACACACGGATGCTGCTGAGCTCAAAGAACTTGGTTCATTCTGGAAGACTTTCTGCTCTCTGACCTACATTTTCCAAACCTACCTTTGCTTTTGGTGTCAAATGGCAGCACAAGGCAGAAAGGATATGTGTGTGTGCTCCAGCATAAGAAATCAATCTGCTGTGTTTTTTGTAAAGCTTTTGGACCTAGAAAGTCGAGCATCCAAGCTAATGTTCTAAGCAATGGACTAGTGATATTTATTTTAACTGGGGCTGCATAAGCAAACAATCCTATGTGGAAGAAAGCTGTGCTGGCAATTTAAAAATAAATAAATAAATAGATTTGGATAAAACATTTTGGATTGACATGAAACCAGAATTTTTCAGACTGCATGGCAAGTGGGATAAGTTTTGTTTCAGGTTGAATAAAACATTTTATACCGATTTTGGGCATTTCTAAAGAACATGAAAGCAATGTGGAAATAAACTCACGCAGGGTAACTGCTACAGTGTTCACAAAACTGAGAGGAGATCCCCCTTGGCACCCAACAGTGGAAACTTCCAATATTCATGTGGGAGACTCCAACTGCTCTGCAATCCCCAGGTTTTCCACTCACAAAAATATCCTAAATGCAAGGTTGTAGGGCTGGCTGCCCAAACCGTGCCTCACAGGCAGATCAAATGAAACTCCTGTCAACATTGCCTGAGATTGTGGTTCTGCTGGATCTGAGGCTGCTGGGCAATTTGTACACCACAAGGCAGGACAAGTAACATGGCAGAAGGTGCAATGACAGCATTGCCCATTGAATCCCTGCTCTGCCACCAGCCCAGCCCTACTTCCCCTCCTCTGAGACATGGTGCGTACCACGGAGCCCCTGACCACTTGAAGGCTTTGGTACTTGGGGTGGAGAAAATCCCCTGTGGTAGCTCGAGTGGATAAGGGAGGACCATCTCTCTTGAATGCTGAATTGTCCAACCTGAATATTCACCAAGCAAGAAAACAGGAGAGGATTATGCTATCATCATGTGTATGGTACATGCATCTGAATTTTCCAGTCTGCTTCCAAGCATCTTTGAAGGGAAAAAAATTGAAGGTGTCCCACTCAGTATCACTGAGGAACTGGTAGCAGGCCCATGATTTTAAGACCTGTCTTTCAAATGAATGAAAGAGGAGTGGTTGGTTGCCTCCAGTACCACCTAATTCACTTGGTATGGCATAAGGATGCTCTTTTCCCATAATCTATTGTTTAAGAAATTGTTTTCAAGTCAGCTTGTAAGTCTTGCCTGAAATGTCAAAGTAATAAAAAATATTGCAAAACCACCAACAAACTCCCTTCCACATTTTATTTCAGGTGAAGCCATTGACTAAATTTGTCTTGACATTACAAGTATGTGCATTTTTCTGTGACTAAGTGATTCCTTATACACCCCTTGCTCAGCTCCAGCTTGAGCTCTGCTGTTATTTCATCCTCCTCGTATTCTGCTTTGGGAGCATCTAATATAACTTCAGTCGGGGAACTGCAGCCTCCTCCGCAGGGATGGGTGGATGTGCTAGCTTTGCGGCTGCATCGACTTTTCCAGCTAACTGGTTTCCACGATAAACACCTGAGTGCTAAAGAAATATGGCTTCAGTCCTCCCCTTCCACAATCCCCATCAAGCAACTGTTGCCTATACATGTTCTTCCCTGGCAGGCATTGCATTCAGTCTATAATCTGTGGAAAACATTAAGAATTGATCTCTCAGCAGTTTGCTAAAAGCTGCAGCCACTTTGCTTTGTTTTCACTTGGAGGGTATAAATGTCTCTTTAGCAGATTTGATTTCTCTGCAGCTCCTGGCTGGAAATGCTATCATCTGCATTGACTGCCTTCATGGCCTGTCACAGGCAAGCCATCCTGTGATCAAACTGCAGCCAACAACCATCGATATCCATTACTGGACTTCTTCACTGGTTTGCACTGCTCTTCAGAAAACTAAAAGTAGAGATGGGCCAAAGGCAGCTGCAGTCATCTTCGAAGCGCAGGGCTGTGAGTGCAGGAGCTTGGGCACATTTTGAGCCATGAAGAACGAAGCCATGCTCTTCACCTGCACCACGGCACTCTCCACCCCCGCTGAGATGTCAGGTCCCACTGGAGGATTTTTACAGGTATATCAAGGCTATTCTGTGGCTCCCCTTCCCCTCCTCTCCTGCCAACCAGGCTCCTTATTGAAGCTCCTGCAGAAAGCGTGAGCTCAGCGGGGCTGTCTCCTTTCCCAGCTAGCTGCAGACTGCACATCTCAAAGCACAGGAGAGGCGGGTGATTTGGCCCCTGCCCTCTTCCAGCAGCTACAGCTTCAGGGAACCACAGGAGGTGTTTCCAGTTCTGCTGCCTACACTCCTCATCAGAAAAATGAGCAGGTTTTCTGCCTCAAATCCCCAGGCTGCCTCTTTGTCCGAACCACCACATGTGGGCCCTTCTTTTGTCATCGTCTTTTGTTAGCTGTTCCTCTGTGACTGCAGGCTCCCATGAAACTGAAGTGGCAGCTTCCTTGTGAGGGGTACCTTTGCCACGTGGAGACTTGCAGCTGGGGTACCCCACGAATGTCCCCAACCATTCACTTGCTGTGTGTGGGGCTCTTGGGAGACCAACCCCGTGTCTATGCTGTGGGTCCTAGGATCACCTGGCACCTGGCAGAGCTTCGTGTGTGCCATGGCCGTATCCTGCCTCATCAAAATGCCCTTAACTCTCAGCACAAAAGCCTTCCAGAGCAGAACCCTTGAGCTGGCATCCAGCACCTGAGGAAAGGTATGTGACTAAAGCAAGCCCACAGCAGTATTGCCTCCAAGTAGTCTCCTCGCCCCCAACAGTATCCAGCTCAAGTACATCCTGTGCTGGAGGTGGGGGGCCTGGCAGGGGTTGGTAAATGTCATTTTACTGTCCCATGAGGTAGCAACCTAGGTGAAATAACAGCCAGAAGGAGCCATAGCAAATGCTGACTACAGCACGCCTGTCTCTCAGTGCCTTGCCTAGCCCTGCCGTAAAACTGCTCGTGTTGAACTCTCTATCCTCCTTGTCCTTTACATCCGAAGGCTGAAGGGCTGAAGCTGTTTGTAGTGCTGTTCTGTTGAAAGAAACATGGATGTGTTCTTCATATTTATTAGATCATCTTTTATTTAGGACATGGGTGAGGGTTTCTCTGTGTTCATCGGTTGCCTTCCTCCAATAGCTTCTGTCTGTGTGTACTAACTTTTTTTTTTTTTTTTTTTTTTTTTTTTTCCTACTGCTTTTACGTGCTGTAACACACATTTCCTTTTATTTAGCGTCATAAGTGATTTAATGAACAGATTATTTACTGTTGGTTTGCACTGGATATTTCCAATTGTCAAAATCTCTTCCTGGTGGTCTTTATTGCCTGTTTTATATGGTCACCCTGTAGACCAAATCCATACCACACCATAGACAGAGGATCAGGCTGGAGAGCATGCAAAGACACAAGCACAAAGAGAGAAAAATGAGCTGTTGCCCTTCTGTGTTTGAACTCCTTTTTATTTTTATTTTTTAAATACACGTATCTCTGCCATATTAATGACTTTGGTAGAGTCAAAAGGATCTTCTTCTTTATCCATCTGCTGTGTTAACAATTGGAGCTAGGGTCAACACTGAAAAAATGGGTTTAGGATTTTGATTCCAGCCTATCAGTGCTGACTGTTTTTACAGATATTGTATAAATGTTGTGGAAAAGAGGAGTGGAGTATAGCCCATGAAAAGAGTGACACCTCTTCCAAGCACATACACTCTTGATAAAAAAAGCATATTACAGAGATATTTCTGCTTAGGGTTGATTTACCAAAATGAGATTTTCATTTGAAGTGTCATGGACACTTGTAGTAATTTTGTGCTGGTTTGGGTTTATTTTCCCGGTTGCCATTCATTTCATGACATTGCCTGAGACTCGGAGACACAGCCAGACAGATCTGCTGAACACATGAATACTAAGGAAGTGGTTTCCCTAGTAACAATAACCATGTCACAGCTCTCACAACTTCCTGCCCTTCCTTACGGGATTTGTTTATTTGCTTGTTTCTTTCACTGGGTCATATAGAGGAGACACCAAAATTGGAGCTGGCTAAACGGCATCCAGCATCAGCTTACTGGAAGTGAGGACTGAAACAAAAACTGACTGCTGCGTTTACAAGCGGTGTCATTACGGGGTTCGGCTTTGCTTTGCTTTATGTCTGTGATCTGGGGGCAGGCTTGTCACTGAGCTGGGCTGAACAGACTCGAGTAAAACTTGCATTCTTATTTCAGAGCGTTTTACAGATTTATTTATTTATTTATTTATTTTTAACAAATGAAACTATTGTCATTATGGATGAAGTGCAGCTTTGAGACAGTAATCGATTAATGGAAGGCAGAGTGGGAACAAATACATGCATTAAGTGTGCAGTCTCAGTACAGGACTTGTTGCTAGCACTTTAGAGAAGGTGAATTCATGACTTTAAGCAGCATTTCGGAGCATGGATGGATGTGCTTCTGGGTTCAGACAGCTGGTAGGGGGTTGTCTGGCTTGCATGTTCTTGCTGTCAATGAAGATGGGAGATTCATTCTCAGATACACTGCAAACTGTTCCTCAAAGAAAGTTGCTACACCGCTGTTCAGGTAGGGGATCCTGGGAGGCAAGCTATGTGTGATCATTAAATTGGGTTATCTTTTTAGTCTTCTAATCAACCAGTCCACTTACAGCTCACTTGAAGTCAGGTGAAGCAATTTGCAGTACTAATCCCAGGTATTCAAACCGCTTCTTCAGGCACTGAAAAGCTGAATTCCTGGATTTCATTAGCCATTGTTCATATACATTTTTTAATTGTTGAGGCTACTGTTGTGTCATTTTTTATACTGAAATGGCACTTTTGCTGAAAAATGAAGGTTACTCCTACCTCTCAGCTGTCTGTAAAGATGTGTCTTATTTAAGGTGGGCCTGTTCCTGAGAAAACTGAAATGATTTTATCTGTTGCTAGAAGGAAAAACTGATAAGGGCCAAAATGCAATCAGCTGTGAGTTTACTGTTAAGATAAAACCATGAACAGGCACTGTGCAGAGATCAGCCATGCTTTGCTTTTTCAGGATCTTTGACCACAATGAAATCATGACGTTATCTCAAAGCTGACACATGTAACTGTAGTCATACAGATATTTACAGCTAAAAATGATAAGCTTGATTCTGAGAGATGCTGGATACACCCATCCTTGCTGCAGTTCTGGAGACTTTGGATCAGACAAAGAATATCTCAGCACATCGCAGAGAGGGAGACACAAAGGACATGGCTATCAGGAAACCAAAGACAGGTGAAGATTTTATCTTTCTTGGGCTAAGGTGAGGTGGCTCAGAGCAATATAGTGGTCCTTTTCCCAGCCTATATCATATTGACTGGCCAATGCACTTTAGTTCAAGACAATTGCAGAAGTGAGCATGCGCACATTTGTGATCAGCACTCTCACAGCATGTACAACTCCCACTATCACAACACTATCTTCCAATCACAGACGATGGCATTTTTTGAGCTAAGCACATTTATGAAATTGCGTTAGGGTCTTCTGTAAACCAGCTGTGCTGGAATCCTTATCAACCAAAATCAATGTCAGACCTATACACAGTGTGAACTTGGCAGAGAACAACAGTGTTTTGTGTTGTCAAGATCATCAACAGTAATGAAATTATTTTGTTAACTTCTACGTTGAACACATGTTAATTCCAGTCACACAAAAGCACATTATGTTCTCAGATTAATAAGAAAACTATGGTTAGCAAAATCTGCCTTTTGCTTTTACAGTTTCCTTGAAAGTACAGTATCTTGCAAATTATTGTTAGAGATTTTATTTCCTTGCTTCTGTTTGCAAAATATACTTTCTTATTAAGACTCAGTAATTGAATACAATGGGTCTTATGACACATGTGCATCACCAATGATCCTACAAATGTCTATGCAGATGTGAGTGTGAATCCAGATGAGTATAGGAGCATGTCTGTATTCAGTTCTGAAATAAAAATCCAGCTCCTCATCACGTAAATGGCTGGCTATGCTGATTTAGGCCGTTATATTTATACTCCATTTTGTAACTGCACATCAAGACACCGGAAAACTCGAAGCTGCGAAGGTTGAATGAGATGTATATTGTAAAATTTCAAACATTTAGAGTTTTGTTCCATATCAAAACATTCTTGTTTTCACAGTGGTGCAATGTGATTCTTACCATATAAAAACAGCTATGAATCATTTGAAAATGTGTTATATCTTTTGTATATCACAGATACTTTCCTCATGAATAAGGAACTTTTCACCATAGGAAGGCTTTTATATGACTCCCGCTTGTTTCCCAGTCTATTTCTAGGCTAAATTTACTGTAAAGAGAGCGAGGTTTTGCATCTGCCTATGTCAGTTCTCCAGTGTATTGAGGTCAGCTTCCATTCTCCTTGGCTCTGATGCCTGCCTGTACAAATACAAATTCCATTTCCATCCTATTATTTTTCTAATCAAGGGTTTGTCATGCAAAAGAAGATCTGAGGTGACTGTTTTCCATTATGCAAAACATTCCATTATGATAATATCTTTAGGACAATCTCATAAAGGTGCCCTGCCCAAAGAAATCACAAATGAGAGCAGTAAAATAGTAGACAAATCCTGCATAATTTGCCCTCTCATTTAACATTCAGGCCACAGAGTTCACCCTAATTTGCCATACACATTTCCTCTGACATTCTCGATCTGTACATATGGTAAAAATAAGAATTGGCAGCTCTCACTGAATAGTCTTCTGTTAAGTGCTTATCAAAAGAAGAAGAAGAAAGGGGTTGTAAAATGCAGTCATATTTAGTATATCCTTCACTTTCTTTTGCTTTCTCTGCTAAACTCACACTTAGTAAAATCTACAGTCAATGAAATTTACCTTTTGAGCTCAAGTTGTTTCCATTCAGAACAAAGTAAAAAATACACCAGCAAAGAAAACCTGATATTTCTTAGAAATTCTCTTTTCTTTCTTATGCCAAATCCCAAGGGGCAGGGCTCCACAGAAAGGGAGTTTATTTTCTAAATCCTTTGAACACAAAGCTCTTACATTTTCTAGGACAAGATGTTTTCCTAGACAATCTCAATATTGTACCTTTGTATTAATACTTTTGTCATAAAGGTGAATACTCACACGTATTTTTTGGTGTATATTTAATTTCCATTAGATGTTGTTTCAATTATTCAAATATGCGTTGGCTTACAAGCAGACTCCTGTAAAGACTTGTGTCTGAGTCTTGGCAAGTACATCATATTTCTGCAGTTTCTAGGTATTTGATTTTTCTGTTGTCTCTTCGTATTGTGCAAATTTGCATATTGCATGTGTGTGTGTGCTAAATACATATGATAATGAATCTACACTGACTTCTTTGTTTGGCAAAACTTCTGAATTTGTGGTTTTATTACAAGTTTTTAATGGTGGTGCTTCTTTTTCCTGACTATTTCTATATCCAGTCAGATAAATTTTGGGTCTTCAGAAAACTTAGGTATTTAAATTATCGCTCAAAATACATAGCTGGTATTTTTCTTTATCTGACTGTTCTAGAGTCCCCTTCCAGATGTGGGGAAGACTATGCCATTGCTGTTCATTCCTATTCAGGGATTATTGCACTATTAAACAGAGCTTAATTTAATGTAATATCCAGTCTTGAACTTGATATCGGCTTTCAACTGTCTCCAGTCTTTTGCAATTTTATCACATTTAATGGAGCTGCTTCCAGCCCATGATGTAATAAGTCTGGAAAAAAAAAAAAAAAAAAAAAAAAAAAAAAAAAAAAACAAGTAAATGATTATTAGACTTATTTTGCTTACTGATCCATAATTTCACCAGCTATAGTGGTGAAATTACACAGTTATCTGAAATTAATTACAGTTATCTGAAACTCCATATGATCTGCCTTTACTGCTGCCCCCCATCAGGTGTCAGGAGCGATAATTTGATCAGGACAGCTTGCATCTGCTGTGAAGTCACACTGTTACGGGCCCACTGCCTCCCCTGAAACTGGCCTTAATCTGTTGATAATTACCTCCAGGATTATTTTTCCCACTGGTGACTAAGACTAAATTTATGTAATTATCTGGAGCGGAAGGATCTTCCTTTCTCCAAAACTGGTAGAGGGATTGCTTCTAGCTGCTCGCCAGCTACTTCCTTGTGCTCCTTTGTATCCCCGTGGCTGGTTTTGGCTGCTTTGTTGGTGCTTGCCCCAACAGCCTTCAGCAGCTCGGCCACTGTGCTGCCTGGGCCTGCAGCCATCCCACATCTAGCTACGCCACTGTTCTTCTCGTTTTTCTTCTTCTGCAAAGATAGGTGGGACCAATATGACAAACAGCACAGCTACCGGAACCTTTCAAGTCACTGCTCTGAATTTATTTATTGCTTTCTTAACAAATATACATGACCAATATTATCGGACCAAGGCGCAGCTTATCACATCCATATGCATGGCCAATGAATCCGTATTTATGCTCATTTTTTGAGGTCTGATTTCTTCAAAGATGATACCCAAATCCAATTACCATCTTCACAGGACATCACGATGTAGCTTCTGGAAACAATCCCATGTGCACCAACATGCACTGCCAGATGTAAAAGCCTCGCTTACAGCGGGCAGTGCAATGAAGCGTCCCGGCCAACCTTGCCATCAGGTCTGCTCCATGGATCTCCATGGTTTAGCATGAAGACCTGTTTGGGTGAAAGCATGTTTTTATTAATCCTTCTTGACTTATTTTACTCAGTAACTGCCACATTGTCCTAAAGCAGTAGAACAGACAGGCTTTCTGAGGCAAATGGGAAGAAGCTCTGGCCAGCTCAGGCTTGCTCACCGCACTGCTATGGTACACAGCGGCCAGACCTGGGCCAACTTCTGCCCAGGTCCATTCAGATGCCCCATGGTCCTCATGCGGGACTGGGAGGCAAAGCATAAATGGGAGGACAAAGTCTGCCTCCATTTCTGGATGAATTTAAAGAGCAGCCCTGCAGAAAGCATATTTACCAGCTCAGCATCAAGGTGATAAACTACCTAAGCATACTCCCTGGAGGAAATGCTAGCAGTTTCTTGGCTATGAGCATGCAAACAGAGCTGTGCTCTGTGTTTCAGTATCAAGACTATTATCTGTAAAATTGTGGCTTGCTTTAATTAAATAGTGAAGAATATTTGATTAATTCTACTTTTTATTACAAAAAAAAAAAAAAAAAAAAAAAAAAAAAACCATACAGCAGTGGAAATGGTGGATTCTAGTGTCTGCCCTGATACACTTCTGTGGTAATCTAGGCAATTAGAGTATTTTTTTACTGGAGGTAATTCCTCCAGTATACTTTTTTACATTAATATGATAATTTCTTCTGAATTGTTTAGTCAAATTAATTGTATTGAGCCTTATTTCAGGCACACTGAACATCCTTCTAAGGAGAGTTATTAAACTACTAGTTTTTATCTCATTAAGAATTGCCTTAATAACAACATTCAGGAAAGCTGTTTCATGATCTGATATGGTGATAGCTCCAATTTTTATGTGTTGTGTTGTCAGGCAGCTTGTGAGATAATAGGAAAGATCTACTCTTGGCTAGGGAGAGGATGAGATGTGAAGTTCTCTCTGCTGGAGTGCATATGCCTTCAGACATCAAAGCTCTTAAAATTTTCCACAGACTAGAATGGAAACGGGACATTTTATCACCTGGGGTGCTGCCTGTTCCCTACTGCTCTGCCTGCCCAGCAGCTTGCCAGGACAGAGCAAAAGCAATTCAGATCAGAGGCCAGAAGTGGGGGCATGTTCCTGGCTATGGATGCAGACATCCACTGATAGTAGATGGATGCCCAGACTAAAAAAAAAAAAAAAAAAAGCTAAAAATATTTTACTTGGGAAATTTGTAATGACAAACAAACCTCAGTGAATAGGCTCTATCCAATTCTTCACTCTTTAAGTGCTATGACCTTTAACCTCAGGTCTATCTTATCCTCCAGCACATCATGGAAATAAACCATAATTTTGTGGCTCTGTAGGTCTGGTTACAGCATGGGAATCTCCTAAAATACGCACCCAATTTCCTTGTCATTAGTCTACAGCAACAAGAGAAGGCTACGCATGCCTAGTTCAGAGGCAGAAGCCACACTGGCTGCACAGAATTGGTGGGGGAGCAGAGCTGAGAAAGACATGGCTGTTTCTGCAAATGCGAAAAGGGTCTCTGACCAGTGTCAGATATTCCCTCTGTTTCTGCATTTGGAAGGGTGACATTTGTATTTATTTTTATTGGGTGGTTATCTTCATGTGAGAAATACAGGCCAAGTCTTGGGTCTGGGAAAACTAATTACGTCTGGAATTTATCTAGATAAAATATAAAGGCGGATTATGTTCCTTGGGTCAAATGCTGTTAGCATAAGTATAAGGTTATGAGTTCTTTGGTTCTTTTCTGCTTCAAGAAAACAGACAGAACTTTTAAAGAAAAAAAAAAAAAAAAGAATAATGAGATAATTATCATGAAAACTGTGTGTATGCATACAGGATGTATTGATTAGGTTGGTACTCCACAAAATAGTGCTTTTGCTGATTTTAGATAACCCTCCCTGTGGTTTGTCTTCTTGTTTTTAAAAGATCAGTCAATTCTCTTGGGCTCTTAAGCCCAAGGGAGTTATAAAAAAGCAGGAGATGAGTCTTTTAAAGGCAACAATAATAGTGAAGGAAAACTCGCTTTCATGTGCCATCACTAGTACCCATAGTACCACTTCCCATGTACTGGACAAATGAAGAGGAGGTGAAATATTTGGTTACACACTAAAGGCTGCATAACCATGAAATTTCCACATCAAATCCTGGTGAAGTCTTCTCAGACTGACTTCAGTTAAGAAATCACCCAATAGAGAAATAAAGGTAGCAAAGATAATAACCAGCAACATTAAAATGCTGTTTTTCTCAGCCTTTATTTTAACTGAGCAATTTCATTTCTAAAAGTTTCTTATTGTACAGTTACTGAGAATATTTTAAAATCCATTTCAGATTTGAATTCCAAGGATGCCAACAACCTCAGCCCACAGTAGAGCTGTCATGTCAGTGATCATCATCGCTGGCCATCTGTCTGGTCAAATTTATTTTCTTTTTTCTTTTTTTTCTTTTTTTTTCTTTTCTTTCTTTCTTTCTTTCTTTCTTTCTTTCTTTCTTTCTTTCTTTTTCTTTCTTTCTTTCTTTCTTTCTTTCTTTCTTTCTTTCTTTCTTTCTTTCTTTTCTTCTAACCTCCTTTGTTTGTTTGTTTTGTTTTGTTTTGCTTTGTTTTGTTTTTAACCTGGAGGATTTGCTGCATAGTATGACAATTAGTCATTAGTTAGGTCTGTTGAGAAGCATTTAGAACTCTTTACCTCCTGTCCACAATGAAAAAGGGACAAAGTTTGGCACTCCTCTTGCACTGCTTGATCTTGGCCTCCTCCTCTATAAAGAGACCTTTTCTATAGTGTGATTAGTGGCACTGGGCACGTCACAGTAGGTGTATCACATCTGATCAGGCATGTAAATTGAGCCAATGTGTGCAGTCCAGCATGCCTCGGTGTCTAGCAGCTAACCCCTCACAGCAACAGAGGGGCGCAGCCACTTTAAAAGCAGTGTGCTCTGCTTCCCGGATCAGTGGACATGGCAGGTCTGCTACACAGCCCTGTCCTTGGGGCTTCCCTCCCTATTAACCAGCAATGTCTGTGCTGCCTACACAGCCTGGTGGGTATTTAAATGGCTATCGACAACAGCATGCCGAGAGCAACATTTGTTAGTTAGAGCCTACAAGGGAGGTAGGGTGAGGAAACTGGCAGCGAAGCAAGTAAATGAATATAAAAATGCTTAGTCAGGACTTCCATCTGTCATATTGATTGTTTTTAAGATAAGAGAAGATACATTAAGAAGCTTGCATGCTACTATGAGAGAATACAGTTTAAGGTGATAGCCTGGCTACAGACCAACACTGTGACTTTAAATAGATCAATTTTAAAGAGCCCTGCCATACACAGCAGGGGAGAGGTGATAAATGATGGTCTCCAGTCCTGTTACCTCTCTTTTTAGGGCAGTCAGCATCAAGGTGACTCCAGTCCTTTTCCACTCCCAGGTCCCCCTCAATCTGCCTCCTTCATCTGCAGTACTGGAAGAAAAAACAGAGGGATTGCTCACCATATTTATCACCTCAGTGGTTGGTCCAGATTTGTTTATTTATTTTTCAGTTCAGAATAACTAATGACTACATTTCCTTTCTGAAGATGCAGCCCAAGCTGTAATTTCATGTTCGCCCACTTTCATGAAACCACCAAAGCCGGAGCTCTTGCTGGTCGGAGCCATCCCCTCCCATCTTCCAGCTCATACCTTCCCCTTCCCCTCTGCTGGCACCAGCCCCCTGCACTAGCCCAGAGCTGGAGAAGGGAACTGGTGCAGCAGGAAGGGCACTAGGTTGAGTGTAAAGCCTTCAGCCGGAGCAGTGCACCGCTCTGCTTCTTCGCGCTGCCCGGCAGTGCCGCAGCACGCAGCAGGGGTTGGGATGGCGGGAGTGGGATGAAGTGTGGGACCATCAGGGACTTTAAAACAATCATGATTCACAGCTCTCCAAAGCTTTCTGGGCAGGAAAATAGGCCTCAGGAAAAGAATTGTGTGTGCCAGCTTTAGGTTAAATTCCCTTTGCTAACACAGACTTCCTACCTGACTTTGAACAGGCCATTTTCATCTCTTTCTGCCTTAGATTTTCCTCTCCAAAATGAAGACAGAGCAGTGCTTTTATCTTTCAGAACAAATACGTTAGAGATTTTGAGGTGACGATGTGTCCAGGTGCTTTGGGAGCAGGGGCATAGGAAGACTTGACAGATCTGCAAATATTTTTAAACTGCTTTTGTCTCAAGCTTCCCTTTTTAATTGCTTTAATTGTATAGAGCATTTGTACTGCACAATTTGTACTGCACAGTTACGTTTCCATCATTTGTACCATAGCATTATTCTCTTCATCTGAACCTAGGCCTGATCTGAGGAGATCAGTTCAAGCTCATCAGACCTGACTTTGTCATCTTTTTTTTTTTTTTTCCCAAGAGAGCTAATGGATGGTTTAGTTTGTGACCAGAACCATCACTTACAGGACTTCAGACTAATAAACTTGCTTTAATACAGAGCAGATGGGATGGTTGTTTGGACCATGACCATTTTTCCAGAAATGGATGATAGTACTATATAAATACTGTCATTGTGTTCCTCTTCCTAGTCTAAAAAGCCCCGCTCAGAAAGTAATATTTGAAATGTTTATCTCTAGAAAAAATATACTTGGTATAGCCATAACAAGTGGTAGAATATCCTTTTTGCCTCAGAATTTGAGATTAGAGTGTCTATATTCATAGCTAAATGAGGATAACCACTAGAAATAAATATTTATTGAGGTGGTGATTTTATTACAAGGGTGGATCATCATTCAGAAAGAAGTCAGTCCTGTATTTACAAAACTCAAATGAGAGATTACAGACTAGTTATTCTGGGATATATCAGTCCAGCTCTGGTGAGCTGACTTTAAAGGGCCAATTACCAGAAAGCATGGGCACCAGCACCTTTTAAGTATAAGGTCCCTGAAAGGTCCCTTGACCTCTTTCTGAAACGATGTGCCTCCATTTTCTCTCTGGCTTTACCGTACACATTTTTTCCTGACCTTGGAAACACGCTTTGTTTCTCTGTGTTTAAGTTCCTGCATTTAGAAAACGGGGATTAAGAACACCGATGCAAAGCTGCTCCAAGTTTATTGATATCTGCAGCTTAACGAACTCTAACGGGCAGCACTGTACAAAAGCAAAGATTTATTTACATATTACTAAAGTGATTCATTTTTTAGCTGGCAACAATGTTGTACTGCACATCTTCAATGACTGCATACTTGTCCATTTGAAGAAAAAAACAATTTAACTAAATGTTTTTTGAAAGAGATCTAGAGAAATTGGTGCAACCCCATCATGGAGATAAATTTGCATCAGCCTGAGTGCCTCATATTGATTAAGCTTATGTCAGCAAGGAATCAACTTGCTAATTCCATGAAAGGCACTTTTAAACTGAAATAAGAGTGTCTACACAGGGGGTTAGTTTAATATTGGCACTTTTTTTCCGAAACAGACAAGCCTTTAAGCTCCATATCCCTAGTGCTGAGCATTTCAAAAGGATAAAAAAAAAAAAAAAAAAAGGTAAGAGAAGTGGCAAAGTAGACATGGCAAAACAATTAGGTTTAAGAAACATCCTTTCCTTGGCATTCTGAGTGCTACATTGTCTCAGAATTAGGCTTGCGTAGATTTGAAGCATCTTTAAATCTGCTGGTATCTTGCACTTCATGTGGGAGCACAGTTCTTCACAGGTTTTTAATGTCAGAAATAACGCTGGTTGGCATATCTCAGAGACGGGTTCAAGGCTGTAGTCTCACAGTAGCCTATGGAACTGCTACTGCAAATCAACTGCAACTGTGAAATGTTTCTATCATGCAACTTGGAAGCCACAAATGCATCACGTGTAAGAATAAGGGAAATGGTGCTTCCTAAAGCCGTTTGGCAAACCCTTTTGCTAGTTGTGGCAGTAGTATAGACAAAGTTTAGGATGACCTGCTGCCACCCTTTCTCCTCCAAAAGGAAGATCTCGACCTCCAGTTGCAGTTACATATGTACTTGGAAGGATGGACGTGTAGACACTGTGCATTCTATTACAGACTTTTAAGAAAATATTATATTAATATATTTTAATCTAAATCTGCCCATTTTAAAAGACAAGATATATCCAAGTAGAAGCTATACAATCTTAAAAACATATATAAATACAAATATAAAAACTCAATTGCTTTGCAGAAATTCTATGTTTTTTTGTCTATGTAGAGAAAATGGCAGAGCAACAGAAAACATCCAAAAGAATCACAACAGTAAAGTGCTTCTTGAATTTTAACAATTAATGCAAAACTAATTGAGGATAACATACAAGAGCCATGAGGTAGAAAATCCTTCTTTTCCCTCCCCCACTTTCTGTTCAGTGTTCTTATTTTTATGTATATCCTTCCTCATGAATTAAAGAGCTTCCAGACTTTAAGAGCAAACAAGAATTCCTCATCTGCCTCACTTTCCCAGGAGACTATGTAAGGATGGACTTTCCCGTGCAGTGCTGTTACCAGAATAGCCCTGAGAAAAAGTGGTGTTCCAGTAACAATACCAGTGGGGAAAGGAGGTGTTTTCCACTGAAAATACAGAGGTGCACAAGAAAACCCAGATCTTCTGGATGTTAGAGATTAATAAAGCCAGCAGTTGCCCTAGCTGAGGGCAACCTGGATCCGAGTCTGAGGTATGGAACAAAACCTTGATTCAGATCCTGCATTCAGCATGCGGCCAGAGGGGAACACATTGCCTGGGACACTGAGATGACGTGGCTTGTCCTGACAGCCTACAGTGCTGAGAACTACGCGATAGTTTTCTTAATGTCAGCAATGCAGTATGAAAGTACCTCAAATTACATTAATCGTTCCTGTAAATAGCAAATGTGCGGGTTTCCACAGGCAAATCCAAATCCAGTAAAAAAAATATACAATTATGTTATTCACTATGGAAAACAGAGATGTCAATGTATCTAGAAGGAAAGAGTCCAGATGCACACTGATGTGCAATGGCTTAATGTTCTGACAGAGACACTGGGGGATGAGAGGCTTGAATGCTTTGCATTTGGACTGCATGTTGTGATTGCACATGTGGGCTGTACAGAATGACCACCCGTGACAACAGGTAGTTAGACCTCATCACCCTTAAGGTAACACTCACTGTCATGAACTGTGAGACGTTCTGAAGTGCTTCTTTTTCTCCTCCTTGAACACCGTGGAATCAGGCTAAGGATGGTTTATATGGGACCCATGCGTGATATCCTAAATTCTCTTGGAGGTGCTGGCCTATCAAGAAGTGGCTGGGCAGCCAGGATCAGAGAGCAGATGAAATTCTAACAGATGAAATTCCAGCTGCAGAACTGGGGGAAGGCCTAGAAAACTGCTCTTCTCTATCCTGAGGAAAATTCCTTTCACAAAACCAGCCCAAAGTTTCTGAAAAGAATTCACTTCAAAATACAGCTGACTCCTCTTATATGGAGAAAAATGTATTCAGGGGAGAATAAATGCTTACAAGCAGATCCTAGTGGCTCGGACTTTTCAATCTTTCTGGGCAGTTTGCCTCTGTTTACACTGGTTAAATATTTAAAGCTATCTTTCCAAAGTAAAGCAAAAGCCCAAAAGATTTCTTTTAAAGTGAAAGTTGAGATTCTCTTCTAGTCTGTACCAAGCCACATTCCATGGATAAAGGCAGAGGCAGGCTATGAATTACTCCCAGCTCTGACCTCATCCTGCTCATTCTCTCAGTAACATTCATGGAAAATGCATGCACACCTAAAAGACAAAGAAGAAAATCTTTCCTCTGCTCTAGCCCCTGACCTCACACACAAACCTTGTACATTTGTGTATCTTGAAATACTAATTCAGAAAATATGGTCTTAATTTCATTCGCACCAGTGTAAATAGGGAGTAATTTCATTAAAAGAAATGTACTTAAAGAATGGCAAAAGAAGTGTACAAAAGTAGTTAGAACTAATCATGTAATTTCTCCTTGCATCCCAGCCTTTTAAAGCTCTTCTCACTTCCCCTGCATTGATGAAAGCAGCAGGTCTGCTTTCGGGAGTAAGGATTGCAGGCTCAGGCCCTTAAATCAGCATCTCTGTGTGCAAAGAACAAGGGAGAGACTGTGCTGTTCTCAGGCACTGTACGCAACTATAGCAGAATTCACCTAAGAAAGAGAAATGAAAAGAGAGTAAAAATATTCGCATTTCCTCTGAACAAAACGAGCTGTGCTCTGCAATTGCCCTTTTAAGAGCTGTGACTTTGTCTTGTTCTCCGGAAAACTTCTTGCAGCAGCAGAGAGCAGCCCCTGCGCCTCTCGCCCAGGCGCAGAACATGTCAGGAAAGGCAGGCAACATGCGGCTTTAATTTGCAAGGGATCATCTACATTTCTTCTGAACAGAAAAGAAAACAAAATCAAATCTCCACATACTCAATCTATCTTGAATAAACAGTGTTAAGGAAAAAATGCTGTGGGTATTGGGAGGAAGAGACTCTTTGTAGTCCGCTCTGACTGTGCAAAGCGTTTCTCCTTGTGCTTCTTTAAAGCACACAAAATCACTGTTACGGGGGTCTGATTTACACGAGTGCTAGTCAGAGATTGCTCTTTATTCCTAGCCCATGCTACGCCATAGGAGTTTGGGTTACAATAGGTGTCACGCAGCAGGAGTAAATTACCACCGACTTCAGTGCTAGAGCTGCATTTCCACTCTCTTTCTCCCATTCCACAACCCCCAAATACAAATACAGTACAATTTTTACCTAAATTGACAATCACAAAGTAACACAGCCAATTAATAAAAGGCACATGTAAAGGCATCTGGGAGAAATCTGAGGATAAGATGACCTGGGCCAGCTGCTGGTAAGAGAATTACTTTCTATCTTATCAAATGCCTGTTAATAACAACTGCCTCTGTGCTGCAATGACTTTCTGGGCACTTGGCTGTAGAGCCAAGAGATGCTTCGCTGCAGTAAGTACTCTGGCGGCACCATCACCTAGGGCTTGTGTTCAGCTCCTACCAATTTTCTTTGCCAGTCACTGCATGTGTTTGTTATTTCTGTCAGCACGGGCATGTTTCCAAGAGCCTCCTAGATGTTCCAAGAAACAGTCAATGTTCAAGGTAGGCTTTTAAATTTTCAGGATTTTATTCTTCTGGCAAGACAAAATCTATGAGATGCTATGGCTCATGGCCTTTGGGAAGATGGCTATGTCATTGGCATGTTGCAAAGTGAAATATATCTTACTATGCAACTGTAAAAGCTGCCTGGGAGTCTTGCCTGGATAATTTTTCTCAGAATTTTGGTCTGCAGATCTGTGTGTCAACTTTGAGGATCACACAACTTAGTTTACGGAGTCTGTATTATCTGGATTAAGGATTTTATCATCAGAAATATATGGTAGCTTTAATATGGCATTGGAAGGAGGTACCCTGTTTTACGTTACAATTCCAGGTGTATGACACTGTAATTATCTTCATTTCATTTCACTTCATTTCACTGCATTTACATTGTTCATACTGATTCTCCAGCAAGCATCCTTGTCTGTGCACGGTGAGGGCTTGATGTGATATGTGTTGCCAGCACTGAAGAGAGAGATGCTGTAATGAGACTCACCTGAAACTGTGGACCTGTATTGTTGCACCTGGAACCCCCTAGGTCACTCAGAGAGGTTTCATGAATGTGAATCAAAAAATCTTAACTGTTCTTATCAGGCAAGAATCATGCTCAGCATCAAACAAAAATCATTCAATGTTTAACTTGCCACCTCATACTAGGATGACCAGACTTTTAAACCCTCATTTGAAATTCAAATCATCAACTTAAAAGGTAGTTAGCTGAGTATATCTTTTGCTTTTATTTCGTGGACAAACATATATTTATGTAATCATCTGTCTTTCGATTTCATTCATTTGGGTGGTCACTAACCTTACCAAACATACAGTTTGTGGTTGTATTGCATGTCTGGCTGTATGCAGCATAGGTCTGTGATATAAAGCTGAATAATTCCCTCTAGAAAAATAAGTTTTCCTTAAATGCTGTGGAAACTTTTACTCTATCCTATTTCTGCCAATCACTTTCAGGAAAACAAGAAAATAGCGTAACTACTTTTTTCTTCATTTCTTCCCATAATTAATAATTTGACAGCTTCATGGTTGTTTTTTTTTGTTTGTTTGTTTGTTTGTTTGTTTTCCCAAAATATTTGTGTTTTCATCCCTCTCCTCATAACAAGTAAAGAAGTACAAAAAGGCACCCTGCTGACAACAGCATAGTGATGATGCAACTGGGACAGAAACAATGCAAGATGGAGACCGTAAGCACCTACAGTGGGCAGAAAGCAAAATTCCAGTGTTTTATCATCCTAGTTCTGAAGCCTAGTCACACAGAGGATTGAGGATGAAATCTGGTACTCCTCCCTCCTGCCAAGCTCCTAATTTCCCCTAGTGGCAACTCTAATTAACAACAGGGCATTGTTTTGAAGTAAAAAAGCTGAAATTCATTTTAAGGTATGACCTCAATGTCTAAGTTTTCACTTCTTTTAGCATGAAATTTCCATAGCAAAGGGGAAGAGTGCCCGTCCTTCAACAAAGACTCCATATGCCTGTGTAAGAACGTGATGACTGTTGTACTGAACCAAGCAAAGGTCTCCTCTCTCTAACAATCACCCCTGGTGAATAACTTAGGAATCACTACAAGAACAAGATGTACAGATGTACAGTGATATTCTCCTGTGGATGTGACGTGCAGGACTGGGGTAGTAGTTATACTACAAAAGGAGCAGTATATTGGCTTTTGGGTTGGGTCCTGCAAGCTTTTCTTCAGGTTACAGATGCAAACTGCAGCTTTCACTTCAGAATGATTGCTTAAGATTTACTCATTTCAAGTAAGATTTACTAAAGGTATTTATTAATTAAGCCAGCTCGGAAGAAGATGGTAGCTGTAGAATAAAGAGGATGTTAATTGTACAGAGGGATGGGAGAAAGAATGGTACTTACAAGCTAAGCAAGAAGGAGAGACAATTACCTGATGGTCTGTTGTTTCAGAGAGTTAAGAGGGTGATGGATGCAGGGGGTGAATGTCTGTTTTGTGGGAAACTTTTGCTCACTGGCAGCACAGTGACACACAGGACAAAGCACATTACATTTCTGGAACTGCAAAGGGAATATCGGAAGATGCTGATGAGTTGGTGGCAGGGGATATTTGCTGCAGTAGTAGCAGATAGGCATCAACACGTTTTTTGTTTCTTGCTCAGGCACGGTTTAAATGGACCTGCTGTTTTGGGACACAGAGAATAATGTTCTTAATTATGAGTTTTGTGGTTTGGGGTGCTTGAAATATAGGACAAGTGCTTCTGGGAAAATTCTTTCCACATAGGAAATGTTCTGTTAGGTGAAAAATCATTAAACGGTTAAAACTAAGTCCTAGGAACATTCATGGACTTAACAGCTCTCACTCCTTGATATCCCCGCCCAACACCCCATCCATCCCAGCTTCCACTTGTCCTTTCTAAGCTGGTCTCACAGATATATCCATATTTGAGCTCTAAGCAGTTGTTCCCAAGTTACATTTAGTGTTAGTAGCTACTTCTTCAGAACTGCAAAAAATGGCTTGTAAACCCCCAAATTTGTCTGTTTTCCCTTCCATACCAGTTGCTCTGATAAAAGATATTACCTGTAAGTACAAACCTTGTCCCACCTGCACTGAGACTTCTACTAGAACACATTTCTGGCTTGCTGCACACAGCAACTTGGTGACTTTTCAGTGT